>NC_064891.1:31681250-31990078 GCF_929443795.1 Astur gentilis
GGGGGTTTAACCAGCGACCCTCCCGCATCCACCAGTGACACCATTGCAACCAAGAGGCACTTAAAAGTGGCACAGTCGCCCCATCCCTGAAGCAGCAGCCTAGGGAAGCACAGCCTACCTGGCCCTCGGGGGCAGAGGCTGGTAGGAGGGAAGGGGGGCTGTGGATGGCTTCCCTGGACTTTAGCACTGACTGGCACCTTTGCCCAAGCCTGGTTTGGGGGCTGGTCCTTAGGCAGCAGTGTCCAAACCGCAGGCTCCACCAGAGGGCACAGCCACCCAGCAGAAGTGGGGAGCTGGGGCAGTGGCAGAGGCAGCAGCCAGCAGGAGGAGGATGCTCCTGGGAGCAGAGATCCCCCAGCAATTAGCAGGGCTGGCTCCTGCCCACCCCAGCTGCATCCTAAAAGGAGCTGGCGTCCTCTTTTAAAAACACGCTGGTCCCTGCCACTTTCAAAAGAGGCGCAGCATCTGCTTTTGGCTCTGGAGCACATGATCACCTGGTCTGAGAAGGTGAAAGGAAGCTAGCACGGCCAGAATGGCACTTTTTTGCAGTGTTACATTTGATCTTATTCCGGATACATGCACCATGCAGGCTTCTTGAGGTAGCAACCGAGGGTTACCATTTCTTCTCATTGACGTGTTATTAGATCCAGGGGTAACTGATACGAGGTCAGGATTAATGACCGAGATCAGAATTTGGCCCTCATTCTTTATTTGCAAAAACTTCCACTAATTTGGTGACCAGTGTGCTTCAATGATTAACTTTCTCGCATTGCAAGAAACAGAAAAACCACCAGCTCTATCTTATAAGATGACAATTTTTTGTAGCTGTTGTGCCTAGTCCACCTGTGAGCCATGGGGCTGAGGGAAGGGGGGCACAGAGACTTTTCCTCTCTGAGCTGGGACAGCTCTGCCCCCTTTCCCCTCCATTAGCCTGTGCAGCATTTCAAAGGGACCAAAGCAGAGGAAGGGCATCCCTCCTTTTGAGCCAGCATGTGCAGGGAAACTGATATACAACCTTCAGGGAGGTACAAATCAGAGATGCGCCCTCCTTGGGCGAAGGAGAGCTCAGGGATCCCGTCTTCCTAGGATACCTCCCAATGCTCATTTTAGCACTGTGTCCTCCCCAGTCAGGGCTCTCCCTCTGCAGCATAACTAAGCACACTTGTGTTTTCTCCACTTGTCTCAGAAGATCGTCATGGCAAGTACAATCCTCATATTGTACAACATGACAGTATTTAACACCTAGCTACAGCGTGCTAGCATCTTGATCTTTCTTCAGTGATGACCACAAACCACAGACAAGCATTTACACTATTAACAGTATGAATATGGCACATTTTAATTTTGTGGACAATGTATATGGCAGATAAGCAACATAATAATTATGCTTTGTACATAAAGTAACACTTTCCTTCTAAGGCTCTCCAAACTTTTAACACTCAGTAATGAATTTAGTCTCACTGTATCTGCTGTGATGTTGAGAGTTGTTAGTATTGCTCTTCAGAGAAAAATGGAAGCAGAGAAATGACTTGTCAGAAGCATCTTGGAAACTATGCCATTGACTCATTTAGGCTCAGTGAATAAAAATCTTTACGTTCACAGTTTTGGTGTATAACCATAAATTGTGTTTGTGCATGTCTGCTTCTGGGGCCTGACCGAAGTCCAACAAATACTCTGTTGATTCCTGTAATTAAGAATAAGCAGTTTGACCTTTGAAGGCCAAATTATGAGTTTCTGGTGACACAAGTTATACACATATGAAGCAAGTGATGAAATTTCCTGTCTTCTGTGTGTTGGCTTGAACAGATGAATTGCTCAGATAAGAAATGCATTGACTCACTGTCCTTCCTAAGGAAGCTAGTGAAGTACCCTGGATGGAAATGCAAAGAAGCTTCCTTTGGTCAGGTTCTCATGGTGATCAGTGGTCATATCTGACCATATTTGACCTATCAAATCTTCATTTGATAATCATGTGAGCATGCCAGAAAACTCATCTCTCTTCTTTGGATTGTCCTGGAAAAGGGAGAGGGAAATGACTAGGAAAAGGAGTATGGGATCAAAGACAGTGGTATATTTCTGTATCTTCCTATGGAAATGCAATTCTTATCCCTGGAAAGATCTTTCCCAATATCTGCACCTTTAAAAATGCTGAATAAAATCATAGTTCCAGATTTTGTCACCCTTTTTTTCATATTCAATAATACTTAAACAGATATATTCACATCCTACCTTATGTCCATGTGACAGCTTATGGCTTAACCCCTAGTACCAGAACTCTGAAACCCTTAATTTCCAAACCAGGATCACTTCAAACGGAGCCCTCTCCGACATCAACTGCAAGATCAAGCCGAGCAAACGTGAACTTGCCTCTTTCTGGTCAGAGTAGCTGGCCTAGGGCTAATCTGTTTCAAGCATTCTGCTCCTACTAGTGAGAAATTGTTTCTGCCGTAAGCTTGCACTGCTGCAGGCTTATCCCTGGACAACACTTGGCTATAGCAATACTCATTTCCCAATTTACAGATTGGTAGATAGATGACCACTGAAGCCATAAAACAAGATAAAAGATAAAAACAGATAGCTGAAACTGAGAAACAACCTGCTCAGGAATGTATAAAACCCCAACAGAATTAACACTTCACATTTTAGCATCCTTGCCATACTTAGCAGGTGGTCTTCCTTCCCCTGCTCTTCCTGCAGCCCCTGGGCCAAGCTCACTGTTGCAAGAGTTGGCCACTGTAGCCCGCTGGCTCGCTCAGCCCCTTTGAGAGAGAATGCAAGGGGGCATCCCAACTCTAGCTCCACGGCCAGCCACACTACTCACCGCCTCCATGAGCCAGACCTGACCCTTCAGGGAGTCAATGCAATTCACTACCAAAGCTATTTACTTCCTTTTTTTTTTTTTTTAAGATGAGTTACCCACCCACTGTAGTGTGCTGAATAAGCTGACGGAAGGGTCAGGGGAGTGCCAGGGGCAGGGAAGCAGGGGGAGTGCATGACCAACGGGAGAGCTGGGAGCAGAAACTCCCCATCTGTGGTAACCAGGCTGGCTCAGCCCTTCCACTCTGGCAGTCTCTGCCTGCTAGTGTGGCAATCGCTTGGAGGGCAGAGAGCAGGATGACCTGTTACTTTGGAACACTCCTCAAATAGCATTCATCCTCCAGATGACTGGCAGCCTCCAGAAGAGTCATCCCTGCGGTTCCTCTGTTGGAACGCAAAGAGCTTGCAGCACACAAGCATGGTCATGTATGCAACTGCAGGTGTCTTCTTCCATGGGTAGGTGGGCAAGGGTATCCAGCACATCCCTGAGGCCAGGGATTTAGGGGAACAGCTGCTGGAGGCCAGGAAGAATACTGGAACAGCAGTACCAGACGCCCATCTCTCTGAAAATGAGTTGAGACTGAAGCGACTGATGTCAGAGTCCTCGGCAATGACAAAACGTAGCTCCAGCTACACTGATAAAACTGCCTGGGAGATGGGGTCCACCTAGGCTTGAGTAGCAGTGGCAGAGCCTGCCCACAGACTTCCCCATACCTCTGAAAGAGTAACGGCAGATTGAATATACAGCTGGGTACACAGGCTTCCCCTTGACCCTGTCGACTTCCTACAAAAATCGTCTTATCGTCTTAATTTCTTCCTATTTCTTCATGTATTCAATCTAATGCTAACATAGACCACTTTTTTATGCCAACAAAAGCACTTCTGAGGCCAAAAAATACCTCTGTAGTTTAGAAGATGTTCAAAGATGCGTTTAAAAATCAAAGGCAGTCCTTTAAAAACAGGTTCTCTGTGCAACTGTGCAACTACTTTTCTGTACGACTTTTCTTTCTTGTACTCTAAAGTGCACGCGACTCTAAATTGCAAAGTAAAGTTCTTTCATAGGCTATTTTTGTACAGATTCCAGATGGCACAGAGCAAGTGACTTTGCTATGTAAAGCTAAAGATTTTAGAGAAGGTGACTATAAAGATTTACTCAGCTTTTGTACCCCCTTCATCATTGACTGCAGTATTAGTCCAACTGATGAAGTGAAAGAACAAGAGAAAAGCTCAGCAATCATTTCCCATTTACAGGTTTGAAGAATCAGCCTAGGTATCGTTGTATCTTTCTTTCTTTCTATTTTTTTTTTTTTTTTTTGTAAATCCCTAACATAGAATGCAATCAATATTTGTACAGTTAAATGTCACATTGTTACATGCAAGAGTGACGCCTTTTTCCCCTTTCTAATCAGTGAGCCTTTGTGCATACCTGTATGATCTCAGCAGCAGCAGGGAGATTATGCAGCATAATTGATGACTGAGTATTGTCCTTCATTTTAATAATCTCTGCATGGGATTTGTGTAGCACATTCACATTTGATTTAATAACAGTGGTAAGTAATAGTAATCTTAACCATAATAGTTAAGATGAATTAATCCTGTATTGCCTTCCTGTAAATTGCCTTGGGCAAAAAGCCCAAGTGATCGCTTTCATTTTCAAGTGGGCAGCAAGTGGGCTGAGCGCTATGTCCAAATCCCATCCCTGACTCCATTGCCTCAGACAACAAGTGTGTCGCCACAACTCATCCCTGCTGAGGTTAGCAGGAGTTTCCAGGGCCACTGCAAGACACACCACAAAAGCCTGTAGCAGAATCACGATCTGTACGTACTGCAAGCTGTGACAGTTGTGATAGAGCCTATGAGCCCTTTGGCAATACCACTGTTGCATTATCAGGTTTTTTTTAAGGAACGGAGTGAACTGATTTTTTCAGGAGAGAGCACAATATCGGTTGTGCTGGCTCTGGAAGCGGCTAAACCTGCACAGAACAGAAGCAGGTGAAGAGTCCAGGCCTGCTTGATGACACTTTCCTAATCACACTTGGCAAGCAAGCTCCGTGCTAGAGGCTGGAGAAGAGAAGAGGAAGAGGAAGAGGAAGAGGAAGAGAGAGAAGAGAAGAGAAGAGAAGAGAAGAGAAGAGAAGAGAGAAGAGAGAAGAGAGAAGAGAGAAGAGAGAAGAGAGAAGAGAGAAGAGAGAAGAGAGAAGAGAAGAGAAGAGAAGAGAAGAGAAGAGAAGAGAAGAGAAAAGAAAAACCTGACTACAAGATTTTCAGGGTGCCCAGTATTTTGCTCTGCAGCCACTTCATCAAAGTGCCTGTCAGCTTTTTGCTCACTTTCCAAGATCGTGAAATATGCAGAAACAGGCTTTTGAGAAATTCAAAGCATAAAAAATTGTGGAAAGTTAAGGTTGAAGTACACACACTTGTTGTTACTTTTGTATCTCTCCACTCATCACCCAAAATTTACACATACCCACCCATAAATAGACACCTGTAATAACAGCACCAATCACTTGAAGCAGTGCTTTTTGGCTCATTTGTACTGCAAAGTAAAATTAAATTAGTCTTTAGAACGTGATTGCACAGACCCGATGATTTCAACCACTTTTTCCATTTTTAACCTAATTCAATCAAAAACTAATATGTAGGAATGTCAAGCAAACATATGGAGTGACATCGAACACGATAAAAGTCAACTCCTCTTCCAACCTCTACAGTAGACCTTTAGCATGACCTCAGCATGCAAACTTAGGTGGTTCAGTGTAGGCATCCAGCTCCAAACTGACATGCCCGTGTTTGAACTTTTTGCCTTTCGCTTCTTCATCTTGCCTCCTTCTCTTAAAAAACAGATTATTTTTGTTGATCTCTCAGCAATGAAAGGCAATTTATTTTCTCTCAGATTTACTGATATCGTCCAACACAAGGTTGTAGGGAAGGAATTACACTGTTGGTGTCGTGCTCTCCCCGGCTTGTAGGGACGAAGCACTCCACAAGTCTGCAGATGTACTGGCAGATAATGTAGGAAAAAACTCCTGTCTTTTGTCTATGAACGGATACCATCTGGGATATGCTTAGAACTGCTACTAGTGTACGCAAAGATGGGAAATTAAAATTCTGTGATTTATATGAAAATGGCTGTAATGAGGGAGGTCTTGCAGTTGGATTGCATTTTATACACAAGACTTCATGTCCTTCGAAACCACAGAGATTTTCCACTTCTTGCCACAAACCGTGGCCTGGAGCTTCAGCATGAATTGAAAAATGCCTCAGCTTCTTCTGGCTGTGAAGAAAATACTGAGAGGGTCTGAGGAGGTGAACCGTGTGAAGACAAAGATATAATGACCCCACTTGCAACCACAGTGAGGTTTTATCAAGCCAATCTATGCCATAGCCCTGACAATGAGGAGGGGAAGGTTGCCGCAAGGGCTGCACCCTGGAGCTGCTGCCTGGCCCCTGCGGTGCACTCTGCAGCTTGCTTCTGCCCGTCGTCTTTTCTGTTGTAACTGGCATGAGCTGCATTAAAAATATTGCATGAGAGCTTAGACCGAGGTGGTTTCAGAGCACACGGGTGATTTTTCAGTGTGTGATCAAGCCGAAGGCCCTGGGTACTGTAGCACAACGGAACGGGAGTACGTTGAGACATGGATTATTTTATAGACCTGAAAGATTACACAATAATTCTGCTTTAAATTCCCTTATAACATTTTAATACTGATTAGCGCTTACTATTGATTTATTATGAGCTGACACTTCCTGAGAACAAAAATTTGTTTATAGGGCTTGCTTCGGCTTACCACGGCATCTGTCCAAGCAGCTTCCCAGCTGTCTGCGGTTGAGTCCAGGCATAATGCAGTGGCACACACTAACCCGATTTGCAGGCCTGACTTGCCAGGTAGACTTGGGCTGCCCATAAACGTTCCTTGGCCATTTTTTATTTATTCCCTGGCACTTGATGAAACCTTTCATTTTGTTAGGGCCAGTCAGGACCAGCTAGTAGTCCTAGAGAGGTCCCTTACTCATTCTTGATACCAACTCCCATTATCTTATCCGAGGGAACCACCTAATTGTTTCTAGATTATGGGGTATATAGGAGAACCCAGTTTTCCATGGCTTCCATCATTTGTACGTCGATATGCTTTTGAGTATGGCAAAATCAGAGACAGAAGAGATTCAATCCTTTAATGCATTAATTGATACAGCTGGAAAAAAAGCTTTCAAGCACACAAGCCTCCTTCAAGTTTTTGTTTGTTTTAGTAATTGATGTTATGTTTAAATCACAATGTCAACTCTCATTGCCACTTACTATACCTTATGTTGACTTGTCAGCAATATAGCATCTCGTTTCCCAGCAGCTGCTAAGAGTTTAGTTGAGACTTAGCTATACATCAGTACGACAAACTATTCAAAATTACTCTTACAGCAATAGAAGCCTAATGGTTTTTGCAATAAATTAACGCTGTGACAGGGAGGGAGAAAGTATTTGCTTAGTAACAGGAATGATAATGGTAAGGTGCCCAACCTGATTAGATAGTTCTTTGTAAATCCTGAATGAACCTGCTTGCATTATTCAACCGAAGGCTCTTGGGTAAAATGGAAATGGCGTTAACATATATCTGGTAGAAAATGCAGCATTTAGCTGCTACGCCTTCTATACAGCCTTAGGAGACATCCTAAATAAGGGGAATAAAAAGTAATGCTCAATAACTATCCATTTACTGAACAAGATGGGCACCCTATAGAAAAAAAAAAAAAAAAAGAAGGCATGAACATGAATGTGTGCAGAGGCTAAGGCTGTATTCCCTGCCTCTTGAAACGATATCATTCCCTCCACATCCTTTCTCCCGAAAGGTATTTACAACTTTCACTTCAAGTTCCTGCTTTTATGTGGGACTTAATTAAAAGACTTCAAAAATGGTTACATAAAAATTATTTCCCCTTAAAATCGACTATATATTTTTGTTTACTGTTCTTGACTGCAATTGATATAAGCAACTAGAAGCAGGGCTTGCAAACTCCTCAAGGCCAAGAAGATCTTATACTTCTTCCATTGTCCGCACAGATTTTGTGAGTGACCCCAAGCTTTGGTATTACCTTGCAGGTAGTCATGTGCTAGGGGGAATTTTCAGGCAGCCCCCATGAGACTGGGACAGGAAGGGAAGAAGGATCCATTGCAGATTGTTTAACCTATGTAGAAGTCCTGTGAGCTATAGAAAACCTGGAGAAGTCCCTGATGAGCTTTTAAGACTCAGGAATCCCAGTAGGTTTTAGCATTTCGAGGCTGTTACTCTATTTCCTGAAACTGTTACGGCTGATTTTCAAGCGTCGCTGGGGCTTAACTTCTGTGTGATGCCTGCAGTCAGCACTCGCTGATGAGCGCCGAACACCACATAGATGCTTTGTGAGTCTGGGTGGCAGCTGAACTTCCAGGGTAGATATTTCCAGACAGAAACCCTGCGGGCAATAGTCAACCTCATCTGAAGCCCCATGGCCATCCTAACCCTAGAGGAGCCCTTGCCATAGCATTTTATAACCTTCAGCGTCATCCTGTGCACCTCGCCAGCTCTGGCACTCGCTTTGGGAAGCCACCAGTGTAAGGGAGCAGGTCCCAGACCTTCTGGCTAATCTGCCACTTCAGGGTTTCTAAAGTCCATCCATGCAGTCTGGAAACTTTGCATTTGGGGCAATTCTCTTCTGAACAACTGTTCTCCGGGGCAAAGAAACTCCCAGACCGTAAACTTCAACCCACCAGATACTCATGAAATCTTCAGATGGGATAAGCCATTAAGCTACCCAAGTTTCTAATCCAAAAGAGTTTGGAGTTGCAGAAAAAGGGATGTTGATTTGTTGATTTCTGCCCCCCCCCCCCCCCCCCCCCCTTAAAATTTCTGGTAACTGCCTCTCTGTAACAACTCTTAAGACAGAAAAAGTATTTTGCCATTCATGGGACTAAATGTACCAGACACACAAATATTCTCTCAAACTTGGGGTCCAGATTTCCTTGTTTATTTCCTAGTCATTTTTGACCAAAGAGCATTGAAAGACACCAGCATTTGTTGTTTCACACATTAATTTCTCTGCATCTCTGTATTAATATTCAGATGGATGAGCAATATCACCTGAAGCCTTTAACGGAGCAAGTGCTGACGCATGGTGTGGTGAGGGCACCACCAGGAGATATTTCAGCTGGAGGTGGCACATCCATGTATAATCCTACAGAAAGCGCATCCGGAACAGGCTGATGCCTGCCGTGGGGCAGCATTTATCCTCCAGCATGATGGCAAGGAGCAGTCCCGTGGCTCAGAGCCCAAGCATTGCAGCTTGATGAGAGGCGAGGAGCCCTTCAGCCCGTGCTTCATCCAGCCACACCAGGTCATCTGTGGCTGTGCTGGAGATTTCTCCATTCATCTTCCCCCATCTGCCTTCAGGTCCCTGTCCACTGAAACTGCCTGCCGGTGGGGATTTGGAAGACTAACGTGTATCTTTAGGGGCAGCTCTTTTGGAGCAGGAGTGCAAATGAAGTCAGCTTTGCCCAAACACCGCTCCACAAGCCAGTTCAGGGGCCGTAGAAAGGTGAAGTGAAGCAGTTTTGAAAACGCCTGCAGCTCTCTGAGGTTTCTCCATCTGGAAGCGACACTAGGACCGTTTCTCTTCGCCTTTATCTTGTCTATACAGACAGTAATCTCTTTGAGAAAAGGACTATGGGACCTTGATCTGTTGGGGGCCTCTGGGTACAATAGTAATAAATAATAATTTAGCACCGCCTTGCAGTTTCAGCGTGAGCAGCATGACGTTCGGTGCTTTGCTTAAACCCCCCAGTCAGAGGACAATGTGAGAAACTCAGCCCTCATTAGGAAAAAAGAAAAGTTCTAACTGTCAGGAAAAAGGAAGAGAAAAGCTGAAAAACATGCCTCTGAAGAGCATAATAATCAAAATACAAGCAGGAACATCAGGTTAGCTGTTGACGTCCCAAAACTTGAGAGCTCTCTTTTTTTTTTTTTTCTTCTCAGTGCTGGGGTTTAGTGACGTTAAGCACTTCCATGTCAATGAGAACTGAAGTCCACGAGAGTCAAGAGCATGCTGACCTGTGCCGGATCTGCTCGCTTATGGCTGGCTTTCTTGACACAAAAGCTGTTCTTCCTCCTGCCTTCAGCTTGCAAGCTCGGTGGGGGCTGGGACCTCTATTTTAGCCCGGCTCCCACTGTAAAGCACGTCCAGGATGCTGCCGGAGTCAGAGGAGCTCAGCTGGAAACATCAGCATGTGGCAGATGAGACGGGAAGGCGAAATTAAGGATCCGTAAACACGGCGTGCCCTAGCCGCCAGAGGAGCTGAGCGGGTGATAATTCCACTCGGGGGCTCTGCCCCATGCTCCACCAGCCCCCTCCGTCCGAAAACATCCGAAAGGGTGACTCTGCACCGTGGGGAGCCTGGGGCTGCCTCTCGGCAGCGTCCCCCGCGTGGGGACACCCCGCTGCAGCCCCGTCCCCCTGCAGCACTGCCCGGGCACTGGGGGGAGACGGTCGACCCCCGCGGGGGGGGTGGGCAGTCACAGCAGGTGCTCGTGTTGAATTTACATGCAGAAAAGACGGGGGGAGGGAGGGCAGGGTTTTTTTTTTTTTGGGGGGGGGGGCGCATGGGTCGCTTTTCTGGCTAAACCTCAGCTTGCGCTTCTTTATTTTCCCGCGGGGGGGTGGGGGTGGGCAGTCACAGCAGGTGCTCGTGTTGAATTTACATGCAGAAAAGACGGGGGGAGGGAGGGCAGGGTTTTTTTTTTTTTTGGGGGGGGGGGCGCATGGGTCGCTTTTCTGGCTAAACCTCAGCTTGCGCTTCTTTATTTTCCCGCGGGGGGGTGGGGGTGGGCAGTCACAGCAGGTGCTCGTGTTGGATTTACATGCAGAAAAGACGGGGGGAGGGAGGGCAGGGTTTTTTTTTTGGGGGGGGGCTGGGCGCATGGGTCGCTTTTCTGGCTAAACCTCAGCTTGCGCTTCTTTATTTCCCCGGGGGGGGGGGGGGGGGTAGGGCGCGCAGGGCGATTCAGCTCAGGGGTGGGGGGGCTTCCTATTTTCGTAGTGATTTTTGCCGGCCTGGGGCGGCGGGGGGGGGTGGGGGGTGGGGGTGCGGGAAAGTCCTCGGGGCCAGGCCGGAGCGCAGCGCCGGTGCGAAGCGGCTGGGGGTGTGCGAGGGGCGGGTGTCCCGGTCGGCGGCGGGCGGGCACTAAGACCGCGCCGCCCCCCGGGCGCTGCGCGGCGGCCGCAGAAGAGGAGGAGACCGGCGGGCCCGGGAGGAGAGGCGCGGAGGGGAGCGGAGCTATGCTAAACCCGGGGTACCGCTGAGGCGGGGCGGGCCAGGCCAGAGGCGGGGGCTCTCCGGCGGCGGGCGCGCAAGGGGCCCGGCTCCCGAGGCGGCGGCAGGCAGCATTTCGGCGCGGGGAGCGGCTCCGCAGCCACCGGGCCAATGAACATGTCAGTGTTGACTTTGCAGGAATACGAATTCGAGAAGCAGTTCAACGAGCATGCGGCCATCCAGTGGATGCAGGAGAACTGGTGAGTGCCTTCCTCCGGGCCCCGCCGCCCGCCCGGATCGGCGGGGAGGCGCTGAGCCCATCCGGGTGCCGGCTCGGCTCGGCTCGGCTCGGCTCGGCTCGGCTCTGCGCCGCCGTGCTCGGGCACACGGGCGCTGCCGCCGGCTCTACCTGCGCGCCCGGGCGGGGGGCCGACCCGCCGCCTACCCCGCCGGGTTACGCAAGGCCGGGGCATCCTGCCGGCGGGGCGGTGCGGGGCGGTGCGGGCCCCGAGCCCCGCCGCCGCCGCCCCCTCCCGCCGCGCCCCGGCCCTCCGGCTTGCCCGGCGGCGCGGAGCCGCACACGTGCCCCGGTTCTACCCGCGGCCTCCCCCGCCCGTCCCTCCCGCTCCCCGCGCCCCGTCGGACAAGTTACGCGTGTGCTCCCCGCGGAGCCCCTTCTCCTCCCCGCGCCCCCCCCCCCCCCCCTCCCCCAGCTCCTCCGAAAACTTCATTTGCAGCCATGCGGCTATTAACTTTCCCGGCGTGTGCGTGCGGCCGGGGAGCCGGGGCGAGCCGAGCCGCGGCGGGAACCGCCGTGCCGGGGCAGGGGGGCTGGGGGCTGCGCAGAGACCCGCCGGGGCTCCCCGGGCCGCGGCGGCGGCGGCGGCGGCGGCGGCGGCGGGACGGAGCCCCCGCGGACACGCACACGGACGCAGGCACGCAGCCTTGCCCGCCGAAGGGGAGGGCTGCCCCGGGGGCATCCCCGGTCCCGGGCGCGGTCCACGCCGCTCCCCGGGCCGCGGCCGGTAGGGGTGGAGGGAGCGCCTCAGCCCCCTCCCGCGGCGTCTCCCGGGCTGCCCTCGGGGCCGGGATCCTCCTCTCCATCGCGTCCGCCCACGCCTTCCTCCCGGTCCTCGGCCTGGCTTCGTCCACCTGCGCGGGCCTTGCGTTCACGCCTTGCCCGGGCTCACCCACGCCTCGCTGCTGCACCAGCCCCGGCCACCCTCGCCTGGAGCCCGGTCTCGCCCTTCCTGCTGCCGCCGCCGCCGTTGTCTCCCTCCTCAGCTTGCCCCCGACGTTCCCATTGCCCGCGTGCCGTCCCTCGGCGGTGCCCTCTCGGGCTCCCTCGTTCCTGTATGTCCCGAGTGAGGACCTTCCCCGTGCCACCCTCGCGTGACCATGACGGGATAGGACTGTCTCTGGGTCCAAGCCTTGGCGCCTACATTTGCAAGGCAGAACGGTCCCAGATCCTAGGTGGATCTCAGCCAGGGACCTGCTAGAATCCTCCAGTGACTCGTCCGGGGACTTTTAAGGGCAGTATAATTGAAATGACCGTTTCAGTGTGTGTACGTCTCCCTCCGTTCTCCTGCAGGTGAGCTCGTTAGCTCTTGTGGGGTGCCTAGTGTTGCTTATGTTTCAGGAGAAAGAAGATCCCGTAGATATTCTTGGGCTGGGACTGCTGGGTGCTTCCCTTTTTTTTCCACGTTCCAGAAGAAAACCGGCATCGGAATAGGACAAACTGGTAAAAGAGGATGGAGGGAGTGATACTCGAGTGTATATAACAGCCAAATAACCCCGGAGAGAGGCAGTTTAGATTAAAGTACGTGACTAGGAACCAGGACTCCTGCGTCGTCTTCTTGGCTCTCCTGTGCTTCATGGCGTGACCTTGGGAACATTACATAACCTCTCTTAGGCCTCAGTTTCCCCAGCAGGGGAAGACTGAGGGGGGTGACGGTTAGTAATGCTGAAATGCCCTCATGAGGCACTTTGATGACTTAGGTAACGCTTGTCGAGCGCCTTGAAGATGTCAGGTACTATATAAATGCTAAGCAGTGTTATTAAAGACTCCCTGACAGTCTCATGGGCTGCAGAGGTCGCCAGCTGGGACTCCCATAACGCCAGGCTCCTACTTCCCAGGTTCAAAGGAGGAGACCGTCAGTTTTATGCTGCTGCTGTACAGCTAAAGAGACACGGTGATCTGTGCGTGAGTGTTTTTTGGTCTGGGTTTGCCTTCTCTAAGGGAACTGATGAATTAATACCTTTGATTCACGTGAAGGTAAAGGAGAGCGATCTGCTTGTGGCCTGGGAATGTTTCTGGAAACAAAACGGAGTTGTGCCTGCTGAGGTCCCTGTTGTGGCAGGCTTTTCCTGAAAACACTGCTGAAGACTCTTCTGAGTTTCGGGTTAAATTGTGCATTTTTATCTTCAGGAGGTTCGCTCGCCTAATGAAACAGGTCCTGTTCCAGCACTAGAATTTTGAAGGTGAGCGGGGTGAAATACAGCAGCTGAGGGCCGTACAAGAAGGCTTTTCTACTTCATAGCAGGGTGACACAATAGCTTTGCTTACGCAGACATCAGTGGCGGTATGTGGCTTCTCGACTTTGTATGCGTAGCCTTAACGTACACATCATTAATGTAAGGGCCTCCTAAGATGAGGTTGTTAAGTAGTAGTGCGTAGGGATAAACGTGGTTGGTTGTCCTTTGGGCAGAATCGTGGACTTGCTTCAGGAAAGACTGTGGCAGGATTTTGTACTGTCATCGCTGCTTAAATTAGGATGCAAAACCATTACAATGCCTGACATGGAGGTAAACAAATTCTATAGGTGTGGCATTTGTTATTTTACTTCATCTCAGAAATATTTCTTGATATCTTACAAGGCCAAAACAAAAAGGCTGTAGTGTGTTAGGGGGGGATGAAGTGGCTCTAGGGAGTTGACCCTATCTTTGGGATTTTGAGAAGCGTCTTTGGAATCTGACTAGGTCCCATATGGAGACGTAGCCCAGTTTGAGGAAGGACATGAAGCCCTTTACATACCCTCTGGGTTCTGAGCTGGTTAAAGCACTGACAAGCCCTTTTAATTATAACTGCGTAAACCTAAAGCTGGAAAAGCTTGAACGCAAAGCCTAAGGGTAGCGGCATACCCCTAGGTACCGGTATGGTTGGTCTGGATGGATCACGGCGCAAGGAATGAAGTGGCTAGTTCTGTTCAGCCAAGGCTTGCCCCTCCTTTGCCTCTGTCCTCCGAGCCTGCTCCAAGCTCCATCGCTCCCTGGGTCAAGTGCGTGCCCTCTGCACTCGCCGGTCGCTGGCACCCTGGCTTTTCTTCAGCACATCCCCATCCTAGGGTTTGTTTCCTCGCTGTCATCTGCTCCTGGAAAAAATCCCTCTGAGGCTGACATGAATGGAGGCTGGCTGATGGTGAGTCGGTCTAACGGCAGTGACGGAGGTCGTCCTTGCTTCATGCCAGGTGTTCCCGCTTCGCTTTAGGGAGGCCCCTATCCTGCAGCGTGCATCGCGCCGGGACCCTCTTTAGAGCCTGGGCCTAGATTAGCAGTGCTGTAAAGAGGCTACTGTTTTGACACAGGAAAAAGGAATAGTCTGTTCCCTGATACTTATAAGCTGACGGGTTTTGTGCCTCCCTGAATGCTTGGCTTTATGTGTATGCACACCCTTATGGTATAGCCCCCAGACTGCCTGGTTCTCCTGCGGGGAGGCACGAATGGCAGAGTGAGGTTGCAGGCTGCAAAGGCAGACCTGCAGCCTGCTGCTTTCAGGGCGAGAGCCGCCAATTAGTTGTCTTCCCTAAACAAGCAACGACAGGTTTGCAGGAGGTTAAAGAACTAACAGGTCCATTTACTCTCATGAAACTTCTTACGCTTTATGTCGTGGGAAAGCTGTTGCTGTACATTTACGTATAGTGCCATCAGGTAGCTTTTAATGTAAGATACAGTATTGCTTTAAGATAAGATACATTATTTGCACCGTGGGAGGTTTGAGTTCAGTACGATCAGGATTAAGTCAAGTGTTTATTAAAATAATTCCTTAAAATGATTTCTGAAATCAAACTCTCCCAGCACCTCCTCCCAAACTTCTTCAAAGAGGGAAGAGGGATGAAGTAAATAATCTGCAGAGGATTTTTTTTCTTTTTTTTTTTTTTTGCCTTAAACTGCTGCATGAGGATTAATGCAGCTCTAGTCCTTTATTTCTTGTGAATAAATACCTCACTATTTTTGCAGAACATTTGCAGTTCAGTCAGACATACAGCAAAAAGGGTTGCAGCGCTGAGATGCTGATTCCCAGCTGCAGCCAGTGAGGTAGCAAAAACCAGCCGGTGCTTAGGAAAGCAAAAGTGACAGAAATGCATGGACGGAGCGGTGACCGCCGGGGTCCTTCCCCATCGTGCTGCAGAGCGCCAGGTTCGGGCATCAGCACGAAGTGACAGTTGTTCCTGTTATAATTGTCTGGCCAATAATAATTATCTTCAGATGTCTGCTGACGAGGGGCTCGCCAATGGGGAGGCAGGAGGCCTGTGCTGACTGCGCCGAGATTATCTGGGCGAGATGACGTCACGCGAGGGCTTGCCTAAAATCACAGAAACTTTTCCTCTGCTGCTCCGCCGGCTGCTGCAGAGCCCCGGCCATCCCTGCCCCTGGCGCTGCTACCCTCCTGCTGGATGCTGCAGAGCTCGGGCAAGCTCCCCTCGCTCCTTTCTTTTGCCTGTCCTGGCTTTCTCCCCGAAAAGCCAAGGTTTAAGCCTTGGCAGCTGGCAGCGTGCTCGCAGGTAGAAGCGGGAGCCGAGTCGGAGCGAAGGGAGACAAGCGGGATGAAAGCGGGGCTGGTTATTTCCCACAGATGCTGTGGGACTCTGCTGCAGAAACTGGCCGTTGCCGTTAATGAGCTTTCGGTGAAGAGAGAAGCACTGCGTAAGGGCATCTTTTGGGTTTAAAGGGCTGTGGCAACTCAAACTTGACTCTGAAATTGACTTTGTGAACCTTAGATGAGTGTACGTGTTTGTGTATTTGAAAAAAACATCCTGGTGCAGGAAGTTATTTTTAACCTTTTGTTACCAAAACTTTTATGTGGCAAGAGGCAGAGAGTGCAGCCAATGCTGAGAGAAATTTATCCTTGGTGTGATTCTCTTTCGAGTCAAAACTGGGGATAGATGTGGAAGAGCAGAGGGTCAGCTAATTTGGATTTGAAAATGCCCTTGCCTTTTAATAATTCACACAAGCACCATCGTCCTAGACACGTTTGTTTCCTAAATGCAGAACAAGCTCCTCTCGTCCACTTAAGCTACTCTTACCTCATGCAGGAATCAAGAGTGAGAGGCTCTGTGCGTATCTCTCCAGGCATACGTGCTTGGCAGCCAAAAACCGATGTAAATTACTTTTTTTTTTTTTTTTTTTTTTTTTTTTTTCCCTCGTCCCCTGAGCTCTTGCTAAATGCCAGTGAAGGATGTGGAAGGGACGCTGCAGTCGCCCTGTCCTTTTCTCTGTGCTGTGGCAAGGACTCAAAGGGAAGATGTATGAGTTGCTCTTTACCACAGAGAGACTATTTTACTTGAGCAAAATTCAGTCAGCCCAACAATTTAGCCTACCTCCACATTTCATCCCTCAGAGGGGTTTTTTGCTGCTCTCTTGTGCAAACTGGCCATAAAGCTGACAGGGCCACCAGTGCATGGCAGCTTTGGTGCTGCAGAGATTAGAGGGTACCTGCTCCTTTGCCTTTCCTCCATCCCACAGGCCTTTCTGAGCAAAAGACCCATGTGTTGGAGTGTCACGGAGCTTTGGCTCCTTGAAAATACAAGGATGGAGTCTATGGGGAATAACAGTACACGTCCTTTCAGAGTTCGGGTATTTTCTGTCTGTGTGTGTGCTTGGAAAACAAAAAAGAAAAAAAAGGTGGTGGCACAAAAATGTCATTCTGAAGATAAATACAATGGTGTCTTCTGGATTCAGCCTACCACTGAAACATAGGCATTGGCCTTTTGCTTACTCTATCCCTAGAGTATGAACACATCTCTCCTCATGTTGCTTCATTAATTTTTAAGCCTCTGAGAGTGAAGACATCTCTTCTACTTTGTGAAACACCATGTGCTTGTGGGAATAATAAACTTGTAAGAATAGAGGAAGAAGTAATTTAGGAGCTTGCCACCACTTTCAAAAGTGAATATGGACATTCGGGAGCATTTTGGTTTGGGGTAAGAGGTAGGACACTGAATTATTTTGGTACTTTTGAAAAAGTAGCTCATATCCTCAACTAGGCGTACATTGTGAAAGCAGAGAGGTGTTGGTGCAAGCACAGGCTGAGTAGCAAATGGTGGCATGAACCTCTGGAGTCAGTGTGCTTTTTGTGGATGGGTGCGATGGGAAGAATCTGATTTCACCTGGGACTGGGGTGCAGAGTGCCCAGCTATCTCGTTCCTCCTCTAAATCCCCTAGCCCTGTTGAATCACAGGGAGTTTGTCCCTTGGAAGATGGTATTTTCACCTCTGTGACTATTTCTGCTAGCTTGTAGATACAGGCACCCGTGCAGAGACAGACAGACAGACTCCTTCCCTGGATAAATCCACGCGACGTCGATGGGAGGAGGCACCCTGCGCGCTGGTCCAACTTTCCAGTTTGCCAAGCCATAGCTTCACAAGGATACGGTGTTAGGGCTGTTGGGGCAGAGCGAGGCGGATATCCTTTCTGTTACGTGGTAACGTCTCTGCTTGATCAGTCCTGGCAAAAGTGCAACCTGAAATCAACTTCCACAGGCTCTTCTGCACCCCGGGCGAAGGCTGTCTGAGCGCAAAGCGCGTCTTTGGCCAAGGTCATTACCCCACCCGCATAGGACAGCAGTTTGTATGACGACACATGAGTTGCCGTTGGCTGTTTTGCTGTCAGGTTGCACACGCTTCTGGGCTCTTCCTAGGCATCACAGTGGCGTGCCTTTCCCGATTGCCAAATTTGAATCCTACCTTGATGATGAGCCACTGTTATTTAGGTTGGTGCACTTTTTCCTCCTGTTAGTTTGTCTGAGGCGGACGCTACGTGAGCGTGTCCCTTGCAACCTAGAAATCTTTATAAAATGTCTTCTTTAAAAGCAATGAATAAAATTTACCTGAGGACAGCTTCCTCATTCTCCTCCTCCCTCAAAGAGGTGCAGTCTGGTTGTCCATAATCTGGTAAGAGAAGCACTGTAGACAGGCTACAATAATTTGTTAGATTCTGGTCTTTTAACGAAGTTTGTGCTGGTAGGTGTTGCCTTTTAATGGGGCTCAGGGTAAGCAGGAGATCGCTGTGTGTAACTCATTGCGTGGTTAGGGGGTCTCGATTACTCCGTTTTCTGCAATGCCTGACATAACTGGCCTTTTCCCTGACCTCCCTGCTGAAAACACAGGGAGCATTCATGTCCAGTACATCTACTGCTTCTTAAAAAGTCAAACGTGGTTACGTTCCAATTGGTCTCAGCAGAGAAAGGTCTGGCTGAGTATTTAACTCTCAAATTTATGTGCTGCATTTGCCGTCGGTCTCTTCTCCACAGCTATCTGTAGTGGTACTGGGTATAAAAGGATGTTTTGTACTTTTTTTATTCCTTTATGTCATTGCGGAGTCTCTGCCCCTTGCTCAAGAGTCTATCCCAAGCCCTTTTCAGCTGACTTTGATCTGCTGACTCTTAGCGATAAATACAGAGATAAAAAGGGGGAAAAATTTGTAAGGGAAAGGCTGTAGTATTTCTGTCTTCATGACTGTGTTAGCTGGTACCCCTGGTGTGTTGGGAGTCTAGGGCGAAGGGACAGACTGATGGGGAATGCAGAGGCCCTTCTCTGCAAAGGTGGTGTCAGTACAGAGCTGGAGACGTTGGAGGGTTTCTGGGATTTCTTTTTTTTTGCTTCAAGGGTAAACTTTTATTAGTGTTTATGTAGCTTTCCACAGCTTGGAGAATTTTTGTAGTACAGGGTCCACTGGGGCTGCACAAGGCAAGATGACGTAAAACGCTTTTTGGAAGGCTTAATCAAGAGAGAGTTTAGGTGCTTTTTCTTTTAATGGAAATGGGCAGAGGTTAAAACCTATTTTAAAATGTAAATTAGCATCAGCTAAAATGTAAAATAAACTTATAACTGACTCAGGCTATATCAACACGTGAGCTGTTTGTGTAACCATTTTACCTGCGTACTGCTACCCAATACTTTTTTTTCTTGTCAACCGATTTGTCAGCCCACTTCAGCCTTGTCCTGGGCTGGAGCAGAAGGGGTTTGTGTTGACTGTGTGTCTACACAGCACCTAGCACAGCGGTGCCTTATCCCTGACCAAAGCGTCCCAGACTGCTGCTACTACAAGCCATGCTGTTCCTGTTCGTGTCTCAGCATCCCATCCCCTGGGGCTGGGTTTGCTGGGGGAGGCTGCTGCAGCCTGGTGGGGTGCTCTGCGGGGACAGCCAGGTTAGCGTTATGCAAGCTGGCATCAGGACAGCAAACAGTGGGGCTGGGATTGCACCCAGGCTAATTCAAGGAGAAAATTGTATCTCTTCACGTGCAGGGTTTGCCAATGTGGTTATTATTGCTTTCAGATCCAAAGTAGCAACGGTACCTGATATTGCCTTTCATCGTGTGCCTTGCACTGTGTGCTCCATTGCAAACCTTTAACTTGTTGACTTTTGTGAGGACATCTCACCCTTTGATTGCTGCAAGTCTTACAGACTTAGGAGCAAGTTGGAGGGACTCCAAAACCAACGTGACCTCGGTTTGGCTAGAGAAGGGACCCAGATCCTGCAGAGCAGACATGCCATGAAGTGATGACACGGCGGGCAGCTCTTGCATCTGCTCAGCAGTCTTTGACCTCCTGTGGGAAGACCTGGTATTTGGAGTGGCGAGGAAGAGGGGGTGATGCAAGTCAACAGTTTACCTCATGCCCGGGGTACTGGGGGCTTTGCAGAGTACATGTAGTGGTTTGTGCACTACGTGGCATCAGGGGAATGATGATTGAGACATCTCGAAGGACGTGGGGAGCCTGACTTCAAACTGAACGCAGCCATGGCCACCTTGTACAAGTCAGGCATCAGTCAGTCAGGCACAGTTCATTGGAAAGTGACGAAATCCCACGATTTCAATGGAAATCAGGGACCTTTGTCGTCTCTGAAAATTGCTCTTTGTGCCTTAGTTCCTCAGCTGTAAAATGGGGAACGATGCCTTTCTGGGGATATTCAAAGCTGGTTTTTTACTATGTCACACAGGCGATCCTGAGGTGGTAAGACCTGTGTGAGTAACTACATTAAAACAGTACAGAAAACGTAACGGTGTTACAGTATTACTATGCAGCTTTACGCTTGTACTAGCACTGAAGAATACTTTATTCTTGCCAAGGATGTGGGGCAAAGTTTGTTTCCTTGATTGCGGTAACCAAGGAGTAAGAAGAGCTGCTATAGTATTGGGGAGGCAAGGCAGGTTATTGTTGGTATTATGGGATTAAACTGCAAAAGTCCAGACCATTCTTAATTGCAAATTTATGGAAGGAACTGTCCTTCAAATAGTCCAATAAAACTTCAGACTATTCAACATCTTCTAATGATAACTTTTAAATAGAAAATTTTGAATTTGTTGGTAATTAGTTTCAGCATATGAAGCCTGTAAACTGAGTGAAAAATGAATTGGACGTCATCCATGATTATGAGCTCCTCAAATTGAATGTGTTGGGTTTGATATCTAAAGGCCTCAGTTACCCCTGGACATAAAACTTTAGGTTGGTCAAGAGCATTATTAAGGACAAATATCTGTCCTATACGTCTTGAGCCAGCCGTAGTCTAAATGCACCTGGAAAGAGCAATCCCAGGGACTGTCAATTAACATTTTAAGGGGAAGAAACAATGGGCCAAGTTCATCTCAGTAAAAACACCAGAATGATGATATTGAGGAGTCTGATCTTGTGGCTAATAAAATTGTCTGGTTTTCTTTTTTTTTTTTTTTTTTTTTTCCATCTTTTATTTTTTATTTAGAACCATTAAGAGGTACTTAAGATGATAGTAAAATCCCCTAAGTATAAACAAAAGCAGGATGCCAAAGTTGTTGCACTGTCCCATTCAGATAGTGGGTTTATTAAACAAGTCTTTACGAAGTCCAGCTTTTTTCTTATGTAATTTTCCTTTTAGCTTTAATTGGGAATTTTCTCTCTAGGTCTCCTCTTGTGCATCTGCTGAATGCAGGTCCTCTGTAAACATTAATGGGAATTTTATGGTTTCCAACAATACAAAATCTCTAGGCAGCTGAAAATCATGGAATCGTTTAGGTTGGAAAAGACCTTTAAGATCATCGAGTCCAACCGTCAACCTAACACCACCATGCCCACCAAACCATGTCCTGAAGTGCCTTGTCTACATGTTTTTTGAATACCTCCAGGGATGGTGACACCACCACTTCCCTGGGCAGCCTGTTCCAAATCCTGGGGTTTCTTCCTTTTTGTTCTCCTGGAAGGGGCTGGCTGTCCAACTCCTTTTCCACAACTTTGCAGATCACAACCAAGGAGGATGTTGGTTATTAGCAGGATATTCTGTGGAGACCTTACATTACAATTCCTTCTTGTTTCTTCATCCTTCTTGGCTTGAGATCCAAGCAGAAAACTCCAGGCTATTTTGTACACCGTGATGATGTCTGGATCCTCTGGTCTTCGTTGGCTATCTTCACTTTCACGAAAACCTTTGCTCCTTTGACATGGTATCTCTGGGGCTGACCGCTGCCTGGGCCCATGTTAGACTTCAAGGTCTCAGCATCAGGGGTGCTTGCTGGGTTCCCCCTTCTGGGTGTGGACAGGGACCCAGCTTTTGGGCATGGGCATCTCCATGCTCATGGGTGACTGACCCAAACCCAGCAGAATCCGCTGGTGATTTCACTGTGTTTCCTAGGTAAAAGCTGAAGCTGTGAGGATGTGCTAAGTGGAACTGCTGATGAGAGTGCACGGCATTGATTGCAGACCCCTGATGAAACAGGTTGTTTAACAGGTAGAAGTATTTTGAGATGCATGATGTTGTCTTTATATTATTTTGTGAGGGTATTGCCCAGTTACATTTTTTCATAAGGTATTGCTGTTGGCCACTGTCTGAAACAAGATACTGACCTAGTTCAACCTTTGATCTGACCTGATCGCTCCTGTGTGCTTAAATACCCTTTTTTGATCACATGTGTCATAAAGAAAATACTATTTTTGGTACCAGTCATGCCAGAACTGTCTGGGAGTGACATTCCCATTTGCAATGGCTCTGTGTACACAGACTGTCAGTTTATTTTGTGAAATGATTATTTGTTGTATGAGAACTCTATAAATACTGTGGAGTTAAATCCATTATTTTTAAATCTTGGATTGGCAGTTCATGCTGAAAATGCCCAGCAATCCTACATACCGCAACATTTCTGGGGGGCTGGTGTTGGCAAGATTCTCCCTGTGCAAGGCACTGCCCGTGGATGCTGTGAAAAACTCTGTCTTGTCCCTAACAGCATGTAGGTTTAGTTTAAGACCAGTAGTACCCCAGGCAGACAAAGCTCATTCTTATTTTTGAAAAGGTTTAGATAAATTATTGCTTGGACTGTGAGAGCCAGATCTGTGCAGCTACAATTGCCACCGTCTCTGTGACCCAGTGGGGAGTTTTGCATCTGTCCCAGCGGAGGGAGGGTGGCTCCAGACAGCCAAACACCAGGAGCAGAAATAATGTTATAGCACTGAAAGGAATCCTCAGTTAATGCGTCCTTGGTCACTGACTTCTCGTATCACATCTGAAATGTATTTTTTTCATTTTTAACAATTTCCCATAAGCCTTCCAGCATTTTCCAAGAGCTCCCCTCCTACATCAGTGCTTACATCATGGACAAATTTCAAAATTTAGTTTGAAAGCTAGGATCAACACCAGGTGTTCCGATTGCAACACTTCGAGCCAGACTGTCACAAGGCTGTTGTACCCAGGATGCTCGTGCTGGTTAGGAAATGAAAGAAAATGTTTTACTGAAGGAAACATTTTGAAAACCTGGCCCTAGATGTTCGTGAGAGGTGGTCCTTGTGTAACGGTACCCCTGTATAAAGGTGGACATGCCTTTCCCAGATTCCTCCACATATGTCTTTTGATCCTGCTCGGGGGGTTTACATGTCCGGGATCCTGGTATTTGGTGATTACAGACGGTTTATATTACTGTTCACTTATTCAGTCCTTTGAGCACTCAGCAGGCACTGGTGATGGGATTTGTCTGACCACACATAGTCGCCTGCTACATAAGGTGTCTGAGTCATCTCATCCTGAAATAGGGAGCTGAGAGAGATAAGTTGCATCCTAAAACTACTTCCTTCTCTGCACCGAATATAGAGAAACTCCAGGGAGCTAATCGGACCATAGTTATTTCCATCCGTCCTCCTTCTTTTCTCCCCCACCATGCATTTTCTTCTTTTTCAAGATATTGACTTGATTTTTCCTTTTTATCACCCTTTCCCCCTCCCTCTTTCATTTTCTGTATATCTTTTTCCCATTTAGGAACAGTCAAGCCAGCAGCGTGGGTGGCTGGGGAAGCCCTGTATGCCTGCATAAAACAGGCTGTGCAGTGGGAAACAGCTGGCGTATGTTTTGGTGCTGGGCTGATGGAGCTGGGCAGTGCAGGCCTGGCCCTGAGCTGTCTTCAGATGAACAGAAAAAGTCCTGCATTGGGGTAGTCCCGCTGCCACCTTCCGATGAAGTCTCTTGGTGCTTGATTTCTGGAATAGGGCAATAACAAAAGAAGAAGAGCGCTTGCTTGTAGCTTTCCTCAGCCCCCATCATATCCTGCTACAGAAGAGGCCTCTCTTTTAAAAGCCGCTTCACAGTCATTAGCCAGAAAAATCCTACGTGAAGTCTACAGTAAAATTTCTGTTGGTTTCAGTGTAAGAGACTTAGTTCCTAAACTTGTATGTGTTGGCTAAATGTAATGTAGCATCTGGTATGTAAAATGATGATGACAATTCACATATTTTGAAATGGCCGTTACTGAAAATGGAATAATTGGAAAAGATGCTAGAAGAACACTAAGAAAAAAGAGATTGTGTCTACATTTAGGAAAAAAATACACACCAGGCTGATAATATGGGCAGTCCAGAGATTAGAGACAAACAGTAATTATAAGAGTTACCACAGCTTTTTAATGTGTAGTGAACAAGCAGAGCTCCTCCCCATGCTTTCTGTAGCAGCATGCCCTTGATCAAGAAGAAAAATGGACTAGGGTAACAAAAAGGGATCTGTTAGCATCTACCGTGTATCGGCGCTAAAGCTGTGAATGCAGATTTTGACCTCGGGCTTTCCAAATGCTCTTCTTGCCTTAGCAGTCCCCATGACTTCGGCTGTTGTGTCACGGAGCATCTTCCCTAACGAATGCTGGTGGCTTCAGGGTAGGCATGTAAGATACTGAGGGTGGTCCTTTGGTTTATCTCAGTGAACTCTTGCGAGTATGGTGAGCAGTTTTGTATTGCATCAATTAAAATAGCATATACAACTGAGGGAGGCTTTTGACAGACCACAGGTACCTTGCTTACACTTTTCCTTTACGATTGGGTTCCACCATTTCAGCTTCAGAGGCTGCATCCTGATGACCTTAGTTATGATCCATATTTATTGCTGGCAGAGAGTTAGGCCCCTTTGCATTCAACTAGATCGTGTTTTATCTGTTTACAGGGGACATGAATTTGGCTTCAGACATCTTTAACCCATTTGCCTTGTTTAAATTTTCAAGAATGAGTCTTGATTTGGTGGAATTTCAAATAGCTCTTGTGTTGTTATGATAGCTGCATACTTGAAAGAGGGACACCTGTGTTCGCTGTATTACTGTGGAGAGTTACGGTATTTTAGTATCTTTTTGCTCTTTGCTAAGGTCTAGACTGAATCCCACAGTCACATTCTTGGTGAATTAGATACTTTAATGACAGAAAGCTCTATAATGTAACATTTCTAACAACAGGAGGAATGCCTTGAAAGTGGTAGATCTGCCCAGCTAGCAGGGCTGCTCTGAGAGCTGCCAGAAGCCATTGCAACTGGAAGTCTTGCCAGATTAGAATGACCAATTCCACTGACTTTCGGCTGAGGTCTACCTCCTTAGCTCCCAAGTCCTGTATGACATTAAAAGAAAGCAAGACTTTGGTTCCCAGCACTTTTGAGAGCCTCCCATTCCATGTGCAGTAAGGCAAAGCACATCAGACAAACTTGGTACCGTCATGCATTTTCCCTGGCTGCTGGATGAAATTCTGCCACTTGAATGTCAGCCAGCCTGTGGGGCAACAGGGACAGCCTCCCCGTCACCCAGTTTGCACAAGGGGGTGATGTCAAGGTGGGTTGCCTTGGGTTTGCTGGCGCCGGAGTAGCTTCCCAGGGCTGAACTTTTGCCCTATGCCGTGTAGATGCAACCACTGCTACTGTTACGTCAACTGGCTGCTTGCGCCAGGGCTGCCTGTCGCGACTTCTGGGGACGTGACCTCCTGTGGTGGAGCAGAAGGGACTGACGGAGGCAGTAAATTGTCAAACTGCTCCAGCTGCCTTGCTCGGAGGCTGCCTGCGTGGCCCTCCTGAAAGCAGTCCTGGAGACAGCACGGTGCGGAGATGATGCGTCCTTTGGTATGTGGTACCCGTAAGAGCATGCATGCTGAGATGCTAAGTGGCTTGTGCCCAAAATGTTGCACCCATGCAGTCTGAGGGGTTTCCTTCTAGCTGCGTGAGTGGGGACAAATACTCTAAAGTTGTGAATTAGACAAACACCCCTCTCTAACTGGATCTCACAGTCTGCTATGATAACGCCCGGCGGTCTGGTCCCTAGACTATCCTTCTCAACCTGCTTCGTTCAAAGAGTGGGTAAGGCACCTGTCTGGAGAACTACAGAATTTCAAGGACCTTCACTACTAAAATTGGGGTCTGGGATTCATCCAAGTCGGTGGGAGACATGCCTGTGACTTGAATGGGAAGATGATATAAATTTTTCTGCATCAGTACATGAGGTGGCTCTGGAATTAGCCATAACTTTAATTCAGAGAGAGGTATGAGTGCTACTGAAGTTGGAATAAGCCTCGATCCTGCAGGCTTCCTGCAGGAATACCGATGAAGAGGATGTAAACACAAGATGCGGCTATGGAGTCAATGGTAATATGTAGGGGATCACAAGAAAGCATGAAGATTAAACTTAAAAGGGCTTGTTTCCCAGAGATTGGCTTACGTGCGGTCCTCCCTGTGCAAGGGCTCCTCTTCCAGAATAAAACTACCCGTCTCCAATGTTGAACTAGTTAATGCAAGCAGAGGCTTCTGCCATGCTCTGGGTAGTGGCGGTACACTGGAGAAAGCCTTACAGAACAGAAAGGGGAAAGAAATGTCGGTTTGAGGCAGGGTGTGTTGACTCATAGGAGACATTTTGAAGGTTACGGAGATATGTTAAGCAGGTATTAAATAGCTCTTGCTTTATAAATATCATTTACACCAGCAACTATCCTCTTCAGGGCGCCAGAGTGTACAAGAATATGAGTTAATTAGAGTCTGTGTTTTCAAAGTGGCAGAAAACCAGGATTTAGATCGGAAAAACTGCAACCAAGTTTGCTGGTGAGTTGCTATCCGGTGACTTTTGTAAAACTTCCGGGCCTCATACGTTGCTTTTTCTTCCCACTCGCTGCTTTCTGCAGCTGTGTCCATTGAACTCGCTGTAGTTGTTTGTGATCTGTGTGACCTGAGAGAGGAGAGGTTCAGACCTGCCGTCCGATGGCTGGCTGGCTGCAGAGGGACAGGTCCACCCGCTGATGGGGGCATGTTGCGGTGGTCCTCCGAGGCACTAAGTCACTTGTTTTGCAGACAATTGCGGGCTGGCAGGACGATGAGCCAGACTACAGGGTAATTTGTAAACAGGCTCAGCGGAGCATTTCACGGCCTGCAAAGTGACCGGGCTAATCCTGGAAACCTGCAGCCTTTATCATTACACCTGACACAGCAGCACAGCCAGCCTCCTCTGCTTTACCAGATTTCCACGCTCACCTCTCCATCTTTCTAAACATGGCACAGATTTTTCTCCTTTCCCGGACTTGAGGGGGGGCGATGGAAGAAATCTGCATTAAAGCCTTCCCCAAACCAGTAGGAGAATGCAGAGGCCTCTTTGCGAAAGGGAGGGGGGCCCTCACGCTAGTGAGGTGTGCTGTCCAGGTTATCGGAGACGTCACTTTGTCTGTAGCATAAACAACCTCACGGTGCATTCAGAAATGCTCGCCTGACTAACATATTGCTTGCATTTGCTGACTCACTCTTGCACTGCCTTTTTCTTTCTTGTTCCCTGGATGTGTTGATTTTTATCTCTGTTACTAGGGCTGTGCCCCAGACACTGTATAATCAGCGTGTTTGTGTTTGGCTCCCATGGCGGTGGGAGGTATCTACATTTGGATATAAATGTTAATATAATTCACCCGCAAGTGAATAATAGCAACAAAATACAGGGGCCTGAATCTCCCCGCTCTGCGTGGGAGGGAGGGCTGTGAAACGCTCTCGGGGCAGGGCCACCCCAGCATCACAGCCTGGGACTTCGCGTCCCCAGCTGCACGCGGTCTTACTGTCTCTTCGGGTCCTGCTCCCCGGTGCTGTTTTGACCGATTAATTTAAATTCTGCCTCGCGCTTTCACCTGTAGAAGACACCAACACGGGCAGCCTGTGTCTGAAAGCACTTTCCGGGTGGGAGCCGTACAGGGGCATGGCTGAGAACCCCGCTGCTGGGTCCCCGCTGTCTTGCTTTTCCAGGAGGCGTGTGGGTGATCAAAGGCCCTGCTGACCACCTGCCCTGGTCATAGGGTGCTCCTGGAAGGGCTTCATCCAGCTCCTCTTCTCCGGGTGAGCTGCACCCTCGCAGCCCTGCTTGTTTTCCCACTTTGATCTTTCACCTGGAGCCATTAAGCGTCTGTGTCTCTTGCCACTTCAAAGGATGTCTGCTCTTGATGCGCAGTGCTCGTGTACTTCTGGAGGTACGGCTCATTCCCTGCATGTCTTCTCAAATACCAGCGGTCTTAAGCGATGCTCCTAAAGTGTTTGAGGATCCAGGTTAGGATGCAAGGACAATTATGTCTTCAGGTCCTTTCCCTTTAAAGCCCTGGCTCTTAGATTTTGTGTATAGGTATCCCAGATGGTTGCGACTGTCTTGTCTTCTCAATCTCTTCTGAACAGGCCACCATTTATTTTTCTTGTCCAGCATGCTTAGGGCTCGTTTGAAGCCCATCTCCTTAAGTTGCCGTCACGTAACGCTCTTTTCCCTCTTTTTAATCACATGATGTCCACTGTTTTCCCAGCAATCCTCATGCAAGGAATGACATTACATGGCCAATTACCAGGGAACTAATTAGCAGACAACTTCTTCCCTCGTGATTCAAAGAGCCTTACGCATGCGTTCCCGGGAGGTCGTACCACACAGCATCACCTTGCAGCAGCATTGCTGTGAGCGAAGAGTGCTTTTTCCTTCTGTGCCTTTTCCCGCTCATCTATTTTGTGTCAGACTGGGAGCAGACAGATGGTGCTCCCCAACGTCGCCAAGCAGAATCCAGCACCGATGGTGCCTTCAAAACCATCCCTGCCTTGAAACCACGGCCCCTGTGTGGCGGTTCTGCACGGCAGCAGCTGAACAGAGGCACCCTTCTGAGTGCCTGGGCATGGTAAAGCTCTGCTTTAAGGAAATGCAACCTAGAAAGGGCCGCTTTTTTGGTTCTTTTTAGGCACAATTGCTTTTCTCAAGCTAACCAGTATTTATGGCATTTCTTGTTGCAGGTTTCAGTATTCCAGGTTCGGCAAAATCAGTGGTATTTAGCATTTGCAAACAGAAATTCTAGGTTTGAAAATCTTGGCATTTTTGATTGTGACTTTTGTAAGTGCTGGAGGGCATTAAACATGCAGCTTCTCTGGTGTCTTTTCCTGTTAGCTGTTCCTTCGTAGTGGAAATGACTGTCAGCTTCTTGAACCAAGCTCTGAAAGCTCTCCAAACATTTCAGTGGCAATGCCAAGGATTTGTGACCAGCTTTACTCACTTTTGGATTTACGTTTTCGTCATTGATTCTGAAAACATATTGGGCCAAATACATATATGCAAACAATATCAGGAGGGTGTGTGCTGGTACTCTCCCCACTTATTTTCACTGATCCTCAAAAGCAGTGCCAGGCACCTTGGAGCCGTGCGGTGAGGACTAAATGATGAGCAGAGCTGTTGTTTTTCATTAAATTAGTCCATCTTCTCTACCCCAGCTTCCTCTGGATTTGTGCTATATTTACTGGCAAAGAGCATCTGGCATCACCTATTTGTAAATCATAAATTTAGATTTATTTTACCCAAGTAAACAGAAACCAGTCCCAGAACAGACAATAATACGAGAGCTTTAAAAAAGATGCCTTATCTTTATCGGTAAGTGGTAGTGCATACTCTGTTGAGATCTGGTCTACTAAAGTATTTCTTCATCTCTGTCGCCTATGGTGAGCAATAAGCTTTCTCTTGAGCATGGCACTCTGTCACAGGACGGGGTGAGCAGTGGTACCGGAGCAGATTAACTCCAGACTGCAACACCTGCTCCTGGTAACATTTTCATGTCCCCTTGTGCAGCTGCATGATGAGTTTCTGGGATGAATAGCTGCTTCGGTGCAGAGTTTAAAATGGAAACCAGGACTCTGCCACCCAACTTTCAAATCCCCTCTTTTAGAGAGTCGAGGAAGAGGCTCCACTGCTTTGCCAGAGTACCCTTGCAGGCTGGAAACCCTAAGCCTTCTCCCACCCTTGTTGGCCCCCAAACTGCTGGCCCTATGGCTTCATGCCATATCCCCTCCTCAGCCCAAAGCCGGCCACTTGGCTGTTTGCTTAAGATAAGGGAAGAGATTTGTACCTCCGTAAGATGCTTTGGTCTGTGGGCAGAGTTAAGGAAGTATCCATATATTAGTTGTATGGATAGTTAGGCCAGATTTTCCAGCTGTTTATTTTATAAGCATGTTGAGACATCTTAATGCAGTTAGAGGTTATTAAGTCTAAGTTGTTAAGTTAATTTTAATGACTTTAATAGACCTTTAGCATTCATCTTTAATCCAGTACTACTTATTGGCCTACATGGTATGTTGATACTTTTTAAAGCTTCAGACTTGGCAGCTTTCTGAAAGAGCACTTGTATTTCCCAGATACTTGGATGAATTTCTTTCTGCTGTTAACCAACGTAGACTTCAGCTCTGCATTTGGACTAAAATTTAAAACCATCTGCAGAAGGGAGCCTGATGCTGTAGTTAGCAGCATCACCGGCTGACTTTGAAGAGGGTGCCTGTGTCTGCCAGGCAGAGGCATTGGGTGGAAGGCTGATGGAGAGAGAGAGAGAAACAGATTTGGTTTAGCTCAAATGAGGCATAAAACATTGTAACAGCCAAGAGGTCTTCTGAGAAGCTGCCCAACAGACCATATGACCTTGTTCACTGAAATGAAGCCTAGCTCAGGATGCTTCCAGCCTTCTTCAGATTCCCCGGGAGAAACATCCTGCTGGTTACAGCACAAACAGAATAAGTATCAGCCACCACTTTATTCTGTGTTGTTTGAACGTCTTTTCTTTTGGCATAAGAGTGCTTCTCCAGCAATTTAACGAAGTTTCAAAGTTTCTGGACTACATTAACGTTTAATCTGCCCTCTATTAGCTGGCAATTTCTGCCCTGATTTGCAGTGATTAAAAATTAATCTAGCTAGGATTTGGTGGTACTCCAGGATTCAGGCATTTTGATCTTGTAAGTCAGGTTTTAAACTAAATGCACATTACATGTACGTCTGCTTTATTTAAAAAATAGAATTGGTTTTTCATTTTTAAAGTAAAGGTTATTCATGATTTCCTGGTTTATTCAGAATTGCAGGTGTATCACTGCAGCTGAACAATCAGAGAGCATCTTCCAATTGACTGTTCAGCTCTTTGGAGGGATATGTTTTGTGGTTGGTATCAGAAACATGTACAAAAGCAGCTTTTAAGTCTCTAGCTGTGACTGCTATGTTTTTGGTACTGTGTTTCAGGAAGCAAACCCAACCCTGCCATGCTTTGCTGAGGCAAAGCTTCCACTAATGCCATAGGACAAGTTTTCTTCTTTACCATGAGCAGCTGTAAAAGAATGCTAACTTAAAAAGAGAAGAGATTCAAAGCCGTATAAAGACTTGATTCTCTTACAGAGATAATCCTTATGCGATTTTCCTAAATATTTTGTCAAGTTTTTCCGTCTCTTGTTCTCTTAAGTGTACGTTGGCACTAAATGCTTGCTGAACTTCCTTGGATCAGCTTTCATCGTCTAATAACTTAAGGTAATGTGTGCAAATCCTGGGATTTACATATTTGACTGATTTATGAGTAAATACCTCTCAGTCTCTGTTTAAATCTGCTTGAGTCTAAAGAGTTGCTGATGTAGATACCACACAGATGTATTGCAGTCACATTGCAGGTACTTGCACATGACAGATTTTGTTCATTAACTCTTCCCCAACTATGACAAAATACTTTTGCACCAAGTGGAAGCACCAGTTTGGGTATTTTCCATCAGATCTGTGCAGGTTTTGTGGAAGTTGTACTAAACCTGTTCTTCTGCAAATATTAACACAATTCTGGTTCTTTACAAGTATACCATAATTAGTATGCCTCTAAATTCTTCCTGCCAGTTTATTAGCTCATGAAGGGCTACAGCATTTTCACTAGTTAAATTCAGTGGTGAAGGCATATGTGATAAAACCTGTCTAACCAAAGCTGGAGTCTTTGGTTCCTGGTGTTGGCGCTCTGTCCAGATGACTTTCTTGGCTTGCTCCTTGCCTTTTTCAGTTTATGATCTCTTTAGCTTAAAACATCTTTTGATCTTTGGCTTGTAAACAAAAGCAATAAACACTTCTGTAAAGTGTCCAGGGCTTTGTGGGGAGAGGTGTCCAGTTGTGCCATTAGGTTGCTGTTTTGTGAAATAGCTTATCCCAGTAGACATTGAAATGTACTTAAATGGTAATCCTATTTCTAACCCAAGGTAGGTAAATGACTATGTTTTGTATTTGGACTCCTCACCAAAGGTTAGTGTGTTATGCAGTAGTAGGCTGCAGTCACACTAATGACAAACGTCGTTTTATCACCCTTGAGTAGAAAGTAGTACCATCCTTGAGTAGCACCATGCAGTGTCTCAATTCTATAGAATCATAGAATCATTCAGGTTGGAAAAGACCTTTAAGATCGAGTCCAACCATCAACCGTGCCCACTAAGCCATGTCCTGAAGTGCCTCGTCTATGTGTTTTTTGAACACCTCCAGGGATGGTGACTCCACCACTTCCCTGGGCAGCCTGTTCCAATGCCTGACAACCCTTTCAGTAAAGAAATTTTTCCTAATATCCAATCTAAACCTCCCCTGCTGCAACTTGAGGCCATTTCTTCTCGTCCTATCACTAGTTGCTTGATAGAAGAGACCAGCAGCCACCTCGCTACAACCTCCTTTCAGGCGGTTGTAGAGAGCGATAAGGTCTCCCCTCAGCCTCCTTTTCTCCGGACTAAACAGCCCCAGTTCCCTCAGCCGCTCCTCATCAGACTTGTGCTCTAGACCCTTCACCAGCTTCGCTCCAGCACCTCAATGTCTTTCTTATAGTGGGAGGCCCAAAACTGAACACAGCACTTGAGGTGTGGTCTGACTGGTGCTGAGTACAGGGGAACCATCGCTTCCCTGCTCCTGCTGGCCACACTATTTCTGATACATTTTATGGCGCTGCTCAAAAGCAAATGTAATGAGCATTGCTTTGTTGAGGCTTACCGCACCCGCAGTCACTGACATACGGAGATAAACCCCCGTTTCCTCTTCGCTATGTGTTGTGCGTACTCCATGTTTTACAGCGTTGCATTTTATTTGATACCAGCCTGGACTGTTGTCCTGCGTGAGGTGGTACCCTTCCTCTGACTTCTGGGACCTGCTTCCAGTTCACCTCAGGATGAATATCCAGCGAATTGGCATGCACAAAGGGAAAGGTTCAGGCCCAGGTTTCAAGTATATTAGAGTTTTTGAATATTGAAAATCTTTGATTTTGATTCTTATTCATCTCTTACAGTGAATGTGAACTAGAGCTAAAATCCCAACATGCTGTACATTTTAAAGTTCAGATGAGTTCATTTCACCGAATGCAGAGGTTTCAAACCTTGCAGCGTTACTTTTTCCAACTGAAATGTAGAACAACCACTGTTCCTGTTCTTTTCTATATAATTTTGTTCTGTAACTTCTCCAGCAATATGTTAGGACGGTACATTTTTGGTGTCACTTCGGTAACCATCCTAAGTCTGATAAGAGGTTAATTTGGGAGACCTAAAACAATTCTTAAACTTGTGCCATTGTGGCAATGTGAGCTGGAATGTAGTAGCAAAGTTTTCAGCATTTCACTTTAATGCTTTTCTGCAGATATATTCATAAGTCAGGACCATGTTTTAAGTCAAATAAGTAGGAAGTGAAGCATAAAGTACAGACTTCCAGAAGCAAAAAGCACAAGACCATTTCAGGTTTTAATGAGATGTGAAATGTTCTCACCTTGCAGAAAAAGCTCTCCAAAGAAGGATCACCGTTGTCTTTAGGTTATTCTGTGGGTAGAGTTGTATTCTCTCTACTAACAGCTGATCTTTAATGCAATTCCTGTTCAGTTATAAAATAATCATTTTACTTGAGTCATCAGTGCTTTCTTCTCTTATTTAGTACTTCTTTTTGGTCTCCATGGATGGACCATAATAGCTGTCCTAACCGTACAACAGACATAGCAGACCAAATACAGGTGTAGTAGTCTTTTCCCAAAGCAAAGGTTTTCCTACAGATTGAATAAGGAAAAATAAGATAGCCAAGTCCCTGAAAGCATTGAAATTGCAACACATGGGAACACGTGGGAATCTGGATTGTCTTCATGGCACTTTGCGTGTGAAGACACACTTAGCTCTGTATTTAAATGGTAGCCTTTTAGAAGGTAATAAAATCGTATCTGAGCTTTTACATAAGCTATTCCGCAGTAACAACAGGCGCTGCGGCAACCTGCACAGGCTGGTGTGACCAGACTGGAGTACCCAATACAGAATTACAATAATGCTGTTCTTTACTATTTACCAGTAGAAGAACAATGGACGACCCCAGCTGCAAACTCATGTAGACACTGGGCACTCTTTCCCCAGTCCCACGCTTGCAGAACTGCGCAGAGATCCATCTGTTGTTCTCTGCGCTTCGGTGTCTGTGTGGGGAGAGAAAAATCACAGGTTTGTGATGTTCTTAGGGTCAATCACAGTTTTCACAAAAGGCAAATTCTGATGTCGTTTTTGAAGATCATAATGAATGAATCGGCTGGCTCTGTACTTTTTAGTTGTTGTTAGGATGATTACATAATTCTGTATTAGATTTCGTTCAATTCAGTATAGTTTAGGCAGTTAAAATAGCAGGGAAATAAACAGGAAGACTGGAGAATGAGTCCAGGAAAAAAAAAGTCATCAAAACCTCCTGGTCAACATCACAAAGGCTTAGAAAACTAGCTTCTTTGCAAGGGACTTCAAGCTGCCATTTCCTGCAAGGCCAGGAGGAATTTGCTGTATTCTGTCTACTTTTTTGGATCATTCCTCGTGGCTCCCAAGTGTAAAGATGGCTAAACCTAAATGTCCTTCGTGGTGAGTAGAAAAGGGCCTTGTGTATTGAAACCTATTCCCCTGAGCCCAGGACAGAGAGAATTTAAAAGAGAAGAAGCAGACAGTCTTTGAGGCATAGTCTGGACCTCTCTTTGCAGACCTGATTAACCTGGGCAGCTCTTGGCAATTATGGTGTTTGCCTTTATAGGGTCCCTTCAAGGCTGGGTTTCGTGTAAACAGGAAGCAATTAGAGAATAAATGTGGTGCTCTATTTCTGTTGCATTTCCTGTGTAAAACTATGGGCTGAGCCACTTGGGAATTTTCCCCTTAATTGCGCCCCTGGTTGTGTGAGGTGTGTTGATTGACTTTATGTGATGCCCCCACGCACATCTGCTTGGAACTGATTCAGGCAACCTGCGTTGTGTAATGAAAGGTATTTCAGCTTAGTTTGCTGCCTAAAAATACTGAGGGCTGGATTCAGTCCTCGGTTACGCAAGAGGAGTTGCAGAGAGATTGTGCCCGTCTTGCCAGCTGCGGGAGGGAGGCGGGATGGTGTGGGCTGGCTACGGGCTCAGCACCATCCTCCTCGCAGGCATTCCCAGAGAAGGATCGGCACGCTTAGGTAGCCACACTGCGTGCTTGGGGAACCCGAGCTGCCTGCACCAGCCCTTTGGTCACACAGGATGTTTTGTGTGTTGCACAAAAACATTATCGCGTCTAATCCTCTGAGCTCTGCGGGACGCGCTGCTCTGCTTGCTGCGGGGCTCCCCGTTTGTTGCCCCTGTCACAGGAGTAATGCTGTAGCTCCAAATCAGAAGACGACCACCTGAGGCAGGCAAGTCCTTTGAAAGTGTAGGAAGTGCCAGTGAAATGAAATGAGGATGTCAAGATATCCATAAACCCTTGAAAGTTCAAGGAATTTGTGCGTAATTAATAGCAGTAACCAAGCAGAGCAGCAGGTGAACACAAGTCTGGGCTTTCTTTGGCAACTACTTGGTATGTCCATTTTCTTGACTGAAAAGAAGCGAGACCAGAGGCAGGTTTAAATGCTCTCAAACTCTGCTCAGGATGCCACCGGTAAGTTTTATCCCTGGTGAAGATCTCAGAATTGTATTGTACTTTCATTTGGCCTCAGAGAAGCATTAGCTCTGAGGCATCTGGTAGAGGAATTTGACTGCATGTACAGGAGCCAGAAAGCTTCTGGAATTGCCCAGGAGGATTAAGATCTTTCCAGAACTGGGTAGTGCTAATTCAGAGCAAGACACAGGCAATGGTTCTCTAAGTCCCCCTGTAAGTCTGCAATTAAAAACTATAGGTTTTTGTAATACTTGCTGGATTATTCATCTGGATTACTCAGATGTAGCTGTGACATATGGATGGATGGATGTATGCATGTAAACTTCCGAAACAATGAAATAACATGGTAGGGGGTTACTCCCCCAAAATGCTTTATAAGCCACAGAAAAGGAAAGATCAAATAAATACCATGTTCTAACTCAGAATCAATTTTTTCTTTTTCTTTTTGTTTGGCTGGTGATATGTGCACTTTTTGGCAAGGTGATTCTTCTCAGTATGATTGAGATATGTGTTTGTAGATACCGTGGTTGGGCTTAGAAGTTTCCCTGTGAAGTGCCACTTTGCTCCTGCCCCATAAATTTTCATTAGAAATCACTTTATGATTATCCAACATGAAATATGAGATTGGATTGATAATATATCCACAGCTACAGAAAAGGATGCCTTTTGAATCTATATGCGTGGTGCAGAATTTGTCTTTTTACGTAGTTGTATTGGAGCAATAGTACTTAAATTACAGCCTAGAATAATTACAGGAAAGCAAACAATTACATTTATGCATCTAACATTTTAGAAGTTCAGTTTCTTACATACATGTGCTGAATAAAAGTCACCTTGCTGGAACTTGCATAACCAGGTGATGTGTCCACTTGCACAATCAAGAGCAATTCAAACAAGCAAGAGGACAAAGATAAAATTGGTTTTGTAATGATAAAGCTAAAGGCCTTTATTTTTGTGCAATTAAAGTTTCACCTCGAAATTGGGTAGGAAGCTGTTTGCACAGCATTTCCTTTGATTCTTCAGCCATCTTACCCCGAGAAGGATGCGTAAAAGATGTGTTAAGCAGGTGCTGAGCTGCAGTTTGTTTGGAGCCCTTCTGGGCCTTGGTGCTTACTTCTGATGAGGTAGTGGTTAAGGTTGTAGGGTATGCTTTTAGTTGTAGCCATCCAAAGTTTTTCTTCTTTGATATTTCTTCCCAAGGGCTGAGAATGACCTCCAGTCAAACATTTGTGGGTATCTTAACCGTTTTTCAGTTTGTCTTGTGCCGCTCAGCCAGTGAGTGCTTTGGTATTTGTTTTTTATAGCCAAGAAGGAAGAAATCCTAGCTTTTCTTGATGCTTTTAGTCTTTGGTAAAGTGTCTTGTAGAGCAAACAAGCACACACAGCCAGTGTTTATGGGCTTTAATGTGCATACAGGAGTACTTGGGGGTCCCATGATTTCAAACAGCTTTTTTGGAGGATGTATCTGTGCATTAGCTGTTACTATTTCAGGCAGGTCAGGTTTTTCCTTCCACAGAACATGCTTGAGTCAATGTCCAAAGAAGCAAACATGGAAGAAAGGCAAAAGATTGTTTTGGATATTGAAAAAAATATTATCCGTGTTTCCAGCATTGACAATGTTTTCGGGAAGATTGGAGAAGTTGTTGAAGAGGTCCCAGATGATTCAGGGGCCACTGAAGATGCCATCTGAGGAAAAATGTAAGCTTTTATCTCGTGATTTTATCCAAAATCGGCATGTTAACACCAGAAAGGAAAGAAAACACTGAGCGCTAAAGAGCTCTTCCATCTTGAAAAGGTAGGCTGAACAAGGGGCTGTGCCTGGGAGGTGAAGTCCTATGCACAGCAGTTGTGACTAGTCGTAAGTCTGATTATGCATTGGAGCGAGTTAGTAAGGGAATTGGTGCATTCCTATCACTGGATTTCTTCCTCTCAAGAGCAGGTGTCCGCCTGGAAGATATGCCTTAGCCAAACCCAGGTTCTTGAGCTCGGTGTAGGAGTTCCTAGATTAAATGTGAAGACATGAGATACTCGGAAGGTCTGATGAGATGGTGGTCCATTCTGGCCTTGAAGCTGTGAATAAATGACTGATTTTGAACCCAAAGTGTTGTCTTGATCACTGTAATATAAACACACACCAATCAGTTTAGTAAACAAGTGGAAAGCTACATAAGGAAAGCATTATAAAATGTTTGTCACCTTGGAAGATTTTGCCCTTTCCAGAAGCGTTTCCTGTCAACTCTTCTTGAGATGGTCACATCTTTAGAAAAAGCATGTACTGTAAGTCCCTACGTAGAAGCCTTTAATGTTGAGTTTCTGGAATTTCTTGACTGAAACAAGGTAAAAAAATTGTAGTAATCTATCTGACATATATGTTTTTTTCATTCATAGCATTTCATGCATAATCAGTATTGGTGGTGGCATCTCTGGGAGATAAGGCTCGTTGCCACGTAAACAGCTGCTGGAGGCAAGCTGCATCTCTTTCTTTGCTCTTGCTCGCTGTCATTCACAGGATCAGCTTAAGTGTACGTTTAATCTGTTACCTATGTAGTTTTATTACATGCTATGGATGTAGCAATAGTTATGGATACCATTGCCTTGCATTTCCCACTGGATTGTCATGTTCATTTACTTATACCTTTGCCCAGATTAATCAGCCAGAAGGCAAAGCTCTGAAAATGAAGAATCAAAAAATACTGTGGCCACTGAGCTGTGGTTATGGATAGCAAGCCATTTTTTTTCTGAAAGCAAAAAGCATCGGCCGTGGGTAAAGCCAAAGCATGACACGTTTTTGATCAGTTACTGCTTCTCAGACCTGCCACTTGGGTTTCAGAAACCAAATTTTCAGATAAGATAGAACTAAATCCTTGAAAAGAAAATGATTAAACCCTTGTGAAGTAAGTTTGCATCAACATGCAATTTTCTGCCTGATAGCTTGAACTGAATTGAGTGCTGCCTAGTTTCTTTTCCATAAGGCACCAGTTCTGAAGTTTAATGATAGCAATTTAAAGGCATCTTTGCTGATTCCTTTGTGGGCAAACACAAAAGAAGTAGGCTGGGGGCTTCGCGTCTGAATGCTGCCTCGCCATCACGGGAGTGATGAGTTGAGTCTGAGAAAACAGTTTGGGGTTTTCTTCCAATTAAATGCCCTCTCCTCCCAGTACTTCCCAATATCAGTATATATACAGTGTGTATATGCAGCGTATGCATCCCTTTCGCACAGTGCAAGAGGCGTAGACGGTACAGATAGTAAATTCTGCGAGCTTATCTTTCCTAAATATGCCTGTTAATAAAAAGCCCATTATTGGCAGGAAATTTTATGGCAGGCAGAGGAGAGGAGAGGAGAGGAGCCTGCCTCTTATGTAAAAGACATTGCCCAGTCCGGCTCAGCTCTGGGCCCTCCCTGCTGGTGCTCTGATCTAGCAGCAAGTGACCTCATGCTCTCTGCAGGGACGCAGTGACTCAGGAGCAGACAGATCCCATATAAACACCGTAGTGCTGATTGGCGGGCGGTCAAACACAGCAGCCAGCAGGGATTTGAACACAGTGTCTGCACTTGAGAAAATGAATCAGAGGCGAAGAAGGAAAAAAAACCAAACTAAATTGCTGGAAATTTTTAAAAAAAACCCTCCACACAACAACCTTAGCCCAACATTGGTTTGCTTATTGAGGTGGTATCTGTGTCTCTCTGTCTCTCTTTCTAGTAATCTCATTCACTGTTACTTGATATGTCTGATTTTTGAAAGACTAGGATTTTTTTTTTAATAAGAAACTAACAAAATCAGTATGTTAATTAGTCAATTGTTGTGAAAGCAGGCTGCTTATTTTAGTTTATTGTAGGAGTAAAATATGCAGTTAGGTCAGCAGAGACTAGCTAAGCCTTGTAAAGCTGCTTACGTTGTATTAGAGAACCTGTAAAGTAAGGGGAGGCTCATTATTTCTTCTTCAAAGTTATTTCAGGAACGTCACTATGAAGTGCAGAAGATCCCACTTTAGAAGAATCTTGCATACTAAAAAAACATAGAAAAGTTGTCACTGCAAACAGTAAAAAGATCTGTCAGTCAGAAAGCAGTGCCATAGCTTGCTGTTTGAGGAAAAACAAAAATAGACAATAAAATGCCACATTTCTAGAGAATCAAAGCCTAGTATTCCAGCAGTGCTATTAAAAGTGCACTTCTTTCTGAATTCAGACAGATTCAGTTTTGCTACATCGAGGTAATCCTTCTGTCACCTTTGCCTTGTAATGTCAATATATTTCAGAAGCTGCCATCCAATCTGTTTGGATTAAGTATTAAAGTCAATAAACAAATAATTTGAATGAGGTTGTACTTAAGATGACAACACTGACTGACAGCGTGGCTTCCTAGATAAAAGTACCAGCCACTCATCAAGTTGCAGTAGTTAGTCAAAGGGTGTTTGGTTTGAGCCTTTTTTAGCGTTGAGGGTTTTACCGAGAGAGTCTGTCCCAGGCTGGCTGCAATCCGGGGTTTAGTCAGGGACCGCAGGGGTGACTCCATATCCCAGCTGGAGATGGTCAAGTGAAAGCACGGAGCAGCTGGGTTGTTACTGAAGGGTGCATGCATAACATGGGGAAAACCACGTTTGGTTTTGTCGGTGTGGGGTTTGGAGGGTTCTTAACTAATTAAAGAATTGTTTGTTTGGATCTCATATGTAACATTCATCACTCTGCTGCACATATTTGTGTGAAAGCTGGAAATAGAGGAAAAAGTCTGCTCCTGAGTGGGCCAATAACTACGGAGTTAAGGCTACAGGATGGAATATGAAAGTTTCCCTTTGGAACGTGAATGAAGTGAGAGGCTTAACCTTGCGTATCTACTGCTGTCTCAAGGTTTCTGAAGTGACTAATGGTTATAATACCTCCGCAGTAGGTTCCTAGTCAGAAACACCTTACAAGAGTCTGGTTTGCAAAAGGTACTGGGCAGCTCCACTCTAAAAACCAGACTCGCTGCAAAGATTTTGACATCTGAAAACTGCAGGCGTGTGCAGTCACTGTTCCCTGTGAAATCTAAGACAACACTGCTCAATAAACTCTTCTTGGCTCTTTCATGTATTGCCTATTGCTGATGCCCAGTCGTGTGTGTATATATATGTATGTATACGTAAATATGCGACAGCTGCCTCGTTAGATGAGTGACTGATTTTTATCCAAGCTGTGACACTTTAAAAAAAAAAAAAAAGAATAAGCTAGAATTACTATGATGTGACTTTCAAAGAAATGAGCGCAAAACTGAAGCCTAAGTCTTGATCGTTATTTTTAAAATTTCATGGAATACCAGTCCCCTACAAGCATTTCATTTATCCTACATCTGCACACATGGACATTTGAAGACCATAGACCATAACTACATTTGAAATGGTGCTCCCATCAGGGTGTCAAATCCACACAGGCCTGGGTGTCACTCAGCAGTTTTAATTTCATTTTCCATTGTCATGAAGAATGGCGAGGGTTTGTGAGATCTCTCACTAGTGATCTCTTGCTGAAGATAATCTAGTCCAAATGAAACTATATTCTTAGGAGACTAAAAAAGGGGAAAGCTAAGGTAAGCTAGGAAATTGCATTTATTGCACATATTGTGTGTATTTTTTTGCATTTATTGCACATATTGCAGTGCTTCAGGAGGGGGCTTGTTCAGGATTCCTTATGTGGCCGTGTTGTGACTCAATGTAAAGGCAGGAGTCGGATGGCAATGCAGAGGAATATGGTGCTGGAGATATCATCCTGTTAGTGAGACGAGTAACCTCGGTCAAGCCCATGTGCAGTCATAGGAGAAGGGTTGCCAGCTTGAGTGCACTGTTTGAATTTCTGTATGAGTAATTACGTTGTGCCTACCCTTCCTAAAGTTCCCCATGAAAACTTAATCGGTCCTGGTTCCTCTAAGTCCTTGAACAAATAATTTTGTGGTTTGTCACATTTTACTGTCTGTGAAGAGGTAGCAATAATTTTTAAGGCTCGCGCTGGTGTGCTGTCAGGATTAATTTGGGGATGTGCTTATGTATGGTCTGAATTATATCACTACCCAAAGAGAAGAGCATCATTTTTTAAAAGAGTGGATGCAGTATGTGTTGGCCACTATTGAAGGTCACGTGTAACCTTTTGGTTTCCTGGAGTGGCGATAGGGAACAATGTATCAGGAATAACAGGGGTCACCTCTGAAATGCTTTTCTGAACTTAATGAGTGACCGGCTAAAACTTAGAAACACCAAGTATTATGGGTTTAGTATTTATTTATTTTTCCAGTTCTCCTTAGAAGTGTGCAAAAAGTAAACAATCTGCAGGAGTGAGTCAGAGAGGCTAATTGTATCTCACACAAAAAATCCACAAGCTTTTTCAACTCAAATTATTTCTCTTCTACCTTCATTGAATTCATTGCTGGTGAAAGGTGCTGGGTGAACAGTCATAACGACTGAAATTTTCTGACCACAGCTATGTAAAAGTAGCACACTGCAGTGACCTTTCTCTGCTTTGCTTTTCTGCTGAGAGCAAATTGTAAGGCCGTTTCTTGCTAAGCATGGGCTTAATGCTACCAACTCGTCTCTCACTGATTATCCAATAGTCTTCAGGTAGTAATGACCTTTGCTCATGGTGGACATGGGCCAGATCTGAACTAACAAACTGTAAAAGGATCTATATCCCATTACCAGAGCACTATCCGGTCTTACTCATTAACATTTCAGTGGCAAAAGTTCAAATGAGTTATTTCATTAATAGTCATGAAACTAATTACATTGAAGTGCATCTGTCAGTAGTAAAGGCAACTGACTTCTGTGCTTCTGAATAAATTCAGTCTGCGTTAGGAAATGTTATTCTGCCTCTAAATGAGAGAAATGCATTGCAAATCATGAAGAGGTATTAAAAAGGAGAATGCAGATGTGTCCTAAATGTGATGTGCTTGATGTTGAAGTTCCCTAATGCAATCAATTAATGAAATGAATAATCAGAAGTGTGTTTGAGCAGAGGAAGGGTCTTGGGCAATATTTTGTTCCGTTTTTCCTCCCTCAGACACTGAAAAGTCTGCAGGATAAGAAGGGTTGGGGGACAGGAGGGTTGTCATTGACTTGGATAAAAATCAAACAACGCAGTATCAAGATTAGTTTGGATATGTCGAAATGAGACGTGGATATACTGAGGAGATCTGACCAGAGCCCACAAGGTATCTATTCAAGTGATTTCCATAGGAATTTAGCATCTGATTGTGACTAAGGACATGGTCGGATCTTCTTTGCTCAGGATCACAGGAACAGTTTGTGATGGAGCAGCTCTAGTTTCCTGAGCTCTAACCTGGCAGCCCAACACTGCAACGACTCCGGTTTGCTGACGGTGTGTGAATTTGTCCACCACATCTCTCCTGTACCCAGTATAAGCAGGTCTGGTCCCACTGCCGCTGCAAGGACTGTTGTTTGCTGTTGCTGTCATCCCTCCTTTCCCATGTCTTCCTGAACGTGCATGTGCTCTACAAGACGTCGTGGAGGTACACACTGGAGGTACCTGCTGCTTTTAAGAATGAAAAACAAAGACATTCTCATCATGTGGTCAGTTATGGTCCGAGAGGTGTTTAGCAGGGCCGGTGAAACAGCCTGTTCCTCTGCTTGGGTGCAGGTAGATGGGGGAGCAGCTCCATGTGAGACCCAGGAATAGGTGTAGGCTAAAAGTGGTTTGTAGACAAGTTTCTAAACCGTGAAGTTGTTCCTCTGCAGTCACAGATTGAGAGTTGACCACATTGACCCCAAAGAGAGAGTTCTTTGCCAAGGATCATCCAAGAGCACCGTATTTATAATCCTAGACCCTGTGAGAAATTATTTGCTCTACAGTCTAAGATATGTTTATCTCTTTCCTGGGGTGAGTGAGTGGAGGGGAAGAAGAAGTCATAAATCAGTTTCTGCTAATTCTTACCACTGGACAGCATTCCCCCACATGAGGGACTCAAAAGCAAAGATGAGAATGTGGCCCGCTCTATTTTTGTACCTCTGTCTCCTGTCTGTAAAATTTCACAGTCCTTTTCTGGAGAGACCTGAAAACATTCAAGAGTGTGAGCAGTAACAGGGTTACACTGGTATTTAAGGTAGATGAACCAGTTTGTATATGAACCAGTAATTATGGCCTGAAGTCAGCGGCATTTACAAACAGCCCTCTGTTAGTTAGGGAAAGTGCTGTATATGAGTGTACAGTACACATATATGAGTATATAGTAAAAGTAACTGCTAGTTATGACTGTGAATCTATCCATATTAACATGTCTTTATGTGTCCCATAATGCTGTGGCATTCTGCACAGGTATGAGAAGTTAGGGACAGTTTTCCCCCTTGGCTTTGCTATCTATTATTTTTGTGTTGTTCACAGGCACATTGCAGGAGACAGCGTATCTAAAGTTTAAGAAGACAAGGCAGACATTGCAAATATCATTATGTATTTGTTTTAAATCCAAGCAACTAAACTGAGATACTTCAAGTGACCTACAATGAAGTTAATGAGGTGCTACTTATATATATATAACATACAGACTGCATCCAATGAGCTGTCATTGTAAACCAAAGATGAAGCTTAGTTACTTTTGCTCCTTGTAAGTTCTGGTTTTATTTCTGTTCTTTAGACATCCGCTAGAGTCGTGTTGCAAGAGAAAGCTGCGCTAGAGTAACTATAATGAAGGAGTTACTCACAATGCAGACAACCTGGCACCGGTGCAAATACGGTCTTGTAGTACTGCCACGAATGCCAATGAACTGAACTGTAATGGGCTCAGCTGTGTTGGAGAGGCCAAAAATTAATAGAAGGGGACAAATTGGGTATTTTCTTTAGTAGAGAGCACCTTGCTCTTACTTTGTGTGCAATGTTCCTCAGCAGCCTTGGGTCTTCTCAGCTTGTCTCGAGAAGAAGCTAAGCTGTAGCAGGACCAGGGTGACACCACCCGCATGCAGCAAGTGGTCGTCACGCAAGCATGATCGCCAGGAATCAGGAAGGCAAGCCTGCAGGGCTACCTCCTTCTCGCTCCCTGCTAAGGACCGGTGTAAGAACGCAGAGGTTCTAAGTGGCTTGAATTGACTCCTTCAGTTGACCAAAGCAGGAACATGGTCAGATGTGTAGTGTAGTTCTTCTCTTCAGATAGATACCTTTGTTTAACTCACTCTTGGAAACGGGGTCATGTGAACGTTTTAGATGAGGAATAGCTTTTTAAAATGTTTCTTTTTCGTTTAGTAAACGATATAGATATAGTTAACACACCTAGATAGGGAGTGGCAGTCTTGCCAAGCAAGTCAGCAAAGACCAGTATTGAACACTTTAGAGATACTGCAAGGAGCCCCGGGGAAGTGAGACAGACATTCAGTGCACCTCTGCTGGTGAAGAGGTTGCACAGAAGGAGAGATCACTGAAAGCTGATCTGTCCTGTGAGAAAGGTTGCTTAATCAAGAAAAAATTTTGGATGAGGGACTTGGGGGAGCAAGGAATAAAATAAGATTGTTAAAGCTGTGAAGTTTTGCTGTCTGAGTTAGGGCTGGCAAATGACAAACCCAATATCCACCAATGAATATGCAACTTTTCCAAAGTGCTCTGAAATAGTAGGGAATTTTCCATTAATGCCCCTGAGCTCTGGACCACACCTAAGCACATCTCTGGCAGTAGGAGAAAGGTGCAATCTCTCCCAGCTTCTCTGCAGTTTCACCACGTATTTTGGCAGTGTTTGGCCTCCTCGCTCTGTTATTTCCCACTGGGCCTGTGCAGATAACGAGGACAGGATACAAATATGTTTGTTATTTGACAGGCAGTAGAGCAGCTTTGCCTGCAGCATTTATGTTTGGCTTGGAGTTGCTGAGTTGTATTTCCCGGCTGTAGAAATAGATGCTTTCTGCCCTGCTTATGCCCTAAGCAAGGGTTGTTCCCTCCCCTCCCTGCCCAGTAAGTTGCAGTAACCTACGCTACTGCTACTTGTTCTTGACACATGTACGGTCACAGCTAGAGAATTATGTGGAAAAGCACAGAGTGTGCTGCTTCTATGTGTGAATTTACAACTGGGAGCAAACACCAGCTTGGCAGCCCTGTTGGGCTTCCCGTGCGGGTTGAGCAGCGCAGGTCTCTCCATACCACCTCAGTCGTGACCTGGGCTGACCTGACCTGGAGTGACTCAGTTAATTCCCCTTCAGCCCTTTTGGTGGCCGCTGCAGCGATGGCTGAGGCTGCCAAGTGCCATCAGTGCAGTGTTGTCCTTTAGGAAGTCTCTTGGGAAGGGGCTTGAGACTACCAAAGACTTATCAGCATCAGCTGGTAAAAACTTTTAGTCACCAAAAACTTCCAGCTCAGATAAAGACTTCTGTCTCTAAGAACGAGGCTCCCTTTCTCTCTCCTTTCTGCACACAAAGCGTAGGACCAACCCCTGCAATCTTTCCCCTCTTCTCACTCTGTGGCAATGCATAATGCACGCCACTGATCCAAACCAAGCCAAACAAAACCATGCTCTTATGACAAGTGACATATTTACTAGAAACGGGCTAGCAAATAGTTTACCGCTTAGTTCCCAGAAATACACTGATGTCAGCCAAATCAATGCACTGATGCAGCAAAGCATTTCAGCAAAATAAAACGAAAAAGGAATGCATGCATGGGCACAGCTCGGTAAGGTTTTCCAAGTGAGGGGTTTAGGCATTTTGGTTTGAGTTGCCTTCCGAACCGGAGCCCTTTAAACCAGTTGTGTAGCTACAGGGGTGTGGAGTGCTAAGCAAAGCCAGGCTTGACTTGGGGTGATGGGGAGCCTGGTCTCAGGTAAACTGCAGTGCTTCGTCGTTCTGTGGGTGAGGGAGATGAGCACGTGGGGGAAGGGAAATGCGGGCTAGTAAAAAGACTACACTTCTGCTATGAGTCAGCCCCAAAGGAATGCTCATTTTAATTTATTTGGTTTGGGTTGAGCCACCAGCATTTATCAGGGCAGCCAAAACCCCTGGGTCTAGAGTGCTGTGCCAGAGGCAGGCTCGGTACCTTGCCAAGGGACTGCTTTGGGATCCCCGCTGCCCCTGCTGCCAGAGCAGCTGCAGCCGCTCCAGCCCATCCCAGGGGCCGGAGTAATGATGGATGTCCCAGGTCTGCCCAGCTCCTGGGCACTGTGTCGGGGTGGTTTAGACAGCCCTGGTCTTCTGGGGCCCTGGGGACAGAGACCAGCCTTTGCCGCCGGGGCTACAGGGATGCAAAAGGGATGCGGAAGAGGGTGTAGCGACTGGGCTGGGTTGACAGTCGTTATATGGCTGTGCGAGGGCAGACATAATCTCTCTGTCCCTTAATGCTCGCAAACTTTCCTTTCCTTCTTCCCTTCTCTGAATTTCTTTTCCTTGCTGCTAACTCCGCAGCTCTCCTCAGGGTGCGGTTTGTAGGAAGGTGCTGCGCAGAGAATGGCTTTATATCGTTGTATCCATGCCGTCGTGCTGCGCGGGAGTCTCGGTCAGGGTTTCACTGTGTACATCTTGCTCAACAAGTCCCAGCCTTGCAGCCTGGGGGGTGTTGCGTTGGCACCGCAAGTGCCAGAAAGCAAGGGAGAAGCTTTTCAAATCGGAAGGTGCCAGGTTTGCAGGGTTCTCAACTCTGCGGTGGGGTGGTAGAGGTGAGACTTCTCTGCCACCTCCATGCATTGCACCCAGCCGTACCAAGCACCGTTGAGCCGTTCCTCTCCCGGGTCTGTGTTCCCAGTGACCACTTTCAGTACAGTCATCCTGGAAGTGTTGGGGTGTAGGCAGGAGTACCCAAGCCCAAGCCCGGTTTTATTCTGTAAGGGACCTGCAGGGTCATGCAGCCCCTCACCTGGTCTTTAATTTTTTTTCCCAAAACTTGCCAAGCCCCACCTTTGAAGCAGGCAAACCTTTTTGCACTTGGAAAACAGAGTCTTCCAGAGTTGGGATGTCCTAATGGTTGGGAGTAATTTTCCTGCCTATGAGTAGTGGTGGCTGGAGTCTGCAGATTTGTTCTGGTTCCAAGAAAACTGGAGAGATTATATACCTTCCTCACCTTCCCCCTTGCATGACAGCAAACTCGACCTGCTAGGTTTTTTTAATAGACATGTAGCGGGGAAGAGCCGAGAGATCTTTTTTTTTTTTTTTTTTTTTTAATTTAAAGCACGTGTGGTTAGCACACGCTGAGGATCAAGACAGTTTTTCAGTCCTTGTGAGATCAGCCACCCGCTGTGTTTGTTGTGATAGATTTGCCCCAGCCTGTGTGCTGGAGACTGTTGCTCACTGTTATTTTGTTAGTGTTTATCATTTAATATGGATGCAGATATCCTCAATCTTTAGACACTTGCTCGTTCCCCCTCTCCCTCCCAAATTAAACAAGGCTGAAAAGTAAGACTGTATTTAAGCAGAGGCAGCAAAGCCTTTCCCCAGTCTTAAAAATGGAAATGGGTTGCATAAGGCAGCTGCGGCATTTTTTTTTTTAAATGCAGAGAAGGATGTTTCCTTTTCATTGTTAATTATAAAAGAAAATTCACCAAGGAGAGTCTCGTTAAACAAGTCTGGCATTGAAGGAGAGAAAGAAAGAAAAGAAAAGGACCTGCCTTCACTGTAGCTGGTAGACCCGACTCACAACCATGACCTGAATTTACTTTCCTTCAGATTTATGTTTCCATATTTTTCCTCCATTTTTTTAGTCCAGTCCTGACAGCTGCAGGAAGGATGGCAGAGGCCTGCGTTTTGCCCCCAGGCACACCATGAAAATGACAATTTAGAAGCTCAAGCATCAGGTATGGACTTATTTCATGCGACACACACTTGCAGCCCAGGGAGCCCCAGGAGCAGTGGTGGGCGCCCATTGCTGGCAGGTGCCTGCAGGGACTTTAATTTCCCAGCCTTCTCACTGCCTGTCTGCTAGGACCTTCCTCAGACTCGTCAGAGCCAAATATTTCCCCAGCCCAGTTTACCTCTTTGTAAAATGTTTAATCTGGGGGAAGCGGGGATTTTTTTCCCAGACACACTAAGAGGCGATGGAGGTTGGAGCATTCGAGCAGTGCTGGGTGAGCTGCCGTTGCAGAAGGCTGACCTGAAGTCGCTGAAATGTCTCATGCAGAGCTTTGACTTGTGTGAGGAAAGAACTACAGCTCTTGGTCTAAAATTGTGCCCCCAGAGAGGCTGTTCGGAGAGCTCATGAGTTTTGCTGGGGAACCAACTAAACAGTGAAGGAGCCCTGGTCCTGTTGGGTTCAGGGAGCCCTGGATGCGGGGAGTTTTCCAGGACTGTTCACGCTGTCCAAAATGGACTAACATAAAAGAATAAGCCATGCCAGCATCTCTCAGGACATCAAGCCTGTATTCTGTCACTTTTCAGTTACATTAGCTGCAGGACGATAGAGTTTCATACCAGGACTTTCACATTTTTATTTTGGCTGCAGGACGTACGCCAGAAGGTTGCTTAATATGCCACCCCTATGATTTAAAATGCTTCAGTATACCGCGGTGAGAAAGAGAAGCAGCTGCTTGAGAACATTTCTGCATTACTCTGTTGGATAACCGCAGCCACTAAATTCGGATAAGCCCATCATTAGCAGCTTTTTCTTGGTCCCAAGGAGCTCCCAAACTCTTGCTTATTAACACCGCCTGTTATCTGTAGGTTTTAGGAGGTCTGATAGAACCAATTCATTTTCTTGAGCTTTCTCAGAAAGGTGTCGGCTTAGCACAGGCTGTGAGCACCAAATTTAGCTGAATCATTTGAATGAATATAGTTGTACTTGAAGTTTATGGTCTTTCTGTAAACGCAAATGTAGCAGTGCTGTTGAGTTAAGTTTCAATTACGTGGGGCCACATTCTCATGTACTTACCTGTTTTGCGAGTGAACCCATTTTCTTTATTATTTAACAGGATCGTTTAGCGTGTTACCGGTAGTAGTATTATCAGTACAATTTGGTTTTTATCAGTAGTATTGCTATTATTTAACCGGAGTGAGTGGGAAGTGGAAGTGGGATTTATTCTTTCCGCCATCCAAGCAAACAAGAGCACATCGGAGACATGAATAAAATCTGTTACAGTGCTATAGAGAGTTTTTGGTGTATATCAGCACAATATTTAAATACACAGACAGAAGAAGAAAGAAGCACAAGCTAATGTGAGTAATAAGGACTGGTACTGTTGTGACTGAAGTCTGCTTGGGTCCATCATCTGGTTTGTAGCCACGTAACACCCTTGTTTTATTTAGGGCAAAAGCTGCCGGGGTGCGGCAGGATGGGTGGAGTGGTGGCTATAGCACGGATCCAGCATTATTCAGAAATGTGTATGAGAAGCTCAAATCTGTATTTATAAGAATTCAACCCCCAAAAGAAGAAACTTTTGCGACTGCAGGTTTGATACGTCTTTAAACAGGTCGCCAGTGTCGTGTGAGACTGTTAAACATCTAAGGCTGAGAGATGCTTATTCTTTTTGCTGATACACTAGGTAGCTGGAGGGACTAAACCGTAAACTGTAAGCTGAAAACAAATTATTTACAATGAATCACAAAACTGAATGTGTTTTTGCTTGGCCCAACCTGTCATGCTTGCTAGCCTCCCTTCGGGTGAGGGATGCAGGAGCTCTGCTGCGATTGCTGGTCCGGGAGCGGCACGCTGGGCTCTGCCCACTCACGAGGGGCTCTGCACTGGCTGTGCTGCCAACGGGGCTGAAACTGCTGAACCGAAAGGCACTTTGAGCACGGACTTTGTGCCTTCTTGGTAAAAAACAGAAGACACGAGCTATTTTTCATCAGAGACCCTTCTCTGCCGCTCATCCCTCTGCACATGCAGCCACGTCAGTGATTCAGGCCTGCGAGAAGGAGCAAAATGAAGGGCTGCATTGGGTATTTCCACGTGAGCCAGTGCACCCGTGCGCTGTGCTGACCGCGTGGAGATAGCAGCTCAGAGCCCCAAAGCAGCAAAGCAGAGGTTGTGCCCGAGACCATTACTGCTGGCTCTCGGCACAGGTATGGGCTGGCCCCGACACGGCAGTACCGCAGCCAGGACGCAGGCAAACACAGGGGCACGTGTCCGTGTTTTTCAGTCATTGTTGGTGCAGGTCATGGTCTCTAAAATATTTTTGTTTTCAGTGGGCCAGAGTCCCAGTGAGCCAGAGAAATTAAAGTAGAAAAAACCTTGCAATGGGGCAGGAGGTGAATCACTGGCATAGGTCCCTAAAACATGAGTAAACTCTTTCCCCTTGGCATTTTGAATTCCAAGACGGGCTGCCTTTTGGAAAACATGCTGCAGTGAAATCTTGGTCCAGACACAGAGTAGTTGTGAAACTCTCTGATATGCATTTATAGGGTGCTTACACTCATGAATCTCAAAGCAGGCTACAGCTAAAGGCAAAAAAAAAAAAAAAAAAAAATCCAAACCCAAAAGCAGTAAACATTTGCTCCGGGGTATCATGAAAGTGGAAAAACTTGTTGAATACACAGTGTTACAACGTTTTCTTTGGGCACTTAGGTTAGCTGGGTGGCAAATATGCAGTGGTGTTGATCATTACCAACCTCAAAGAGATAGCATTTACCTTTCCCAAGCAGAGAGGCTTGTAAAAGCAAGCTATTGTTAATGTGTACTTAATGCACAGAAACTGCAGTGCCCAGCCCATGGAGACTGTGGTAGGCGCTTGGATCACGCTGGTTTAGCAAGAAGGCGTCAAGATGCCCAGTCTCAAGATTGTGAGTTGTGTGACAGGGCTGCCGGGTGCGGGGTCAGCAAGGGTGACCAGCGCCTGGGCAGTTTTGTGGTTCAGCTGCGGGCATGGGCTGTGGTGGAGTGATGCAAAGTGCTGGAGCATCTCAGGGAAAATAGTTTCTTTGGGAAGATCACTTTCTTCCCCCTCTCTGTTGCCCACGAGATCCTGCACATGGGTGCCAAGGGACTCTTGTATTGCCTTTACAAATGAAAGAAGAAACAGAGCAACAGAGCATCCTTGAATGAGATAGTGATGTAAACAAGTTCATGTGTAGTTACGACATCTGATCATAACATGACAGAGACAGTGAGCAGATGCAAGAGGCAGATTTATTGGTGCTCTTACCACAGCCACATGAAAGAAAAGTGGTAAGAATAGGTGATGAGAATACAGGGTATTCTACTATACTAGCCGTGTGATACAGAAATTAATTTAGGAGTAGTCTGGCTTTTTACTAGAACAATTTTTTTTTTAACCTCTTTATGGACAAGCCATGAGTTAGCAAACCTGCCGTGGAGAGAAGTTGGAGCAAAATCCACAAGTTACAGAGGTAATAAGTGGTGGACAATCCAATTAAGAAAAAGAATAGGAAAAGGAATATGTTTGGAGATGTAAAACAAATTTTGATTATGTGAGCATTGAGAAAAAACAACGGTCAGATCATTTATTTATTTGCTCTACCTTCATGGGAGGCTACATTCTGTTTAAAAAAAAATCTGAAATGGTATCACTGACATGCTGACAGGCTTTCCCATTCATTTGCAGTAACCTGGTTCTCCCTTTTGCCCCTTAATGACCATGGCCATTAACTTCTGACTGTTGTTGTATTTGAATTGTTTAAAAACGTATTCATATTTATGCTCTTGCTTTGCTCCATTTGTCTGCCTGTCCAGAAGAGCTGAATGTCAATTACTGCTCGCTCCTTGTAATGCTCCTTTTCCTTCTTGTGGTGAGTATGCAGCCACTTCCACTGTAGTCCAGATTCATCGCCTTGTTTGTCCATGGTTTCTTTCCTTTTGGCATCTCTTTTTAACAAGTCCCCTGTGACCAAGATTTAGCAGAGTCTAGGACAGGCAACTCTCTGTGTATATATAACACTTTAATGTTATACTTGGTAATCCTTTAGTAACCTGGGCTCTTTATACCATGGTGGAAAGTGAAATACTGCTAAGCAGTTTAGTATCCCATCTAATTAGGTGAGGGGGTGGCTAAGGGCAGGATGCAGTCAGCCGAGCCCTCGCGACTGGAAGCAAGAAAGACCCAGACTCTTTAGTTCGGGATTGTTGGCGGGTCCTGCCGCCTCGAGAGAGACATGAGGGTGCCCATGCCAAGGGTGAAGCTGTAGGCAGAGGTGGCAAACCAGAACAAGCTGTCACAAACATATTGCTGACAGGATAGAGATAAGCTACGTTAACGCCGCGTACTTTGTACTTCCTTGTGCCGCTCCTGCTGGTCTATTCCGATTGTTTCGGGCTGGTTCAGGACTGCAAGTGGGATGTCTGCAGGAAATGCCCGAAAACCAGCTGGGCTGGGATATTTAGTTGAGGAACGGGTGCTGGTGGTTGTAACGGTGTTTGGTACGTTCCTCTGTCCCATCTTCATTTCTACTACAGGTTTAGGAATGTCATCCTGCCTCTTAAATTTTGTCTGTATCACATCCTGAAAACTCTGACAGTAATTAGAAAGTTACTTCTGATGGTTTGTCATTCGCAGTATTTCTCACGGTGGCTTACGTTCTCTCCTCAAATAATTTGAGTTGGATTCAGGGCAGTTTGCCTTTTCCTTTATCTTTGAAAGGGTCTGCTTTAGAGGTACTGCCTTGACTGATTTCAGGTAGAGCGATTCTGGATTTAACGAAGAAGCTATAGGTCATGGTCAATGACATGGGAATCATGACAGATTGAAAGTACTGGGAAATTTAGTAGCAGATTAGTCTGGGGACTGAAGCCTCCACTGGGAATGAAAAGCATAAAGTTCTTGTGTAAGTAGTGGCGAGGTTTAGTTCATGAAAATGCCCTTTGATAATGATAACGTAGCCAGCCAAGGCGCAGGGCTGCCTTCTCCGCTGGTGGACGCGTTGGGCAAGCTGCGAAGCATCGTGTCGTAAGGCGGTAGCAGCATGTCAACCTGCCTCCTAGCTACTCTGAACTGTTCCCTGTTGCAAGTTTTGAGCACTGCTGAAACACCTTTGTATTTGTCCTGACCTGCTTCCCAGTTGATTAAGAAGGAAAATGGCTGTTTGGCAGGGCTCTGTTTTAGAGAGATGGTTGAAAAGATTATGGCAAGATTGCCCCATTTTTTTCTGGATTTGCTAGTTTTCTATCACTCAAGAGTTAGGGCCAGGTTCACTGCAGTGTTTCCATTAGCGTCCTTTGTCACTTGATCGCTCAGCACTAGACAAAGATCAGATGTCCTTGAAGATTTTATTAGATACATCAAGCAGTCCTTGACATCATGTATCAAAAAGTACCACGGGACCAGTCAGTGCAGGCAGTTGTTCTCCACACGACCTGATTTTTCTTCACTAAGGGATGCTGGAAAATATTCTTTCATTTGTTTCTCTACCAAAATGTCCTTTTTTATGAGCTCCATTCAGTCCCTTCTCTTCCACAGGGCATGTGAACATTTACAGGGTTTGAAAGCGAGACATTTTATTCTGCAGTTCCATTACTCCAATGTCGCTGGTACCAGTACCCCCTTTTAATCAGACCTGGGCCGCAGAATGGCATTGCTGGCTTGCTCCAATCTGTCTATATGATTTGGGGTCTTTAGATGGGGAGGAGAAGGGTGGTAAGTGTATATTCTAATTCATGATGCTTTTCAGGCATCCCCTCAGTTTGGTTTGCTCCAGGATAATTTAAGGTTTTCCAGCACTGAAAGAGTATGAAGTGATCCTTTCCATAACGTGGTCGCCAAGTCCTAGCAGTGAGGGCTTATTTGTACATGACTTTTGGCTGCCCTGTTTCTAAGGTTGTGCTCTGCTCCACAGGAGAGTCTTGCATGTCTTTTTTGGCTGGGAATGCTCTCAGGAAAATAAGAATGGTTTTTGTTTGTGTTTTGCAATCCAGTGGCAGTTGTAGCAACATCGTTTTCTGAGGTGGTATTGCAGAAGGCTGGAAAGGAGCAACATCTGCTGGAATGTCTTTTAGGGTGGATAGACAGAAAAACAACACACTGCTTGCTTGCAGGCCCTGCATTTTCCATGTTTCATTTTGAATGACTGCTTTTTTTCCACTTAAAATTTATTTTTTGAGATCCAACAGACATTATTTCCAAGACTGTTTACAAGTTGCATCTGCAATGGTAGAGAAACCTGACCACGCCACTGTGGTGCATAGGCTTTCCTGCGGATGCAGGGGCAAAGGTAGCTTTAGTAAAGTATTCTTACTGATGTGTTACTTGTAGTGTTGTGTTGTGTCCTGTAAAGTAAATAAATATCTGTCCCCAAAGCAGTGAAAAAAGCAGCACTTCTCTATAAATAACATTTGTGAGTTGCTTCAGGGATCTTTCTGGTTCTGAAGGCCTTAAGCTGATGTACTCCTTTAAGTGTAAACTTATTGAATGTCGTAACCATTGATTGATTTGATCAGATACAGCAGCTCAAATGAGTGAGGCGGTGTGGAGATCTAGTTATTTTCATGCTAAGCCTGTATGACATACCTCCACTAGCATCTCATTAACTGCTTTCAGGTGAGACGTGGGTACAAACAGAATGACTTCAACTGGGAGAGATGTAGGTTAGTAGTCCCCAAGTTCAGTTGCAGTTGTGTTTACTAGCTCCAGGTCTTTACTGTGGAGGGCAGACGTTTAAATTTACATTGATGAAATTAGAAGTGAAAGTACTGTAGCTTTTCTTCCGAACTGCAGTGCCTGTGACCTACATTAGGTTCCACTGCTCTCTGCCGTCTCTCCACCAACTGCCTGAAAGCCCCAGCAAAGCCTGGAGAAACCCGTGGTGGGTCCAAGGGGACAGTGGGACACCCTACTGTGTCAGCTCTCATGACCCCAAGTCTTTGTATTAAGAACTAGGTACGTTGTCAGAGCGATACGGATGGGTGTAGCAGAGGCTCCTGGTAGAAGAGGAGTTTCTCTGACTACACTAACCTGCTATGAAAATTATTAACAGGGGTGGGGATGGTCATCATTTTGCTGGTGGGCTCCTATGATTCTTCTGGGGCTAGATTCACTTCTTAGCTCTGGTGACATAAATCTTGGGGGATTCGTGCAAAAATGTTACTTATCATCAGTGTCAGTAACAGTGAGGTCAGATGCTGGCCCATCCCTGGGGAGGAATGGAGACATTGTGACGTTGCTTATATTTGGGATTGTAGCTTATGGGTTTTTAAGGGTTTATGATTCGTTCCATTAAGCCTATATGAGGCTTATAAAGAACAAGGGACTTCATGTACTTTAGAGCTGAGTTTGCCTCTTCTACCTGAAAAAAAAAAATTGTCCCTGTATTTTAACTTCATTTTCTCACCCTAACGCTTTTCTTACATTTTCCTACTACAAAGGGAAAGCAAGAAAAATTTACTGCTGCTGTTTTCGTCCCTAGCCGCACACTTTTTAGTTTATGGCTAATACTGTGTAACGCTTATATTCTACAAGCGTGAGTGTGACAAACTACCGGCCAACACATTTCAACAAAACAAATACAACCATCAGGGAGGTGCGGGACATGAGCCATATTCCCCCGTGCCTCCACACTGCCGTGCCCTTGTTTCTCCTCTCTGTAGCTTTAGGGCTGTCGCCTGCCCTGCCAACAGCATGAGGTGGGAGCGCTTTCCTGCTCCTGGCTCTGATTGAATGCCATGGGGGGGGGGGGAGGCTCGGCTGGTCACAGCCTCTTGCTCCCCAAGGAGGATGCCCGTGTAGGCTGGCTGGTGGGGAACTGAGGCTGTCTCCAGCCAGGTCTATGGATACACCACAGCAGGCTGTGACCTGGTGATACGCCACAAAAACCCAGTTGCTCTACCCTTCAGAGGTAGCCGGCCTCCGGCTCTCCGGGGAGCGGTTCCCGCTCCGACTTGAGCAATGGGGGACGTGGGCTTCAGGCTACGCCTCAGCTCAGCTGTTAGCACTCGTGGAGCGAGGAGCGTACACGCAAGTCCTTCTCCTCCTCCATCCTTCCCAGCCAAGTGGAGCTTCGGACAGTTCCTGCAGCAGTCCCTCTGGCAGCCTCCCCGCGCCGTGTTTCCTTCCTTTCCGTGGGTTAAGGAGTCAGGCTGATGATACAGGTACTGTCAGTAATGACATGGATTGGGAGACGGGAACAGGACCCCAGAGAAAAGGCAGAAGTGGGGGAATAGTACTCCCTGGCCATGACTCCTCTTCCCTTGCTCCCAGCAGGGAGAGGGGTGCTTGGGGAGCTGCCCTGGCCTCGGGGGGAGCGCAGAGCTGCGTACCCGACAGTACCTGCCACGAGGAGGCTGAAACAGCCCTTTGAGAGAGAGGCTTTAGAAATCGAGGGATCAGATGATCGGTATGAGATACATCCCTGTTTACTCTCTGATAGCTTGTTACGTCAAAGACCATCATCAGTGAGTCACCTACTCGTGTGTGTGACTGTCGTCATTGCTGTTCTAAATATAAATGTCAGAGGATATTGAGCTGTAGAAATAAATCAGAGTGTGCTGGCATGTGTGTATCAGACAGGTCTTCTGCATGTCCTTCTCTCTCCGTTATTAAGGCTGGTACGGTCAATGGGAAACAGCTGCAGAAACTTAAAGCCAAGAGTACAGGTTATATTTTCATATGCAGATCTGGCATATCCACACATTGGATCTCTTCTTGCTGATTCTGTCAAAATTATGTCTTGGAAGACAGAGAGAAAGGTTTGCTTTGACAGTATTTCTGAGGTAGAAACACTGAGAGACTGAGAAGCGTTTTCACACCCTTTTTTATACATACAGAATGTGTGATTTTTAAATAAGCACCAGTGAGAAAGTAACTTTGCCAAGGCTACCAGCCACTGCTTGTGAGCTGCGGACACGGGTATGCTGTGTGATTTACACTGGTTCAGGTTAAAGCACTTTAATCAGACTCTCAAGTTAGGAGTTTCAATTCTAAACGCAAGTGGTAGTTGTTTTCTGTTGAAAGCTGGGAAAAATGGGTAAGAAAAATCCCTTTGCTTTCACCTTACCAAGCATCATTTTTTTTTCTTTTTTTTTTTTTTTCTTTTTCCCCCAGTAAAATCTGTTTTTTTAAGTCAGTAAAATGCTGATGAAGAAGGCCAAAAGAAAAACATCAGGAGCCTGAAATTGCCTGTTTACTTGCCAGAAGCACTCTGCTCTGGCAACTGCAGTGTTTTGTTTCTTTTACCTGTTGCTCTCTTTACAGCATATGAAGACGTGGTAATGAATTTAAGAATGACCTCTGCCTTTGCAAAGGAAATACATCTTGATAAAAAAACGTTTTTAAAGCCCTATAGAATGTAAATAGAGGGGGCTAACACTGCTTCACTTTACTACTCCCCTACTGAATGCTGTTATGAGGATAATCCTGTATTACATGATAGAGGGTAGTTAAAAGATCTATGATAAGGTTGTCCTTTCTGCATTTCTATAAGGATTTTCCTTAATGATTAAAGAAAATGCTATGGAAATATTAAATTTTATCGCACGTATCTATATCTGTTTCATTTTACTCATTAACATCAGAGAACTCTACAATAATGACTCAGGCTGCTATTTTCAGGGGAAAAATGATAGCAGTGCATCTGGGCTGAAACCACCTCCTTCAGCAGCACTGCAATATTCAGGGCTATTTCGCTTTGAATCAGAGAGACCAGGATGTCTTGCGCTGCTGCGCGTGAGGCCCACCCTCAGGCTTTGGCCCCTTATTTTAGAATGCTGTGGTAATTCTTACACTTTTGGTATTTTATAAAGAACATATTTCTGGGGGAGTCAGGATTTCTTACTCCTTAGCCATCTGTTTACTGTTGCTTTCTACTTTGGATTATTTGCTGCCCCTTTCCGTGTTGTGTTTTCCTGCCTGAGACTGGATGGCAGATCTCTCCCTGTCACCCCTTGGTGCCTGAGTGGGCTTTCCTGGGTGGGACTCCCTGGTGGGAGTTGTTCCTGGTGGGGGGGGATTTCCTCTGTCTTCCTTTATCAGCCCCAGTTTCTGCCTCCCGCTTCTCAATTATACTTCTTTTCATTTTCTTCTTTCTTCTCTCCATCCCTCTGCCACAGGGCAGACCTAATAAAGGATTTCAGCTTCTAAAAAACATGAGTGCCCAAACCTTCATCCATCCTCGATAAAACACATCACCTGCCTATAGTTTACATAGTGCAGAGGGACAAGCAGAACCTGTGGGCTGTGGTCCAGGGGATGATAATACCACCTGTCCCCGTTGTAGGATTTTCACAGGAGAGTGATCAAAGCTCTGTGTTCAGCGTGGGTAGCCTGAGCCCATTGGTGTGCCTATGGGTGCAAGAAGCATCCTTGCAGGGGCTTCAGCAGAGAAAGGACTTCAAGCCTCCTTCCCTTCCATGCTGTCCCAGCTTCACGTCCATCTCTTGGCCACCAGCTCCCCTCATTTGCTGCCCCGCTTACCATTCATCCTTCCTCTTCTGTTTCTCCCATCGCGTCAGCTGCTTCTGCCTGTCCCCTTGCCTCGTGATGTAGCCACCTCAGTGCTAGCGTCCTGCAAGATCTGCCTCACATCTTCAGCCTGTCGCCCCAAATTCTTGCTTCCCTTTCTTGTAGTAACCCCCAGCCCAAGCAGAGCGTTGTAGGTTCTCCAGAAAATTCCCCTGCCTCCCTTCTGGGGGAAAGAACTGGCAACTTTTGACGGGGAAACATGGAGTTGTATTCAGTAGAGATAGTACTTAGTCCCTGAAGTCTGAAAATGTAGGAAGGTGGGAGACAACTGTGAGAAACAGAAATGCCAGAAAAATATGGAGGATTTGGCAGCCCTGTCTTTATGTCTACTGTGTTACCCTGCAGAACAAAATTGAAGACAAACACATGAATGTGCTAACGTTAAAGTTATTGGATGCGAGTCTGCTACTGAATTACTTTGGGGGATTTTTTTATTTTTTTAGTTTCAAGGTTAATTTTTTTTGTCGTCGTTCTGCTCTATTTAGTTTCTCTTCAGATAACAGTAATGAGAAGTTACAGTGCTCCAGAACAACTCCAAAACCCTGTCTTTAAAAATGCTCATTTGATATTAACTTCCTTTGGCTAAAACCATATCAGATTTAATTGAATGCTGTCAGATTGCCATTGCTTTGTGTCACCAGCCCAGGAACCAGACTGTAGTCATGAACCTTTCAGGAAAATCCATCATAAAAACACTGGCAGGAAGCTGGTTAATACCAGTCTAATGCAGTTAACCAGATTATCTTAAGAGTACATACCTCTGCAACCCCTTTATAACTATATCATCTGGACTACCCAGTCCTTTTAACCATTATTATGCTCCAAAGAGGGGAAAATTCCAAGTCCTTTGGATGCAAAAAGTTATCAAAAGTTGTCAGCAGGTGTCAAAACAGAGAGGTGATTTCAAAATCAGCCTAGTCATTATTCAGTATTGTGCTTACCTCTGATAGGAGATAATACAACTGCATCTCTCCTTGTCTGCTTACAGCTGCTCTCTGCAGTTCACATCACGCCTGCAGTCAAATCTTCTTCTGTCTGCCACTGCCAATACAAAGCTGTATACTGTGGGAATACCATTTACCATCATTGCAAGTAACGCTAAACTCATTACAAAGCTGTTAAAAGTGACCTAAAATTTATCTTTTGTTCTAATTAGTATAATGTAGCTATTGGCCTCCACAGACTTGACTGAACTCACACAAAATAGTTTCAGTAGTAAGAAACAAAATGAAACGTTACTTGGTGTAAATATATGGAGTATCTTGCCCAGGAAGAAGGGAGTCAAACAGAGCACAGAGCTGAGCTGCTAACTCATTCAGACTGGTCTTTTCTTCTTGAATTGGAACTGAAGTCGAACCATTACTTTGAAGTCTTGGCTGTATTTGATCCAGAACTGAACTGCTTCCTGCCCACCTGCCTTCCTGCAAAGCATCTCTAGCTACTGCCCTTAAATCCTAACCTCCTCCCGTGCCAGCCCGCGGAGCCCGTGTCCTCTTGGCAGCTGCGTGGCGGTACTGTCGCAGTTTTTTCCCCTGGACAGAGATGCCGTCCTGCCCTGCTCGAGATGTCAGCCCGCACTGCTCTCGGTTGCTGTGGAGCTCCTTGCATGGACCAGTGCAAGACAAACCTTTCCTGCCTCTGGTGTGAGGGATTCCCACTGCGGTGCCGTACGGCGGGGGGGGTTTGCACCTCCCTCGTGGCGTGGGGCTGTAGGGTCCCTCCCGTGGGGCCCCTGCGCAGGACCTGAGCGGCCCTACATGTGTATGCGTATCTCCGTACCTCCTTGTCTGCATTGCTGCGTGTCTGCGCTGGGCGCTGTGAGCCCAAACTTTTGTGGGATCGAAGGGGCAGAAGCACGCAGAGCGGGTGTCTCTCCCGATGCCCTGGGGCAGCCAGGACAGCGCCGCGGGCTGCGGTGCAGCCCCAAAACACTCCCTCTGCCTTCCCTCGCCCACGCACGGGTTGGCGATGGGCTGCTCTGCGCACCGCTGCTGAAGAGGCTGCGGAGGGAAGGAGATGGGAACACGGTCCGACCTCTCGCACTGAGAGTCTGCTCCTGTCTCGTAACCTATAAAACTTATCTTAACAGTTAGGTGGTTCGGTATGAGCAAGTTTGAGGTGGTTCATCGCTATCCAAACTGGTTAACAAATATTTACTGACCTCCAGCCAAGCTAAACAGCAATCACGCTATTCAAATGTGGTAAGTCTGCCCCTTCCCTGACTGTGAAATTCAAGACCATAGAAGTGAAAATGAATGATTTTTTTCTTTATTATGCGATGAAATAAGAGTTGAGGCTTTGTGGGTTTCAAAACCCGGTTGTGATAACCATTGCCACGGCAATTAGACCATCTCAGTGCGCAAGGTGAGAGGGTGCTGGCTCTGTGGTCACCCTGGGGCTCGTTGCCAGTGCAGATGCTAAAGCTCACCCAGGGGACCACAGGCACTGGCTCCACCCTTCTCGGTGCAGAGCACCAGTCGGATTTTCATGCAATTACCCGTGTTTTGCAACACAGAGCTATAAACATGTCAAGAGAGACAGAGGCGTTTCTAGTGGGCAGAAAATGGTGTGCTGCTGCAGGCATACTGATATGGCTTTGTCTCTTTGGATTTCGCTTTTACTTGGCTTTCAAACTCATATAAAACTCATTTATCTCCAGTGAAGGCCGCATGTGCTTTCTTCGTACTTCCAATCGGATGCGCTACTACAGCTTTTCTTAGTTTTCGTGGACCTCATGGGAAGACCCTTGTCTATCGAGAAGCTTGCGATCCATGTTGCAGTTGCCTTGAGCCTGCGCAGACACGCGCTGCGCCGTGCCGTACCGTTCTGCACGTATTGCTTGGCCTTCGGGACCGTGCTGTGCTGTACGTATCCCTTGCCAAAAGGGAGAAGATTTTAGAGAAAAATCTGTTCCTAAGTATATGCCCATCCAGTTAGGCCACCATTAATGCTGTACATCATTAAGTCTTAGTCAGTGTAATATTGTGCCGTGTGGGAAGGAATCCAGGCTGAATCTATTTTTGACCTCTAATGGTTGATGTACAATGAGTTATAGTAGCAGAGTTCAAATGTTTGCTGATTATTGCTGGCTGGACTACTATCAGGCAGTTTTAAAAATAAAAATCGCGGTTCTAAAAGTATCACTGAAGTTCCTGAACAGAGCCCTGCTTGACCTTTCAGCAAATTCACTGGATTTCCTGAACCGGCATTCACAGGGAGGGCTTGTGCAGCAGGACGATGCCACGCTGCTTAATGGGGTCGCTGCTTAATGGGGCTACTGACCTCTCCTCGCTGGTTCGCCACTTTTCCTGAGGCTCTTCATGTTGTGTTGCAGTGCTCAAGTTTAAGTGTCTTCTTGGAGGAAACAATGGGAAACTAAATTGCCAGGTAGCAAGGAGCCTGCGGGAAACAAAAATTGATATGAAAAAGATAAATGAGCTACAAAACGTGATCAGCTGGTTCAAGTATCAACCGTGTTGTGCTTGCAGAAAAGTGTCTGGGCTCTGCAATATCTATTCTGTTTCTCACAGAAGGTCAGTCTTCGGAAACTGGGGAAGAATGGGAGCCAAATTTGGCTGTCCTTTTTCAGAACTTCCCCAGCGTCAGCTTTGCCTGCACCTGGCCCTGGCCCTGTGTGCAGGCATGTAGGTTCATACACTAACGATAATCTCAACGGGGCTGCAGGAGTGTCTTCGAAAGAGTTTCCTTTCAAGGAAACAAGCCCTTGGCAGTTATGTCCAGATGCGACTCTGCTGTGTATCTAATAGTAATTAAATACTTGACAGGTGTCTTTTGGTTTTGTTTTGCAGGAAGAAATCCTTCCTCTTTTCAGCTCTGTATGCTGCCTTTATATTTGGTGGTCGGCACCTAATGAACAAACGAGCAAAATTTGAACTGAGGAAACCACTAGTGCTCTGGTCCCTGAGCCTTGCCGTCTTCAGGTAGGCATTTCTTCACACCATCTGCCTTTGACAGTAGTCCGTGAAGAGGGTTTGGGGTTCTTCACATACACCAGCACTGCTAACGTGACAACAGGCTCACACAGAAATGGCATTTCTTTAGTTCTGCTATTCAGAGTTATGTCCTGATCCGCTCCTCGCCATTGAAATGGTCCCCTTTGACTTGCCAGATCATTCGGCGTTTGAAGAGGAGAGAAATCAATAACCTTCTTGAAGAGCAAAGGTGAAAATAAAGTGAAGACACGAGAAAAAGCACTTATCATTGCAATAAATTTATCATGGAATAGACAAATGGAAATAAACACATTAAGATGTTAGTCTGGTTCTCACTTACGAGTTAGTATTAACATTTATATGGCTGCATATATGGAATATTTAGTAAAGACTCTCATCTCCATTACAGTGAGGTAAACCTAAAGTCACTGCTTAGATGACAGGTAAATCAGGTCACTGTAATTGAAACCAGTATCTGGCTTCTGGTTATTCCATCGCAAAGAGCTTGTGAATATAGCGAAAGGGTGGCTCCATAGGGAAAGGCTATTTTTTAGTGATGCACATCTCTCTAGCTGTGTGTTGATTCTGTATCATCGAGTATGGGGAAAGTCAGGTTCAGCTTCTGGATAGTTGCTGAAGCCAGGAGTAAAACTGACCAACCTGAAATCCACTTTATCTGCTTAATATGCTAATTTTTAATGAGGCTGAAGATAAACAAACAAATGAACAAATGCTTATAAAAATAACCCTTACAAACACACAAACTTCTGGTACAATTTACTAATAACGGTACACGGAAGACCTGAAGATTATCCTTTATTTCAGTCCCTATTGGGAGTGTAAGTTATAGTTCACTCAACAGCATAGAAACCATTTGCAAACCGTTAACAAGCATTGATACCTGTATCTTTTTCTAATATCAATATAATAATTACTGATTTTTTAGTTCACAAGTACATAAAACATGTTTGCTTACTGAGCAGCTGTGAATGGCGCGTGATTTTTCACAGGATGGGAATAGTTTGAGCAGAGAGCTTCTACAGAGTAAAATAAAGCAGGAATGGAGAAGTTTGCTTTATTTTATGGTCTTTGCTTTTTTTGCCCAAAATTGTTCTATCACATTGACACTGTCTAAAAACTCTGGCAGGTAAAAATAAATTATATTTCTAAGTTGTCTCATCCAGCTAGGACATGCTAACAGAAGAACTTTATGCTGGCTTGGTTTTCATAATTCATCGATAACTTTTAAAAAAAAAGCCTAGTGCAGACAAAACTTTGAGCGATCTGGATAACGCTGAGAGCAAGTTCTAACAGTGTGAAAATTTATAATTTTCATCTGCTTGCATTTGGCGCTGTACTGGTGGCTGCATGTCTGACATAGTTCTGCTGTTAGGGTCCTGTAAGCAATTGTCATCGTTTGTCCCAGAAACAGCTGAATTTCAGCAGCTGTTGAAGTGGTTCCTAGATGGCATGTCATTTGTGGATCAGTTGGTAAAGTGATTTGTAGCAAGCAGGTTCCCAAAATGCATATTCCAATTACACTTTCTTATTGAATGTAGACACTAGAAACTAGCTGACTTAAGCAAAGCATTTGTACTTTAATTCCCAGTCAGAGGGGGGGAAGCATGATTTCAGAACTGTGCTTTGCAGAAGGTGTCTAGGATGAATTTTAAAATCACATTCTTTTGAGATGGGTCTGTGGCTGACATTCACAGTGTGGGGCTTTTAAGCAATTTCACTAATTCATTTCCTCCCCAAATCATAAGCAACGCACTGATCAACGAATAGCAAGAATATACACTACACTGTGAAAGTGCCGTCTAGGTGGACTTTAAAATCAACACATTCATTACTTGCTGATTGGAGTTTCCCATCATAATCATATGAAATAGCTAATGCATGGCCAGCGTGAGCTGCAGAGCGATGATGCCGGGTGAAATCTAAAATGTGGACTTCGTGTTTTTGAAGCTACAAGTTGCCAGGATGAATCTGCCACGGAGACCACCTCTTGCTGTGCCCCAGGGTGCAGGCACTTGAGGTGAGCTCTACTTGTGCAGATAAGAGGCAGTGGCCAGAAGGGCGCAGTTTGAGAGGGATTCACCACTGCAGGGTTTGCTTTCTCCATCAGTTCAAATAGCACTGTTCAGGGACAAGTGTTCCCCAAGCGCTGCAGAACTCACCCCTTCCTCTGCACGTCGGGAAATGAGACAGCAGGATTGAGAGGGGAGGGATGAACAGGAGCGTGAGATGTTCGGACTACACGGAAGCAGTGAGCATTTAAGCTGCTGGATTTACTAGTGGGACCAGTTGGTTAGGAAAATTGTATGTCTGTGCTTAGAAAGCTTTGCTCTTGTGAGGCACTGAGTAGTATGCAGAAGAGTGAAGTAGCGAAGGGGAAAAATGACCCAAAATGTTTGCAGTAAGACAGAGCGTGAAACCTCTGTAGCTTCCATAGTAACATGCAATCCCATACAAAACCAACCCAAACACAAAACCCCTTGACTTCTTGCCTGGAAAACAGAGGAAATGCAGAATATTCATTAAAACTCGAGATGAAGACTTCTTATAAAAAGTGTTAATTGGAACATGCATTTCCTGGTGTTTCACCACCACTGTCCTTTCTAGGGCCATCGGTCATTCCCAGCCTTATTGACTCTCTTAGCAAGCTGTATTAGACTTTGAATGCTGTAAACTTTCCAAGTAACTTGGATTTTTTTTTTTTCTGGCTCCTCGCATGACTAGGTGGTTCATTTTCATAAGCTTGGCCTGAAAGACATTTCTGCTTCCTCTGAAGGTCAATTCAGATAGATTTAGATGCCAATGTTCTGCCTGTAGACTTACTATGGATCCTTAACTTTAAAAAGACTTCCTCTTTGGCTTTCTGGGATGCTAAAATGCTATGACTTTTATACAATAGCTTGCAGAAATTCTAAGTAATATATTTGTCTGCCGTGAGTGGTTGTACTGAGGAAGAAAAGCCTGTCTGGAGAGCCCTCAGTATTCTGCCTCAAGGTCAGTGTGAGGCTTTTTTCCAGACTCCTTGTTTATCTCCCTTCTAGCTCTCCTACCATTTTACGTGCTTCAAATATCCGCAGAAATAATGACACTTAGCAGAGGCTGGAAAGATGTGTTTGGGCCTTAAAAAAAAAAGGAAATTGTCTGCCAGGCAACGACATGGTCCTTCTTCAGAATGTATCCCGTACGCCTTGCTCTTGCCAAGATCGTTTAAATGTGGTAGCAGCTACAGTAGGAAAGTGGCCATGCTTATAAATAAACAAAACAACTACACCACCCTACTGAGCTTGCTGAGCATTCAGGAGCTCGGTCAAGAGTGAGTTTTGTGTCAACACTGGCAGCCAGCAGGATTTCTGAGGCAGAAAAGCAGCTTTATTTCCCTTTGGAAGCATCAACTAGTTTTGAACATTTTGTCTCTGGAATAAGGTTACCACTTCTCAGTGAAAGCTTCTGTAGGAGCGATGACAGTACATCTTGCTTTTCACTTGGAAACCACTGTGAAAACGTGGTCTCCTGAAATCTTTTGCTGAGAAATTAGTTCAGGATATTTTTCTTGGGTTATTGGGTTGGGTTTTTTTTCTTCCTAGCAGGTTTGTTGACTTATTTCAAGCATTGAAGATTTATTGGTGTCTGAAATGTTTTCAGTCTTTTGTTTTGTTTTGTTTTCCACACTTCAGTTAAGAGTTTTTGCCCAGCCTGGTTATGTACTGACGTCCTGGAGGAGCAGCTCTGTGCTGCTCCGTGTCAGCAGGAACCCACTGTTAGGAAGCTGACAGAAAAGCTCGTTTTTCAGTCTCGTAAGACCCCAAGGAAACTGTTGCTGATTCACCTACACATCAAAGTGACAGTCAGCCCCGTATTTCTGAATATTTCCTGGGGTTAAAAATCTGCAAAAACACACTGAATCTGGGTTGCCAGTTTTATACTGATGCCACTTTGAACATAAAGTTAGGTCATTCATTGAATTTTTTACCTGGAGTATATCAAAAGTGTCACGCTGGCATCTCTAGGAACCAGCAAAGCTGAGACCAGGACTCTCACAGAAGGATATGAAATCATTAATTCATGTTTTCATTATATCTCAGCTGGATTTTTGTAGGCTGTAGAGTCTGTGTAAGGGCAGCATCGCTATCACGGAGCTTAAACACAAGGCAGCAGCATGGCACTGTTTTCGCTTGCTCTCCATCGTTAAGGGGCTGCCAACAGAAGTCTCAGGGTCAAAGCACTAACAAATAATAATAAAAGGTTGTCTTCCCTAGGGAGTACTGTCACGTCAGTACGGGAAACGAAGAAGCTAAAACATCCAATGTGACGCAGTCATTTGTAGGCTGAGGCTAAGCCTAACCATGACTGGTGCAGTGAAAGGAGGGATTTGTCTCTGTCTAGCCAAATCACACAACCATAACGCTATTATCATCACCCGAGGTGACGTGGATTCTAATCCAAATTCAGCTATGCTTTGTGGCAGTGGTAGAAATCAGTTGATGTCAATACAAGGTTTCCAAATGTCTTTCTTCCTGGGACACAGTTTCTCTCAAAGTAGAAGAAATGGTATCAAACATAGCTGGAAGGTCACTAGCTGCTTGCCACAAAGCTATTCGGAGCCTCAAAAGTGAAGTATCCCAACAGCAACAGGTCTTCTATTTGAAAGACAAAACCAAAAAGGCTCACTGGAAGAAGGTGACTCGCTTTGCTTTTCTGAAACTGGTGTAATTGATTTATTACTGCAAGCACAGCAGCATTTTATAGAAGGGTTTGCACTTGTTCAACAGAGAGCTCCTTGACAAGGCAGTCCGAAACACGTCTTTATGTGAGGAGCTCAGTCCTGAGCTGAACCGAATGGAAAAGACTAAACATAAGTTTAAAGAGAGGATTTCAATTGCTTGGATTTGTGACTCTGAAATGCATTCTAGTTATCATGCTTATCAGTAGGAAAATTGATGAAAAATGATTCAAATTTACATCCTATCTCAAGAGCTGCCATTCACAGATACTTGCCCTGGAGATTTAAAACACAACTTCATTTCATAAGTTGCTGAGCAACCCATCAAAATCTTAAAATACTCCAAAATTTTATAAAGGTCCTGACAGTACATTCAAAGAGAAACTGAATTACTGAAAAGAGCGATATTTGCCAAATAACATTAAAATTAATGAGCAGCATTTAAGGTGAAGTAATAATCTTCTCTCTTATAAATTTAAAAGCAAGTGAATTCCATTTGAAACATTCCCTATATTTGTAAAGCATTAATGCATATTCTCAGTAGGACATTTCTCAGAACCTAAATTAGTAAAATGCTTAATATATACCTACTTAACAATTTATTTCTATAGGACCATGTTCATCTTTAAGTACTTATCTGATTTGCTTATATAACAGATACTGGAAACATCTTTTTAATTACCATTTTGGAGGAGAAGTTGAAAGTTGGGTGAACAGTAGGAGTTCAAAATGGTCGAAGAGAAGACAAAAATCCCTTGGATGAGACTTTAGAGTTTAAGAAGAAAAAATGCTTTTCTGTAAGCTGAACTGTAATCCCTATAGGGAAATACAAAGAGTCCTATGTAGGGTGAATTCATACATTGCAAAACAAATGCTAGCTGCCATTAAAAAAACAGTGTAGAGGTGATAAAAATATATAGACTAACAACAATAAAGTACTGTCACGAAGATGTATCTCCAATATGTACCTTATTTATTCCAAGTAGGAAGAGCATCCCTCGACAGGTACCTTAATTCCCAGAATTGTAATTGATGCCATGTGACAAAATGCCGTGCCCATCCTCTTCCGAAATCTCACGTCTTCATTCACTCTGCTGTTACTGCTGTGGACTCTGTTGTGTCCATCAAAGTAATTTTGAATGTAAATTGGTTTTACTCTTTTTACCTAATCAGGCCTAATGAAAAGTAAGCCAAGGATTCACTGGGAGACCTGGCTGATGCTACTGTACTGGAGATATGGATAGGAAAGGCTAAAAATTCCTATGAAAATCTGTTTTTTCAGTGCTAAGCTGGGCTTCCTTTCTTTAAAAACTTCTCCTTTTTTTCTTTGACTGTTCGCTTGCTTGCCTTTATTGCTGGAAAACCGAACATCTTAGCGAAGTGAATTCAATACATTATTTGGAAAGCAGCTGTTGCTCTCGTTTTTGCCCCTATTCCCTCCCCACTCTCACGATCAACGAGAGTGTTCACACTCAGTTTTTCACCTTGAATTTTACCTTTCTCATGAGATTACCCTGTCCCAGCCCATGGGAGCCCTCACAGGCCACCACTCAGCCTGAATGTTGCACTCAAAGTAGAGACCGCTGGGAGTGACGCTTTTCCTCGCCATTTTAAGTGGAGAGCAGACTGAAAAGTGTATTTGAGGAATAAAGAACATCTGTCTGGTGGCTTAAGAAGGGAACTGTACTAGAGAGAAAACAGATAATTCATTCAAAAGAAATCAAACCTCCCATCTGTCTCCCTAGGGCGGCACTTCTGCATTTTACTCAGCCTCGGTACTTGGTTCACGTGCCTGGTAAAAGATCCTCCTCCGTGCAGAAATCCCAGGGGAACAGAAATCGCCATGTAGTTTCTTCTGAGGAAGTCCCCAACAGCTTGTGCTGGTTGGAGACAGTGGGAATAAAACACTGAGAGGTGTTAACTTGCATGACCTATCAAATCCAACGTTGCATCTGCGGATGAGTTTGTTAATAAACACTGCCAAACCGAGCAGCGTTCACACGCAGGGGTGCGTATGGGTGTCGAGCCATGGTTAAGCGAAGTCACCGTTTTGCGACGAGTTTAACTTCTTCTGAACGAATGTGCATCCTCATGCCTGTACCGTTCAACATCTTCCCTAGGTTGCTGAATAAATAAAATATATTTATTATTTACCAACTGTAGGCGAATCCCTGAGATCTGAACTTCTTTAGATGCTTGCAGGACTACTGCCCCGGGGAGGACAGAGTGAAAAAGGAAGATCAATGGCTCCACGCCTGCAATTGCCATTAAATTTACGGATCTGAGCAGCTCATTACAGCTCTATTAAAACTTCTGGCTTCTTTAAGCCTTCTTTATTCTGTCAAATGCTAGTCTTTTTCTGTAACTTAGATTTTGCTTACTTTGTTATCTGCCTGTTTTACAGCTTTAGTGATGGCTAGCTCCATTGGTTGGCTTGATTCTCTGCTAAATCTTGTACTTTATTACTTTTTGGCTTTATTTGCCTAGGATAATTTCAAACTCCTGAATACATACATTTCAGTGCTCTACATGACAGTTACTCTAACAACTTGATACATTTGATCCTGTAAGTATCTTGAATTTATCCTGCAGAAATAGATACGCTACTTTCTTCGGGTTATCATTTAAATCACTGCAATATTACAGTTATTCTAAAATTTTCTTGAGATAATGTTGGATGCTGAGAATAATTTCAGTGATGACACAGGAACAAGTGCAAAAGCTCCTGAAGCATTCATTAAGGATTGCTTAAGAGGTACACTGTGCTTATGAATCCTCATGGGCTACTTTAGAAATCCTGAGATGGATTCCTTAATTCTTATGAGATTTTGCACCAAACACAGGGCTTAATTTGAAAAGTAATTTTTTTTTTTTTCTTTTTAGTAATTTAGCCACGGTCCAAACTTGATGAAATAAATATCTATGAACTAGGAAGTGGTTTTGACAGAACATCTCACCGAGTATACAGCCTTCACGGGGTGCCAGGGATCTTCAGCTGCAACAGAAGGCCAATTATTATTTAGTGATAGAAGAGTGGGTTATTGCTCGAGAAATAACAGCTTTCGTCAAGAAATGTTGTTCCTGCAAGTTCCTACCATCCATGTGCCAGATAATCAGGGAGCAGCATCAGGTAACAACAGCACATGGAGGAGGGCAAGACCATGTGATAGGTAATTACTATTGATTAGCTTGTAACTGACTCTTTGGAAGTCAGATGAGATGCAGGGAGCTGAGAAATTCTTTTTCATTCATTGAAAGAAAACAGTTACATGTTTTTCAATGGTGTATGGTTACGCAGGTGTCCCTGTAAGCAATTTATGCTATTCTCTCATGTTCCTGGGGTAATGAGTGAGTGCAACTGCCCTTCAGCCTGACCATTGCGCCTTGTTTATCTCTACCAAAACCCAGTGGGCCTCGTATAGCCACCGAGTGCTCTGTGTAAGACTCTCCTTGCAAGTATAACCCTTTTTACCTCTGCCAATTATCTTCTCCTCTGTTGCAAAGACTACTTGTAGGACTGTAGCCCTGGCATTTGTTTTTCTCCCATGCTTTGTAAGCGGTGCAGGTTCTTCCACCGGCTCACGAAGCTTCGCTTTATTGATCATTTTTGTACTCTGCTCCTCAGGATCGTCTGAATATAGCTAATCCCGATCATAAAGAAGGCAGGTCTGGGGGATCAAATTGCATTTCCTGGAGAGGGAATTCAGGCTCCGTGAGGGGGGACTGAAAAGCAGTAGCTGTGGTAGATTGATTTTTGTCCACACATATAAATAAGGCTTCTGAGTAGAAGTTGCAGCAATTGGCAGAAGTGTTGAGCTTGCCACTTTAGCAAGGGAGAATCAGATGGATTTTACTCTGCTGTGGTGTTAATGTGATTAAAGTCTCCAGATGACAGTGTCCATTGATCCGGAGCCCTGCAGAGATGCCACTGTTTGGGTGTGCTTAATGAGGTCCCTGGAGAGGGAAGGAAATAAGTTAAGCCTGGTTTTCTTTCCAGTTTTGTCAATAAAAAGGACAAAGAAATGGTTTTGGGAGCCAGGTGAGTTGTGACTAGGAAATCTGCTGACAAGAGGGAAGGGCTGAAGGGAGTTGGCCCCACATAGAGGGATTTATTGCCGAGGAGAAAAAAAGGACTGATGCAAGGAGCACAGTATCTGCCCTCACTTGAAAACCACAAAGCGAGCTGTCACTTTAATATACCTCATTTCCCTCCCCAAAATTTATCACACGGGAAACTAATAACCACCCAGGCATGTATGCATATGCTTATGGATATATAAACCTGCACAAATGATATATTATTTCTTAGAGCCATGTCAAATATTTGCACAATTTTTAAATCATTCTGAGCTGGCCTGGCTTCAGGTTTTGGTCCCAACTGAAAGCTCAAAATTATTTGCATTGAAAAGCTTACTGGAGAGACATCTGGATCAGATACAGTAGAAGGGTCTGAAAAGGAGGGCTTCTGTGTTTGGTTCAGTGATGGGGGTCTTTTTCAGAGATGGAAGGGGAATTCTCTCAATTTTGCGTTGGGATTTTGATAGGACTGAACCCAAACCTCAAATTATTCGTGAACTTGCGAAAAGGAAGGTCTTCTGCCAAAGAGAGTGATAAAAACTGCAAAGATCAGCACAACTTTTGCTCACACACGGTATGGAGAGCTAGAGCACCCTATTATAAAACAGTTCCAGTACTGCTGACCACCAGGTTTCAGGGTAAGCGAGCGCCACACTGAAAAAAGCATGTGTTATTCCTCATCTCTCCCTTTTCTTACCTTTGTTTTTTAACAATACCGTGGCTTGGACTCCACCCTAAACTCTGTCATCTTCAAGGAGGGCAAGGGAGGACTGTGGGTGAGCTGCAAGACACGTCTGTTCTCCTTCCCCGTCAGGAGATGGGCAGGGGGAGAGGCTGAGGAGCAGCTGGGCAGCAAGACGTTAGAAGGAAGGTTTTGCTGTTGGAGCTTGTTAAATGCTCTGAAGGAACCATATTTGAAACAAGATCCAGCAGCGAGTGGCAAACCACTGCCTTAAATGCCTTTTCAATGGCTTCCTAGAGCAGAGTAGCTGCTCTGAGCATGGTGCCGCATTTTTACTCCGTAGTGCCAAGGCTGGCTGGAAGGGCTCCTGCCTTCCCCAGTCTCGTTTCCCTGCTGTGACTGAGAGCAATGCAATCATGTCATTAAAAAAAGAGAAATGGAGGAGAGCCTATTTTAGCTGCATCATTCACCAGTCTAGTTAAACAGCGCGGCCATGCAACCAGCCAAATCGGCGGGGACGTGGAGGCAGCAGCCTGCCTGCAGAGTGAGTGGTGGAGTAGCTCCAGTGCGGGAGGACCAGCGGAGCTCACTGTGGGATGCTCAAAGCGGAGAAGAGCCACAGAGGGTGCCCGTCGCTAGTTATCGCATACACTTCATCGAAGAAAATGAACGTTTTCAAAGAACACGTTCCCTCAGCTGGAGAGGTAAAATTGCAAGTGGGAACAAAAGCGTTAGTCATTTCAAGCTTTCAGGGAGTCGGGGAAGCTAAAACCATTTCTTAGTCTAAAAAAATTTGTGAAAATTGTGCACTTAATTACAGTAGTTTAGTCATTTTGAAGAATATAGACACCTTACGGCCTTTCAGACACATGGGCTGAAGAGGATGAGTTCTGTGTTCTTTTTAAAGAATGAGATTAACGTAAGTGCTCTTAAATGACTTTTTGTTAATTTTTGAAAATGTTCTTTTAAAGGTGTTCAGTTACCGTGGGAAGAAGGTATATCATGGGACCAAGGTGCTTTTTCCATAATTTTTTCTTGTTCCCACCCATTGTAAGAGAATAAGTAATGGTCCCAAATAATTTTATCAATAGGCTGGGCCTTGAAGGACACTAGCTCGAGGGAGTTACTGTGCTTTCAGTTACCTGCTAGCAACTGGATTGTGGTAACTGAGCACGTGGTTGTCTAAACACGGTTACAAAGGGATAAAATATGGTAGCACAAACCTCCTTCTCTGATTTTACAGTTTTACACTAAAATTGCTATAGACATAATGAGCATGTAAATAGTTACCATAGTTCATCAGCACCAGAGAAGACTTGGTAACATGTTTTCACATCTGTGCCTGAAGTTAGTTTTATTAAAGGAAAATATGGGGAAATGATAGCCAATGTGATTTTTTTCCCAGTGAAATGAAACAATATGGGTCAGAAAGGAGTTCGACTTAGGTGCACAGCAACGTCATGCTAGTCCTAAATCCCAAACATACAAGCATTGCATACAAGCATTCCATACAAACAAGCATTGCAGTCCTCTGCAAGACTGACTTTGAAATAATGAGATTTTTTTTATTTTACAGTGAGAGTTTAGGGTTCTGGTTTTGTCCATGGTTGACTCACTGGCTAGGTCTTCCAGCTTTTCCTTCATACACTTGGGTAGATAGAAGAGTTTTAAAATGAACTTCCCACAGAATCGGTTCCTGCTGAATGGGATTAAAGCCTGCATCTTTGTAGTTTTATCAACTGAGGGCATTAGTAAAGGAAAACAGGAGTTCTTAAGAATATTGGCATTGAATTTTCCACCTCACTAGTGTGTTTTTTTGTACCTGCGCATGTCGCAAGGAATTAGGCACCCCCCACTGTGGATTCTGATCCATACCTGATTTTCTTCTGGAGTTCACTGGTGCGAGTAAGGGGATCAGCAGGGAGCATTAATACAAAACAACTACAATAGTTAGAACAGCTGCAAAAATTCCACGAGGGAGAAGAATCTAAGTATTTTCTCCTATGGCAAGGTCAGCTGCTGGGGTCTGGTCCTATGCAAATTCAAGGGGTGGGACAGTGGGGAGGAGATAGAAGCAGGGATGCTCTTAAAAGTCACTCCGTAGGTTCACATTCTCTGTGGCTTGCGTCCAACTGTGTCAGGCCAAATCCACCCTGGCATTTGCCTAATATGTGGAGGCAAAACAGAGGGAAAGCAATGAGTCTGTGGAAGGCACGTCTTGCTCTTATCTAGTCTTCTGACTAGGTCGGGAAGTTTTCAGGTGTTTGTGTTTCTAGGACAGCACGGCTTTGTAAACTCGCGCTGTATGTCTCTGCGTATTTTTAGGTCTTGAAAGTATGCAGCCGAAATATCAGATGTGTAGACAATGAAAATGTGGTGCTAAGAGGTGTAACAGCTTTTATGTCTATAAACTACTTATCTTTAAAGATATAGGTGTACCTTGGGTAATCAAGATGGAGGGTTTGGGACTTGAAGGTTTATAAGGTAACTTTAAAAAGTGAAAAGAAAATCTATAGTAGGTCAAAGGACTCTGAAGAAAATTCCTCCTACTGGAGCGTGTTTACTGTTAATTCAATAATACTGTTTTCACTGCTACGGAGTGAGGTCAGACCTCTTTCTGCTTACATCAAACGGACCTCATGGGTAGGGCACTGAACCACAACTCATGATGTTGCACAGCATTTCTCATCCTGGCTCAGACACAGATTTTTGACAGGACACTTAACTTTCAGTTTGCCTCATCTCTTTGTCTCTGAAATGGGTCTTACGCTTAGCTAGCTACTTCATGAAGCTGTCACAAGAATAAGGGCCATTAAGGACTGTGAAATATTCACAAATACAATGCTAAGGGTCTTGGAGTTGCCAACACGGACAGAAGAAGTCTGAAGGAAGTTAGGTCTGAACCTGAAGAGACCCCCACTTAGAAACAGCTTTGTACTTAGCAGTTCTTCACACGGGGTTGTCTGAGCTAAAGCGGTTGCTAGCCTGAATATTGTTGAGGCGTTGGTAATTCTGGGACAGCCCAAGCTGGAGGTGGTAGGTCACTTGGTTGTCGTAAAGCAGGCAAGACCAAAATTTTGGTGTGGCAACAGGAAGGTCTGCTCTGTGGAGAGAATGGAGATGTCCTTTTCATCACGGGTGGATTCGATGAGGAGACGGGGTCTTCCAGGGAGGTACCTGGATCGGTTCTGGGAGGTGAAACAGGGAAGTGCTTTACAAGTGTTTTGTAAGAACAGTCTTTCTGCAGGGTTGGGTCTCCCTCTCTCCACCACTAACTTTGGTGTTGCTTGAAAGCACTTCAGGAATGTTGAAGGATGACGAAACAAAAGCCCAATTACATTCATTTGCTTTGCCATTTCTTATAAAAATAACAGTTGGGCTAAGTTCATCAGCTCTAATTTGAACAAGTGTCTCTAGGATTTCAAGGTAACGCACTATTAAGAAGTCTTCTCTTTTAAATGCTTGTAAAATGCCTCATAAATGTTACATTTAGAGTTAAGAGAGACCGAATCCATAGTCAGTACCATTCTTTTTCAAACTTTTTTATCACTTAGATTAATACCGTATCGCTGTGTATCCTTCACTGACCAAGAGACTGATTCATTTAATTTGGAAAATGTAACCCTCAGTTCCATAAACCTAGCAAAATACTTTTAATAACCAGGTGCAGACTTACAAAGCTGGTTCTTCTAGTCATTTATTAATATATATGAATATTTTGTGTAGGCTGTCCTTGTGTCACATTGACTATTTAGGATGTTGGGTGCCAGATCCTTTTCTAGGCTGCTTTTCTGTGAGATTAGAGGACATGTCATATTGCACTGACTTAGCCACAGTTCTCATTAACTCCTTGAGATCAAAATAAGAGCCATTAATTCCAGGTAGGTTACCGAACAATAGCCAAATGGTATCCTTCAGTCATTGCCCACATTTCATTTGTACTTAATGATCAGGATTTTAGTGTATTGTTTCTCACTGTACAGTAAGAATACCATGATTTTGCAAAGATGAGCCTAAAGCAACCTTATAGTTTCTACACCTGTTTAAATACAAGAAGATCCACCATTTTATGGAACTGCGTTTGAATACAATCAATACAAACTAAGACAGGAGTCACATCTGAGAGAACATTTAGGTAGTCTGACAATCTTTTAGTGAACCTATCTATTAAAATTGCCATAGGCTTAATTAATTCCTCCTCTCTTGTGGAGAATTTATTCCATCTGGAACATCCAACTTTTTTTTAATATTGCACCATCACGTATTGCACATTGCCCAGTGGAGGTTGTACTGCTCCTCCCTTCCTCCTGCAAAGCTGGCCAGATGTGGATGAATGTGCACATCACTGGGATAAAAACATGAAAAGAGTTAAGAGGTGATTCATTTTTAAAAAAAATAGGGGGAGGAACAGCTGCAATGAAATCTAGACAGTCCACAAACAGCTAGGAGCAGCTTGGGTGTCAGAAGGCAGAGCAAAGCAATTGCAAATTCTGGTGGGTTTGTGCTGCTCCTTTGCTACATTCCTGCACACGTTCACCCCCCCACAGCCCCCACCCACCCAAAAAAAAGGGGGGGGCCCACAGGATCCGCTTTCACTCTCTGTGAACATGTGCCCATGGACTCCTAAGTTTAAGGAAGCTTAATTAGCCAGGAAACGTAATTCTCACTCGCCCTTTGCTTCCGTATGCTGGAAGGTTGGTATGTCATGGCAGGTCTCGCCAGTCACCTCCCTGCGGTGGAACGAATGCTGTTTCTGTTGGGCAGGCTCTTGGGGAGGCTACTCTTACGGTTTTAATTCTTCTCCCAGCCTTGAAACAGTCTGGCACGTCTACCCACAAAACACTTTTGGAACAATAGGCTTTAAATAAGCACCCAGGCACCAGTAAAAGTCAGTAGGCTGTTGACCTGGTTTGTGGTCAGCACAAACTAGACCCTAATATCCTTTCCTCATTTGACACTACCCAGATAAACACTTTAACCTGGACATTCCCTTTCATTTTGGCTCAACTATATAAAGAAAATACCCTCACTACAGCCGCATCCTAGGAGAACTGAGGAAGGAAAATGCAATTTCATATTTTTTTACAGATTATGAGGGCAGGCTCCCATAAACCTCCTGATTTAGCTACTAAAATTTTGTTTGACGGTCTTCTCTTTTTGATGCAAAGGTTAGCAATTTCCCAGAGTGCTCCTGCGGGACCTGAAGCCTCTGCAAAATGTAAGCACAGATTTTAGGTTGAGAGCAGGCCAACGGTTCATTAAATCTTCCATCTTTCCCACTGGTTTGATAGTATAATCACCACAGCAGTAGCAAAGCAGCAAGCACACTGTGATCTGACTACCTCACCTGTCTACACAGAAAATAGTTTAGGTGTATCTTCTTATAATACAGCTGTATGTATAGCGTGCGGTCGCCATACAAATGCATGTTCCCAGAATTCCTGCCCTGTTTGCTATGAAGGACCTATCCTTATGTGCTTCCTCCATGGAAAGGGCCATTTCCCAGCACTGGTCTGCCAACTTTATCTGAAGTCACCAAGGAAAAAATAATTCTGTGGCAAAATTGGAAAAAAACCTTCCCTCTGCTGGTTTGCAAGGCAAGTGGCCCCTTCGACGCTTGCCTCCTCCAGAGGTGCCTCTGGGTCTTTTGAGTCAGCCAAAACTACTGTTCCTTTTCACAGGGGCAAAGCGGGGTTTTGTGGGAGACGGATAGAAATCTCCTACGAAACAGTTTAATTTCCGGTAACAAAATCCATCAGTTTCTAAAGCAAGCTGTCACCTAGCCCTGCCCCTGCTGTGTCATCCACTTGGCACGTAGCATTGGTGGACTGGTACTCTGGGACCACGTTTCACGAGGCTGCAGAAGGTAAGAGCGATTTGAAAGAAGCTCGCCCTTAGCAGGTGGAGAAGAAAAGCTGTATAAATACTTCCAAAGAACTACAAAACAAACCTACCAGTCATGTCACAAACTTATTTTTAGGAATTAATCAAAGAGCACAGTGAGCAAATGGCTGAAAGATGTGAGACGTTCCTTCACATGGAGATGCACCCACCTTGGTCCATGCTGCTTGATAATACCAGGAGTTTCTGAGTTTCTTTACTGATTTGGGGATAACGGCCCCGTTGGGGAGTTCCGATGAAGGCGGCTTTAGCTGCATTTCTTTTCAAGAAACTTAGTTCCCAGAGTTGTTTCTCTTCTAGATGTTTTCTCTGTGCGTTTTCCCAGTATCGGTTCATATTCTACATGTTTTCTGTTGCTTGGCTAAGCACAGGAATATTCTGTTGCCCTTTTATAGGAACTGCCTTCCCCAGGCGTGCTGCCAGATCACCCTGCCGCTCTGACCTGTCAGTCCGAGGGGTCGCTGTGCATCCCGCGCTCCTGTGCCCCAGCATTAGCAGCACAACTTATTCCTCTTTTCCGAGGACCGTGCGTTTTAAACTGGAAGGGCACAGAAAGGCCATTCTATTGTGTTAAGAGACCAGCTCTTCAGCAGCAGAAGGGAAGCTTGATATGACCACTGAAATACTCACAGAAGGGTGAACGCGGTTTGATTTCTCATGAAAGAAGCGGTAGGAAGCTCTGCGTTCTTCATCTGCTGACCTTTAACCATTTCTTTTGAATTCAGAGTGCTTCCTCTGTAAATATTTTGCATGCTAAAATGCAAAAAAAAAAAGAAAAAAGCCCCAAACACCAAAAAAAGTGCTTCCTTTTTTTGTTACCCTTACGGTACAAGCAGGCTGCAGTCTGGGAGCTGTGACTCCACACGTGAGGTGATCTCGGCCGCTCTCCCAGGACCACCGTCTGTTCGATGTGGCTTTCACAGAGGAGGACCACGCGCTCTCCACCATCTCCCTGTGCTCTTGGGGCACAGACTCACCTGCTGGGACTCCTGTGAGTCGCCATGTAAGCGGGTTGGGGCAGAATTAAGATTTCTTCTCTCCTCCAGCCAGGCCCCAGGCTGGGAGCTGGAGCTGGAGCCGGACCCGTGGGAGCTCTGGCTATGTGCCCGGTGGGCTCGCTGCTGGACTAGCCCAACACACCCATGGCAGAGGATAGTCCGGCACCTTGGAGACTGGTTAAACCAGCTGGGCACTTGTGGTTTGGGCCGTGTTGAACAGCCTGTGGGCCTGGATGAGGAGAGCTCTGCTTGAAGTCCCTACCAGCCCTTAATTTTGCGAAGCGCAGCTGGGTCTTGCTGTCTACAGGCTCCCTGCTGCTCTCTGCTGGTGCTGTGTACGCAGGGTGGCAGGCTTTTGAACGTAAACATACTCCACTTTTGACACGTAGCTTGTAGCTAACATATTTTACATTCACCTTTGCCGTAGTCAAGGCTTTTATCCCCTTCAGTGCCATCTTCACCTAGTTCTGCAGGCAGTTTGCATCATGCGTTTGGTTAGTTTAAGGGTTTTTTTAAGACTTAAACTGGAGCAGAGAATTTCCGCTCTGCGATTATCACAGCACTAAAATCCTTTAGAAAATCTTGCTATATTCTGTGCTGAACTTTTAATATGTATATATTTTTTTTTTATGTGTAAGTCACATTTGCTGCTCAATTCTGCAGTGTTGATCCTGGACCGGGATGTCCAGAGGTGCCAGGAGCCAAGTGCAGGGATGGGTCTGCATAGAAAGCAGCCCTAGCAAAAATGAGCAGTGTCCTCCTCACTGCGAGAAGGAGCTGAGCCTGCTACAGTGGCAGCTGGGGTTGAACTGAAGTCCTGACGTACCTGCTGCCCTCTTTTGAGGGCTTTTGAGAAACCAGTACTTCGCTCCCTCCTGGTAAGTAGGCTGGAGGGAGCGGAAAGCATTAATAGGCTTCGGCCACTAATGCCTGCTTTGTTTTGCCATCAGCCAGCTGCCCAGCCCTCAGTTTCCCTCCTTCTTAATGCTGTACCTAATGCATGCATGAAATGTGTTTTGAGGCCCTTGTCTGAAAACGAGTTTGTGAGGGAAAAGTGTTGGGTTTTATTTTACTCACGGATATATTTTGATCGTATTACGGACAGTAAAATAACAATTGGGCATTTGTTAGTCTACCAGAGAAGTCACTGCCTGAAGGGAGGAGAATGTAGGACATTTTGAGTCTGAATAGATGAGAAAGCTGCATTAACCAGTGCAGTGTGTTTCTGATCAGTCTCTCTAGTTGCAAAAGGCTGTAATTGTACAGTAATTCACTGCCACCTTATTTCTAAAATCCCTGCAGATGATTCCCACCAGACAGACTGCTTTGGTAAGCAGTTCATTACAATACCTCACAAAAGCTACAGCAGAGAGCAGGGCGAGGACAAAATGAAGCAGAAGTGATTTACTGAGCAAGCAATGTCATCACTCTGCTGCTCATCATGTCTTTGCAAGACAGAAATTTGTCGGTCGATCTTACCTTACAGAACAAACAAGATGAAGTGGCAGAGGCACAAAAAGCAGTCCTGGCTCTCTGGGTCCAAGGCATATTTGCAGGCGTGCATTAGATCTTTTTCTGTCTCTGGTGGCGTGTGCTTGTTGGCAAGGTAGTGTTCTGGCATGCAGCTTACCTCATAAACAGCTACCTGCTCGTGGCATCTGTTTAGGTAATCGAATCAGTTACTTCCAGTTTGCCATCCTCTTTATTTATAAAGCCTTCCCTTGTGAATTATGCAAAAATGTAACTTGGTTTTTACTGATAAAAAATTCAGATTAGTCTGACTCACACCATGTAGAGCAGTAGCTGGAGTCACTTCTTCTAGACTCATGGAACCAGAGGAAGCCACAGTGCTGTGAAATTCCAGAAAAGCGTGTGAGCGCGAGTGAGTGTGTGTGCACATGCACTCCAAGGAGAGCTCTGCAGTAGTTGCTAAACAGAAAGATGGGAAGAATTACATGATAATCTCAAGGGCAGCACAGTGAAACTCTCTAATCCCCACAGGGCAAATACTCTTTGGCTCTGTTATCAGTCCACATTAAATCCCTGGGTGTCCATACTCAACCACTTGCAGTTAAGTCAGTGTTTGCCTGTTGCTCAAACAAGCACTCGTCTCATCTGAGTTTGTGTTCATGGCACAGAATTCTCTTTGGTTTTAAAACTTTAATAATAAATGATATTTTAAAACAAACAGTACAGCTTCTGTACAAGGAAAGGCGTATTGCTTGCAGCTGTTTAATTTCGTAATTTAAAATTTCCTTTTTTTCCTCCATTTTAATGTCAGTACTGAGGTATTTGCTAATGGGAGAACCAGCGTAGCATTAGATATTCTGCCCGATCTTCCTCCACCCAGTTTTGCCACCACCCAAAACATAGGAGCAAGCAGCAGCCTGCCCTGGCTAGCTTGAGGAGTTCACTGCCTCAGGAAGTGATCAGATCACATCTCTGTCAGGATCTCCTGTCTTCTTGGGAATGAGAAATGCTACTCCTGAGAAAAAAAAAGGGCATGTGTTAAATGCCAGAAAGAAGACACAATGCGTTGCACCTCATTTGAAAATTCCTCCTGCGGGCTTTGGCACTCTCTGCCAAGTTAAAAGGACCGATCCCCAAAAGATGTGAGAAAAGCATAATGAGTGAGCATTTCTGGGAGGGAAAAACCCTCCACAGAGAGGATGCACGATGGTCTGCATAGATGCCAAGAATACTGCACTATCTCTTCTGCATGCAGGGGTGGATGAACAAACGTGAGAGACTGCAATAGCTATCTTGCCTAAGCCTGGGAATATGTGCATTGCTTTGGGCAGTATTAACGAGAAACCCAGATTCAGCTAAAGTCCACAGCAGGATGGGGGTTTTTTTTCACATAGCACAAGAGGACTCATCTGGCAGTAGAGCCCATGAGCAAATACCACCGTACAAATAGCAGATAATAATAGTAGCTTCTTCAGTGCTCACTGTTGTCTGAATTTCCTCATGGCATAGGGAAACCTCGGGCATCAAAACGTAATGGTGCAGGAGCCAGGACGTAACACTTCTCCCCAGGTGTGACCTGACTGCAGAGCCCCACCTGTGATGCCACTGACGGAGCCAGGAGAGCACCAGGCAGCGTGGTGCTCCACTTGGTTGCAGAATGCGTGCAGTGGACAGGGGAGAGCGAGGTGCATTGCTCCTTAGCAGCAGGCAGGTTTGACTGGGTATATCAATGCTGCAGATTTGGAAATCTAAATACTTTGTGCAAAAAATATAAAAAGTTAGGTCAACAGTTTTTGCGCTCGTCAAGCTTACTTGAACCTTCTAGTCTGACCAAGTGACATAAGAACTGCCATAGAGCTCAACTTTTGAGGCTGCCTTGATGATTTTAAAACACTTTTTTTGAAGAATACTGACTTCACTAGACAAGGACAAGTAACAGAGAATCTCTAATTTCAGATGAAATGTTCCTTATTTCACACACTTTGCCTAAATGGTAGCTTGCATTGTCCACATGTGTCTACACATCAATTTTAGGTCGCTTGGTTTGGTTGCAGCCGTGCGATCGTCACGAAAGACCAGGGCAGAGCAGGAACCAGAGGATTCATGAGTAGGACAAGGTCACAAAGAAGTTAGAGAGGAGATAAGATGGAGCTGGGTAGAGGCACAGGGATATATGATGTAGGCATAAAGTAAGATATACTCAACCCCAAAGGAGATCGGGTCTTTCTTTGCTCCATTTTGCCGAAAGCTGCTTGTTTCACCCAGTATTCATCAGAGCTTTTGAAGGGCCAACAAGCTACAATGGTAGATAGTGGGCAAGCATGTTCTTGCTGTAAAACAGTGAGGCAATTCCTTCTGCCGAGCTCCTCACTGCTGAGGCAGAAGCCTTTGTTCCTTACATCAGGTGGATGTCTTTTGTTATCTGAACCTATCCCCTTTGTAATTGCGCTAATTAATAGCATTGCAAATCTCTTGACGTTTCTCATTTACAGAACACCGTCACCTTGCATCTCACTTGGATGAGGTGAGGGTGAATCTGCTGTTTGCGACTCAATTCAACTCGTTGATTCCTCTGTTAGCAATGACCTGTTAAGAGATGAAGCATGAAGTCAGCATGTGCACCAAAATACCAGCCCTGACTGAGAACACCGGTCAAAATCCGTGCGCCCTACCTGGGTTTGTCTGTGCTCAGAGCTCCTGTGGGTGTAACAAACACAGCGAGACAAGAGGAAATCCCGAGGAAGTCGGAAGAGGGAATTGTCCCGATTATGTTGATGACAGCTCTCTATGAACTCGATTCTTGGAGTCTCCAGCTGTCAGCGTCAAAACTCTGCATGGTGTTTTCAGCTGAAGTAGATGTCTCCCACTGCTCCTGAAAACTGAAAGATCATTCCTGTAGTAATGAAATAAAAAACATAGACGTTACCATTCCAGACTTTCACCAGGGGATACGCCTGCAGTCCAGTTTAGAAATCTGAGTTCAGAATAACTTCCTAGAAGCCAGCAGAGTTGCTCCAGCTTTAAGGCTGTCTCCAAGTTAATATTTCAGCACATTGATGGCCTTTTTCTCATAATGATTTGAAGTGAGGGCATGTAGATTTCAAGTGTCCACTCAACTTTCTTCATTTTCTCTTTTTGTTTTAAAGTATATTCGGTGCTGTTCGAACTGGTGCTTATATGCTGTACATTTTGATGACCAAAGGCCTGAAGCAGTCAGTGTGTGACCAGAGTTTTTACATTGGACCTGTCAGCAAATTCTGGGCATATGCATTTGTGCTAAGCAAAGCACCCGAACTAGGTGAGTACCCTCTCTCCATTTTCTCTCGTTATGCGTATTGAGAGCAGAAATGTCTGTGCAGGAAGCACAAGAAGGGTCTCAGTGCTGTTGAAATACGTTTTAGTCTTAGAAAAACTGAGTAAACAAAACCAGCCCCAAACTTTGCATGTTCTAGTCTCTAGAGATTAAGTTCAGCTTGGCTGAAGTTAGAGAAATGTGCAGTTGAATAAGACCATTCCCAGCCCAGGAATAAACTGCAGTAATTATACACAGCAGGGCAGTCAAGAGGAAGGAATCTGGTCCATACCTTTTCCTCAAAAGGCAAATAGGAGTAGCGTAATCAGCAGTCGCTCACCCCGTGGGTACAGAACTGAAGGGTGGGCTACAGCAGCTGTGTCAGCAAGAAGCTTTGAGTCAGATTCTGCCTCCATTCTGCAGCATTCGTCCTTAAATACACATGTAGGCGTACAGTTATGAACAGTAAAGTGCTTCCTCCCTAAACATTGAAAGCTGTGGCTGTCTGCTTCCTTCAAATAGAAACCAGTTTCCCATAATATCCCTAGCTTTTCCAGTCCTGATTCTTATAAACTCCTGTCTCTCCAGCAGTTTTTTTGGTAAGGATACTTATGATATACATGCCAAAGCCAACTTAATAGCCAGTCTGCATGTGTTCTCGTCCCGTGGCTTATTAGTGTAAGAAAGGATTGTTTTAATGGGAAGGAGGAGGCAGCGATTTAGCAGCCCTCTAAGCTTTCATTTCAGAGGATGCCCTTACTAAACCTCAGAGGTCTGCAGCACTTACTGTGTTCAGGTGCACAGCAAAAATAAGTCTTTACCTATCAGCAGAGAATTTGATTCAGCAAATTACAGGACAGCAGTTCATCAGCATAAAAACTGGAAAGAGAGAGACACCAGTTGCCTTGGTGTGTCAGAATCCCTTGGTTTCCTGCTGCTTAAATTACTGCAAACCCATGAAAATTTAGTTGTTAAAACTGGAAAAAACCAGCTAGAACTGCACAGCAACAATAAATCGAACATATGATTACTTATTAAAATGTGAGTCAACACCTTGCAGCTAACGAAGCAAACAGTAGTATTAGGGCTTGTTACAGACCTTGTGCAGACAGTGCAGTTTTGGTTCCACCCATCACTAATGTTCATGATTTGGACTTCCTGGGATACAAATACGTAGAAATAAGTCCCCAGATTCCAAACTCAGGGACCTTTTTGGAAACTGTGTCTATAACAACAGAAAACAAGTAGCGTGCTTATATACATATATCTAATTGAGATGCTCAGTGCAATTGTGAGAAGCAGAAGGAAGAAAAAAAGCAGGAAAGAGAGATAAAATTTACTTTTCTACAATAGCAACATGTTTTTGCAGAAAAGGACGTGTATTTCAACATAAGCCAAATTTCTTTCTAGAACCATTTTTTTCTGGCAATTACATGCCTTTCAGTACTGCAGGTTGCATATGCAATAGCTTTTTGCATAGTAGCTCAAAAGGCGCTACTGAATTTAACTAAGTTCAGTTTGCAGGTAGGCATTTGAATCGGAGGACACCGTGCTGCTGCTTCTTCAGGCTTTCTGCTCTCTGTCGAGCTGCGTTTCTCTTCTAGTCACAGTATATAACGGACAGCCTCACGGTCGGAGGCGATACACGTACATCCACCCACCTCATGTCAGACTTTCAGAGATTATGTTTGCAGCAAAGGGCTACCAAGTAAACCTGTGGAGTTTTCGAACAGGGCTTTTCCACACAGGAAAATGGGGATATGTTGGTTTTCCAGAGACTGCATAGAGATTAGGAGCCAAGCTGGCTCTCAGATCAGACAGGGTCTCAGATCTAGAGCCGAGGTGGTTTTTCGTGCTCCAAAATAGTGTCTACTCCAGCAACAGCAAAGGGAAGAGAGCACTGCAGTAATTATGGAATTGTTCAATATGTTTCTCATTTCCTTTCCTCCCCTCCTTTTTTTTTTGTTTTTTTTTTCTTTTGTTACAGGTGATACAATATTCATTATTCTTAGGAAACAGAAGCTCATCTTCTTACACTGGTACCATCACATTACTGTGTTACTTTATTCTTGGTATTCCTACAAGGACATGGTGGCTGGCGGTGGCTGGTTCATGACCATGAACTATGGAGTACACGCCGTTATGTACTCTTACTATGCCTTGCGGGCTGCTGGCTTCAGAGTCTCACGCAAGTTTGCCATGTTCATCACCTTGTCGCAGATCACTCAGATGTTGATCGGTTGCGTGATCAATTACCTGGTCTTCTCCTGGATGCAGCAGGGCCAGTGCCATTCCCACGTGCAGAACATCATCTGGTCCTCCCTCATGTACCTCAGCTACTTTGTGCTCTTCTGCCATTTTTTCTTTGAGGCCTATATCGGCAAAACCAGAAAAGAAAGGAAGGTTGACTAGTGGTAGAAACACGCAGCTATAGCTCAGGGTCATCAAGAAAAACAAAATTATAAGAAAAGAAAATGGCACAAGGAAACACATATATGAATGGTGCAGCTAAAACTTGGCAGCTTAGGGTAAGTTAGCTTGGTTTAACCCAGTAAGTTTATGATCCTATCATGGTGAGGACTCACTGAATTCTACTCTATCTCAAAGGACTGCTGCTGAAAGACAACTTCCTTCTTGTACCTGTCTGCTCTAGAAAAGAAAGGAGAAAAGAAAGAAGAGAAAAAAGAAAAGAAAAAAAAAGAAAGAAAAAAGGAGAAGAAAAGACAGAAGAAAAGAGAAAAGGAATAATGTTGAGGGAAAAAAAAAGTTTATTAAATAAGCAGTGTGTTTCCCCAGGGTGGAGGAGAGACTTTTATTTTTTAAAAAAAAGTTTCTAAATCCTTTCTAATAATTTTTCAGCGGTAAACTTGAACAAAGCAAAACAGAGAGGTGACAAACAACCTGTCCAGGATAACAGTAAGATTGCAAAATTAAAATCTTTTCCACAGAAGGTTGATACCTTTAGCCAAAATGAAACTCAAAGGGATGTTTCCTGCATGGAAAGTGGCTGAACTCCACGCTGTGGTCATGAACGGAAAAGAGAAGAGATTGATTTCTCCGCTATGTACTCTGCCAGGGGAGCAGATCTGGGATGCAGAGTGGCCTCCCTCAGAAGGCAGAAAGGAGCAGTACTTTTACAAGAGTTTAATGTGAAAAGATGCACTGTTGCAATACATATCTCAGCGAGTGCATTTTCCAAGTGCATTTTTCAGTTAAAGGCAAGGAATTTCTGCAGCAGGCTAAGTCATAGAGGGTTAAATCAATCAATGTTTGCTAAATTACCAGGGGCTAATAGCAGAGGGATGTTCAGGAAGGAGAGGGAGACAACTCCCCTCACGTGATTTTTAGGAATTATCCGTTAATCTCAATTTAACCCACAGCAACACTGAATTAAATGGGGGAAATTGGAAGAAATCCTGGTTAGCGAGAAGAGAGTGATATATCTGCCCATTGTTTGGAGAACAAAGCCCTGTGGTACGATATGGATTCTGTATTTTTGTGGACACAAGAATACCTGCCTGGGTGGGAAGAGGTGGCAGGACTGCGCGACATTGGGTAACACTGTGCTTCTGCATCTGCCTCCTGGGCAGTGCAAAGATGTTCAAAGTGCCCTCCTCTGGTCATGTGGAGATACTACTACAAAACATACTTGGAATAGGTTTTTCTTGAGATTTGTATAGAAAAAATTAGTCTAAATGGAGTAATTTTGCTGCAACAGCTTAACTCTAAAGTCCAGAGAGAATTATCCTTCATTAAATAAATATCTCTCTCTCTGCAGAATCTGTACTGTAACATCAGACTGACCACTTAAGAAGACACTCTTTCTTCTCTGAAGTCAGCTGCAGATGTAAGGAGAAACGTATTTCACTCTGAACCTTAGAGAGTTAGTTGAGAACAGCCATATTCTTTCAAAGACAAGTAGATTGCATTATCTGTGATATTCCAGTCCTTACAAAGCCAAATAAAATGTGTAAAAGTTCCTAGTATTTCAAAGACGCAAGTATGTAAACTTGATGTTAAATGTGTTAATGTAGTATTCTAAATTGTATCAGTTAGGTAGTTTAACTAAACAATTAGAAGAACTAGATCAACAAAATAGGGACTGCTGTTCTGCATAGGATATACACACACCTATAACTACACCCATATACACATTCTGTGAATTGTCAACAAGAAAAAAAAGCCCAATGGCAGAGAATCACGTTTCCTGGCTAATGCAAAAGATTGTCATTATCTTTCTTGCTTTAATTTGAGATTGTACAGTACAAAGGGTTTTTTTGTTTTTAATTATGATTTTTAGCTTTGATTGTGCTGTCATTCATGGAACAGAGCTGCTTTAGTATCCTGTTAAGAGATGACAAGGGCTTTCGGTGTCTCATTATATACAAAAGAAAAACAAATAAAGTTACATTCCATGTTATGTGAATGGTCTTACAAATCAAAAAGCCTTTGAAGGCTAAAATCATAATTATAACAAGCAGAAAATGAGTTTACATTTGTGTTATTTAAGTTATCGATGTGCTGACGTTACTTTATGGTACACAACAAATAGCAAAATGTGATATGCAGTAATGAAGCTACGATATTCATTAATAGGACTACTGTATACGTGGAAATATTAGACAAAACCAATTAAATGTGTAAACCATTTTGTTACACAGCTTGGGAGCAGATAATTATAATGCTGAATAAGCCTTTTTCCTCATGTTTAATTTTGCCCTGGCTAAGAAGCAGGTTAAGACGACCAGTTAAGAGTGGAAAAGGCAAAATTAAAGCGTTGGTAGAAGCCCACCATTGTGCCATTTAGACCCTCAGTCCCGCGTATCGTAGGTCTCTCGAATAAAGCAAGAGAGGGTGGAAGTGGCCCAGCGTCCGGAGCTGAAGCCGGAGCAGAAATCTTGGACCCTGTGAAGTCAGTGGAGGCTTTGCTCTGCTTTGAACAGAGCTGGTGTGTCCGGCTGCCTTTTATCGGAGCACACACGACTCCTGCTAATTTGAGGCTTATGGCTAATGACTTTGAAAGCCCCATAAACTTTATCAATAAGAAGCGACACCACAGCAAGGCAAGCAAGGACTCCCCAGCTTAACACAGGCAGAAAACAGAGCGTGGTGCAAACAACCTACCATGTTTCATACGCTATTTTCCTTAATCGCATGAGAGGAAAAACCCCACACCTGTGCACGCTGGATGGCAACGCTGGCAATGCCGACACTGACTTCAACGGAGCAAGAATTTTCACCCGCTCTTATTTCACCCAAAGTTCATCCAAAGCCCTCGTGGGTGCTGCTCCACCGTTCCCAGCGCCTGCTCCCTGACGTGCCCACCGCCCCACCAGCCGGGGCCGGGCAGGCCAGGGCCACCTCCCTTACTGCCTGGGAAGCGGCTCCCGTGCAGAAACCAGCCTGAGCGACCTCCTCAAAAACGCAGGGCGGGCGTTCCCCGGGCGTGCGGGGGGAACTCGGCGCTGAATTCAGCGGCCGTCCTGGCGGGTGATAAGGCTGCCGGCGAGCATATGTGTAGGGAAGGGGCGGCAGGATCAGGCACGCGAGGGACAGTGGTAAATTAGAGTACAGTTATCGTCACGCTGGAAAGCGGCGGTCACGCTGCCGTTCGCTTCAGGAGATGACACATCACACGGGCATTCACGCGGGTCCCGTGGCCCTACTGTAGCACTGGGCCTTCCCTCTGAGGTTTTCCACTGGAGTCAAGTGTGGTAACTGGCATTAAAGAAATTGAGGATAAGGCCAAAAGCAACTTACACTGGTTTTCTTACCTTTTTCTTTTTTTCTTCCTAAAACATGCACGTATGATATTTAGACATCCCATTTAACCCACTGACATGCGCTTGAACACTGAGCCAGTCAACCCTAATGTAATGACACCTCAGCAATACTCCAGCGGTTCCAACCTACAAGCCACAAATAGAAACACAGCTAATTGAGTCCTATTTATTTCCCCTGGTTTGAGCCTTGGGGTCCCACTTTCAAATTTTTCGGTCCACTATCAGAACCTTTTCTTCCTAATTTTAAATAAAGCTGTAATTCTGTTGCATTCACACACACCGTGGGGAACTCAAACTTTATATAAATTACCAAGCATTATGGGACCTGTGACAACCACCACAGATGCTGGAAATGCTGGTACAGGATTCACTAAAGTCAGGAGAGTTACGCTGGTGATAAGGTCAGTCTGCCAGGGTCGAAGTCTGTGTTTTATGTTTTGATGCATTAGTTCAATGTACTGAAATAATACCAGAAAGGTTAGTATGGATTTACACTTAGGCAGCTGTGAGCAGAATTTGCCTCTTCCTGAGCACAACTTCTCTGTAGGGAATGCTTTAAGGAAAATATCTTCAGCTAGTTAGTGGAAGAACAAAAACCTGGGTAATTCTGCAGCCTCTTTAATTTGTGCCTGTGATGGGAAGGAAACCCCTCGTGCTTACAGACCTTCTGTAACTCGCAGTCACAAGTTATTTATGTCTGGGCTCACCGATAACACCCAACTAAAAGCAGCTGGCTCGAAAAGAGACCTCTCACCAGAATCTCGCAGTAAACCAATACAAGCTTTTACTTAGAAGATAAGGGCCAAAGCGCGCAAAAGGAATCACTCGAAAGAGCCAAGCTGGGTAGCAGGAATACGGTATTGCGCACAAGTTGCCAGAGACGCAAGGAGGGAGAAGACCTATTCCGTATCCCAGGAGAAAGTATTTCCAGGCTGAACGCTCCCTCCATCCCAAGATGAGGAAAGGCAGAGCAGGAGGAGGGTGGGCTGCAAAGTGCCAGGCGCTCGGGATGGGGTGGCTGGTGGAATAAGGCTTGTGTGGAAGCTGTGGGTCCCTGCTGTGGAAGTTAATTACGCAGTGGCTCCCCGAGTGCAAGCGTGGGTCTGTGGATTCGTTTGGAGGAACATCTGTTGTCTAGCAACTTGTGACCTTCACGGCCTGGGTGTATTTCATTTTTCTCTTCTGAAAATAAAAACCTGGGACAACATATTAGTTAAGAGCAATGGTACCTCAGGAATCAATAGTCAGGGGGGTTTCAGGCAACAAAGCATAAGACACCAATTATTGTGACCGTGAAAGAGCAGCCTTTGTGAGCGGTGCCAGATAGAACATACTAGTGCAGTAGTATCTCTAGTAGTTGTAGTCTATCCTGTACTTCAGAACCAGTAACAGAAGTACCACGTGTTTTTATACAAATCATAAATACAGACATACCTTAAGTAATAAGAATGGCTTTGATCAATGAAGAAATCAAAGCGAATTGCAGACCGTACCGCGTAAGTTCAGGACGCGGTCCGATGCCTACTGAAAGTGAGATTGTTGGTGAGAAGTCCGGTGACTTCAGTGAGCTTTGCTTCAGCCTGCTGCAGCCCAGTTGCAGCGGGCGATGCAAGACCTAAATCCCCTTGTCGTTTCCTTCGTGGTGACACGAACCACTCGGGGCATCGCTCAGGCCCTGACAGGGCTCTTCAGTCATACTTTGCAGCCTAGCATCGACGAGCTCTCTAAAAGGGAAGAATTAAAACTAAGAATAGTCCATGGGTTTCTACTGGTTTACTTCAATAAATTTTCCATTCCATTTATTTTAGTAAAAGCAAGCTAAAAGGACAAGTCCCCGATCCTGCCGTCATAAATGCCCCGTTGCGGTCAGCGCAGCTATACACAGGCACAGAAACCTTTTGCTTACAGGGGTAAAGGCAGAATCGGTGCCCTGTTACACGCCTGATTTCTAGCAGAGCAAACGTGGCAGGGTAGGATTTGATTTCTTAAATTAAACCAACTGTACCAACACAAATAAGATTGGATCTGCGCAAGAACTCGACAGCTAAGGGGAACCAGGGCCCTCCCCAGCACATCATAAAGCTCAATAAAATGCTGCATGAAGTGGAGTTAGGGTGTATTTTCCAATGGCTATAAAATAATACTCGCCTGAAACAGTGACCTTCCTGAGAAGTCTCACTTCTGTCCAGTCCTGGACAGCTTCAAACAGGCCTGTCTGCTGAAACAACACAGCTCTGATTGACTTATCTGCTTTCTCAAAAGAGCCACTACATGCTTTAGGCTTTTTGGAGCCTTAAAGCTCAAGCTAGATTTATATTCAGAAAAAAAAACCAACCTTAAATATGTGTACAATAACTAGGAGAGAATAGTAGGAGAAATATCTTTATTTTACCATTTTCAAATGGCTATTTCACTACATAAAAGGAAGTTTTTATTTTTATTTTTGGGGGTATATTGATATTCCAAATAAAATTTTAACTTTTGGTTCAAAATAAAACCTGTCTCTGTGTTTTATTAATCCGTAACATCCATTTTGTTTTCTGTACTGCCACCAAGTCCAGCAATTGAAAAAGAGAAGCAGTTCTCCAGCTATGAGACTAGAGCGTGGCTGCTCTGTCTTTCACTTCTCGGCAAATCTCTATCAAGTTCATATTTTTGCATTATAGAAGATTAGAAGCATTATATGGTTTTTTATGTTTGTGTGCATGTGCGCACATGCATCTGTATGGTACGAGTGACCTAGAAGCATTATATGTTTTTTTTTTGTTTGTGTGCATGTGCGCACATGCATCTGTATGGTACGAGTGCATATCATACAGATAACTGGTGCTTGAATGCCCTGTTTCTACACACCTACGCTTTGGAAATCCAAATCTCTGGTAAGAAAAAAAATCCCTGTCCATCATGACACCTTCTGAGCGGGGGGACCGTGCAAACACAGCAGCAAGCGAGCGCAGCCAGCACTGTCATACAGCTTTCGATGGCACCGCCTGCTGTGTAACATTTCTGCCCCAGCCGTTTGCTGAATGATCATGTGTCCTTTGTGCCTGAACGTTACTTTTAGCCGTCCCTTGGCCTGCAGCACAACTCAGGCAGACGAGCACCCATGCTAAATGATGGGCATAGCCACCCCTGCTCTGCTCAGCAAGAGCATTTCATGGCTTGTTTTGCTTTTAAGATTTTGTAGTTAAACCAAGGCAGTCTATAAATGAAAATAAAAGCTTTGTTGTTCCATATACACAAATCAGTAAGGTGACTTGCATCTATCGCAGGAATAACCAAAGGCAGGATCCGAAGCGTAAGTGTTGGGGCTGCAGCATATCCCTTCTGGAACCCCACCGCTCCCCCCAAAAAGGTTTCCAGCCCCACAACAGGTTTCTGAGCAAAGGCAGCGTGAGCTGGAGGTGGGGGGAGGAGGGTAGAGCAGAGTGGGAAGCCCACGATGGGCACGCGTGGGACTGTGAGAGACCCCGGTGACCTTCCTGAGGACTGGTTTGGGAACCAGCCCAAAGAGCAGCCTGGAAGCGGAGCAGCAAGAAGAGGGAATTGGAGATACGGACGGGGAAGTGCTGCCGGGGAGAGTGGAAGAGCACGTGTAACAAAGCAGAGGGGGACTTCCAAGGCAGGTGCAGCTCTGCTGTTGGGAAGAACTCTAACAATAACCGGGAGGGGGAAAAAGTGAGGTGTGGGCAGTATAGGGTCGTTTCAGGCTTATGGCGGATACTACGTTTCCTTGGCTCCACTACCCACCTCTCTACGCTTCTGACAGCTACTTGTGACCCAGGCTGGATTACAGCTGGTTTTGAGGTAGGAGCAGAGATGAAGCATGTAAATCCTTCCTTTATTAAGATTCTGTGGAAAGCAAAAGGGTATACAGCCTTTGTGGACGTACTACACGCTCTGCCGGTACCTTTGGCAAGGCTGTGGGTAGGGAGGGTCACCCTTTATACCCCAAGGGGAAATGAACTCTCCTTTCTAGTTTCCTCTGTCAAGCTGCCATGACTTGCAATGACCCGGTGCCGAAAGTCCCCAGCAGAGTCGGTCATCCTGACGTCCCACCAAACCTGGGCTGCCGCTTACCGGGAAAGGTGATACGGAGACAAAAGAAATTGCATCATGCTTGTCCTTTAGCACTGTGTGGCCAGGCAGGTATCCATCACCACGTGGCTCCAGCAGCGCTCTGTTTGTTGCCAACCGGGCAAGAAGAAATGTTTTCTGGCCCGGAGCAGATGCCAGGCATGAATGACCAAAGCTGACCCCAATGCAGGAGCCCAGCCACAGCGGAGGGGAGCCGTGGGGCTGTAGCTGCTGCTCTCCTGCCTGCTTGTCTGGGAGCGTGGCACAGCCTTACCTTCAGCTACCTTTTTTCCCTCATGCGTAGCGATTGCCTCAAAGACAAAGCTGAAGCATTTGACCAACCTGATGGTAAGTCCCTGCAAGCAAACACAGATTTCACAGTGATGCTGGGCTTCCCCGAGGAGTTTCTCGAGTATTTGCCACATTGCTTAATGTGGAAATGGTGAATAAACATTCTTTGTCCGTTCTCCAAAGAGCTTGGTGCCCTCTGTGCTCCCTCAGAGTGATGTGCCCACAAAATCCCTTCTGGAAAAACCCACATAAATGCCTTCAGCTGCGTGTGCTCCGCCACCTCCCTGCCCTCCGGAGGCCTAAGGGCTTGGCAGGGAGCAAACCCTTGCTGCTGCTCTGTCACAAGCTCACCAGAGAAGGCTTAAAAGGAGTTCTAAATAACGTCTTTCACAGCAAAGGAGTAGGCTGCATTGCCTAAATTACTGACCTGGGGAAGACAGGTGAACCCAGAGGAAATCTGCCGGGGCACGGTGCTCTGTCTTGCCTCTCATCTACGCCGCTCTTCAGCTTTCCTCCCTGCTCTCCGCAACGAGCCTAAAGCCAGCCCTGGGCCCTGCTGCTTCAAGGATTTTGACGGTCTGCCCGTTCAGCCCAGGCTGAGCTCCACTGCTTTGCTCAACAGATTTGTCCTCGTTCCTGAGCTGCCCTGGGCTAGCCGCAAAGAAGAACATTTCCATCCAGCTGTGAGAGTGCCGGCTTCAGTCCCCATCCTGCTATCGCCAACCGCGGTTCCTTGAATTGCATTTGCAATTCATTGCTCAAATCCTTTCTGCTGCTGTGGTCACTGTAATGCTTCACGCCCCAGCAATGCCCCTCAGCTGCTGTCACCCAGCACCGCCGACACCGCCACCAACCCACGGGGCAGATGATGAAGAAAATTGCACTAAGCTTCTCCACGTCCTATTTTGCACCTCCAATAGGAATGAAATTGCAGACCGCGGTGTCACCTGTTCATATCATGCTGGTTTAGGGATGTTAGTGCGATTCACAGTTAATAGAAATACTGCGTTTCCATGTAAAATTATTAATGAAGTACCAACTTCAACTGTGCCAGCTGCAGTGTCAAATGATGTGGAAATTTAGTTTGACCTGTTAAAAACGAGCCATTCTTGTGTATTTTACGTCTAACTCGTCTAATCATAGAAATGGTAGTAGGTGAAGTTATAATAAAGGAAGCGGTAATAGAAAATATCGATTTTGGAATGTGTTATATAGACTACTTTATTTTTGCTAAAGGACCTTAAAGGTCACACGTAAAGGATTTCTCTGGGTCAGTATTTTTTTTTCCTTTTGAATTTTACTAGAAATACCAGGGATCCTAGGTTTGGTCAATACAATGCTGGCACTTACACCCAAATGGCGGCACGGGAAATGCTGAGGGTGCTTAAATCCTTTTTCCCAAGTTTTCATTAGACAGACAGCTAAATACAGTTAACAAAGACTTTGCTGTTCACCTCTTCTGGTTTTTCAGTAAAGCTTTTCTTTCAACACGGCTTTATCTATATAAGATAAACCCAGCACGCGTAGGCTGATGACCATTCAGGGTATCTGTCTGTAAGATAGGTAAGGTCACAGCTCTTTGGGGTAGTGCTTTTTGCCTGGGAACATTTTTTCTGTTGTGTCACAGAGGCTGGGTCTAGGGAGATAAAAGCAGTTCAGGCCTGTTACCACTTAAGAGAGTTATACATTTCACGAATGCGACTCTGTGCCATTTCGGAGTTTATTTCATGACTATCGATGCTTGTAGAGTTTTAGGCTAGAAGGATGTTGCCTCACTTCAAGCGCAGCGCATATAACTGTTGCTTCAGGTAGAGCTTTTGCAAGCTCCAAGTAAACATCACCTCGTTTGCCCCAACATCTGGTAACCAGCATGATACAAGCGTGGGGCCTGGAGCCACACGCAAAAACTTCGAGAGATGTGGGCAGCTCTGTCTGTGGGCAGCGACTCCCCCCCAGAGGGGTATGCGGGTGCTCCCAGGGAGCCCGGAGAAGACGTAGCCAGCCTTGGCCAGTGGGCTGAGCGCCAGGTACGGTCTGGGGGCTGGTCCTGGTGGGACTTCTGCCCCTTGGCTTGTCCCACGCAGCTGGTTTTTTAGGTTGACGGAAGAGGACCTTGACCTTGCAGAGGGACTGAAGCTGTAAGATGCAATTCGAGTGTGCGGCTGCTAATGCTGGTAGCATGTTGAGGACAGTATAGATGGTCATGCTCTTCACTGGGCTTTTTTAAAACAGAAAAGGAGGATACGTACAGGCAGCTCGGCTTCTCAGAAACATCTGCTGGTTTTAGCTGATGGGGCATTCAAGAGAAAACTGGGAAAACTGCAAAGACTCCAGCCTAAGGTCTTGGTTCTACCCGAGTTCCTCTGTGAACTCCCACCCCACTTTCCACCACTGCAGCCAGCCTTGTCAGTACTAAACCATCTGGTCCGAAAACGTCTTGTGGGGCACGAGAAAAATTTGTGTGAGTTAAACATCTGTAAGTATGACTGCACCCAGGGAACAAGCTTCCAGAATGTCTGCTCTTATGCAATATATATCCCTTTAAGAGGACACCTTTGAGCTGATATTTCCTCTGCTTGATCCTAGACTCGTTTGAATTCAAGCAGGCAAAGCCTGTTCGTTCAAGCAAAAGAAGAATACAGGAAATGAGATGTGGCAGTTGGCCAGGATCATTGCACGCAGTGTGTAATATTGGTGGCTTCTATGGATTTGCACACAGACGCTGGGAACACCCGGCTTGCGCAGTGTGAGTGGATCGGATAGAAATCCCTGGTAGACAACTACCAAGGACTCACGCAGCCTTGGCACGGGGTTGCTTTCTTCCCTGCAGCTGTAAGCATCTTTGACCTTCCTTTGCTAAATTGCTCCTCTCTGCTGTTGTAGGAGGTGGCGGGGAACACGCGGTAGCACTCTGGTACCCAGGGGCTGCTCGCTTCTTGCACTGCCTTGACAAAATATTGCTTGCTCCCTGCTGTGCAGCCTCAAGATGTGGCTTCTCTCTGTGCATCTGTGAGTGAGGCAAAGGGCTTTGCTCTCAACAGGAGAAATGGTTCATCTGTAGCAGCGAAGGAGGCGGCTGCTGTGTTAAATCTGTGTACCGTCCTGGCGAGCAGCAGGAGGGCTGGCGGCAGGTCCTGTGCGCTGCCTGTGGGACTGCTAGGGGCTTCAGGCCATGCGCAGGAAACGGCACGGCTCGGGGAAAGAAAACTTGGCAAGGAAATACTGCACGGGAGCCTCAGAAACAGAGACATCTTTCTCCTAGCGTCATACAACGCCCTAGGGAGGATCTAATGAAGGAGCCATCAAAACCTGGGCAAGAAAAAGGCTCCTTTCCCTTCCAGCTCCCTCAGTGGAGCAATGCTAATGAGCTTGAGGGCCTCACTCTGGGAAATAAAAGGACTAAATTGCTGAAAAAATTAAACAACTTCAGGTGTAAAACAGAGAAAAAAAAAACGCTGCTGGTATTTGGAAGAGGACAAACAGGTTGTCATCATTACCCAGACAGTCTTTCCTAAGCCTGCCTTTTTATAACTGCAGCTACAGCAAATCTGTCCCAAAGTCTCTGTCACAGCTTGGAAACCCAGCACAGCGTCTCCAGTACCGTGCATCGGTCCAGCCAGAGCCGCTTGCTCGCCCCGGGGAGGCTGAGCAGCGCCTGTGCCGGGGTCCCCGGCTGCCCGGGGCTGCTGCCCACCAGCGACTGCCCGCACGCGTCGCTTCTCCGTGGGGAGAGGTTTCCCGTCTTTTAAAGGAGTGAACTTCAACTGCACGCAGCTTCAGTAAGTCCAAGCTATACGAGGGTCTCTGGGAGATGCTCTTAATTGCTCTCAACTGTGGGGTTTTTTTTAATTTCTTTTTGGTTTTCACCTTCTCACCCTCCTCTGTGTAAGATAGTGACAGGACGAGGCACCAGGGGCTAACGTTATTGCTCAAATTCTGTAGAAATCTAGAAAACTCACCAAAAGTATGTGCATTTATATATAAAAATACCAAAATCTTAGCTACAAAGGTCTCCCAGGTGAATATTTGATGTATAAAAGTTTTTGGAGTTGTTTTCTTAAAAGGTAGCAACTGAGTTTGTTCTTGAAATCAGGAGATTTTTAAAGGAACATATAACTGTCACTTTGAATGACAGCTCACTGCTTGAGAGTATCCTATGCACGCTTTGAATTTGCAATGTTGCGAGCAGAGCTGTGAAATAGCAACCGAAGTGTAAAGTTTACAGAGATGGTTTTGTTCCAGATGCTGCCTGCAAAAAGGGCTTGTATAACTCTGTATGGAGCATGCACTTGCCACCCCTCCATGAATTCACTCGCCCAGTGGGAAGGTCTCAATAGTTCAAAACCCACAGTGCGTGTCAGCTGCCTGCAGAGTGAAGTGTGTTCATCAGACATCAACAACTCGGTTCTTTTGCAGCTGTCACTTTTTTAAAGTTAAACAATAATGGCAGTTTAAAAGGAAGAGTCCAGGCTATTGCTTCAAGTAAATTGTTCTTCGCTCCTACTGACAAGCTTAATGCTACAGTATGGCAGACACTCCAGGTTTAAGATCGGTATTGTATTTAGACCTTCCTTTGTAAACTCTTAACCACTGTTACTCTACACACGGCCCCCTGCTCCTGAGTCATCCCCTGCTGAAGGGGAGCGAAGCCCACAGGTTACACCTGGATTTGTGTCTACTGCTTTGAGCAAATGCTTCTCCCAAGTCTAGTTCCTCTATAACACACTGGCAAGGCTCAAAAAAAGGGGAAAAGGGGGGAGAGAGATGAGTTGTTTTCCCAGATGGTGCCTGATGGAATTGTAAAAGGCTCACCTGAACTCGCTTCACCTGTCTGAGAAGATGCAGGTACGGAGGCTGCTCGCGGTCGTCTCATCCCACGAGGGGTTCTGAAACGGCACCCGCATCTTCAGAGCCGGTGCCCGGACTGCCCAAGGGCCGGGCTGGCTGGGCGCTTGTCTCCTCTCTGCTGTGAGGAGTTAGAAAAAGTGAGTCTGAGGCGTGTCCCCAAACAAAGCCCGGCAATGAAAGTACTAAGAACAACAATAAGCAAAGGCTTTGCACGGGCAGTAGCCCCCCAGAGCTGTGGCGGTGACGTTGCAACGTACTGGACCAGTTCACTTACCCAACTCTGGATGTAGGATTATTTATATCCATGGCTTAATGACTCTGACTGCTTGGTGAGATGCGTGTAATTGCTTGTAGCTTGTCAGTTGCGAACCTGCTGTTAGCCACAATATGTTTGTTAATAGATTAATTTTTTCTTTTTTTTTCCTCCTGATAACACTGGGCTCAAGTGCAGTTGCTGATGAGCTCTCGACACCGATGGCCGCGTTTATATCAATGTACCGAACCCAGTTATCTTTACCTTCACAATCAGCGTTAATTAGACAGGTTAAACTTTTCAGACTTTCCCCTTTTTACTGAAATTGCCTAGATAAGACAGGCACCATCTGGTTGTAATTCTATGGGTCTCCAGAGCTTAAACCCTTTATTTAACTTTTCCCTAAAAATTCTGCTCAGGTATCTACAAACTACCTCTTTATTTCCTCATTTGTTACGCCTTTTGTTGGCATTCTCCCTTTAGATGCTTTTCACCGGTTCCAAAAAGTAAGATAATATTATCCACTGACTTTCATCTTTCTTTACAAGACCTGCAAGCGTGAAACTTCCAGTCCTGCTTGCTGTTTGGTTGAGCTATTCCAAGTCACACTTCCCTGTACCTACTGACGTCCATGGCAGTAGCCATAAATTGTACAAGAGTAGTACAAATAGTCCTTCTTGGATTCATAGAGACTGTTTATACTGTTAAGTAACATATACCTTATAGGGATTATAACTCTGTAGAGGGAGGAATAGTTAGAATAAGAAAGTCAAGTTAAACTATATAACTTTAGAAAGTAGCATTCGTTAGAGTGACTCATCAGTTCTTCCTTTACGCGTCTTCCACAGTCGCAGCTTGAGCCGAGTACTGTTATAATTATTATTAACTGGGAAAGCTTCCAAAGCCAATATATAGAAAGACCCAGAAGAAAATACTTTGGTATTTTAACTAAAGCTAATCTCTCCATTGGTCAAGTAAATGGTAGAACAGGAGCCAATGTTTTCCTTAAAAAAAACAGGTATCTCACCAGCAGGACTTATTTATGAATCCTAAACTTTGGAGTAACTATTACATCAGCAGTTCTTAAACTTGTTTTCAAAGACACAAAATTAAAATCTTGACGTCGTAATTAGAGGGTAGTACATAACTACAGGATTTGTGTGATACACTCTCTAAGCGTGAACCCTCTTCTAACAAAGTTCTTGCCACTCATTACTTAACTCATGTTTCACTTGAACATGGCTGTCCCCGCTTAGCCTGACAGCTCTCCATTTGGAGGCCAGCTAGGAGAAATGCACGAGAAATGCCTTGAAGAACCTCTCCTGGTTTATGAGAGACCGTACTGGTATTACCAATCTCTGCTCTGCAGTGCAAAATTACCGCAGATGCACAGTCCGCGTGCAGGCTTTCTACTGACCTGCCTTTCTCTATTCCTTCCAGTCCTTCCAAAAATGGGATTTGAGAGGCAAGAGGCACTGGATATGTTGCCATCTGCATGTTCATGTGCTGAGCAAAAGGGAGGGTGAGCTCTGCAATGGCCTGCGATCCTACATCTGGATCACACCTGGCCGACCAGTGACTGTTGCTCTTCACAAGTTCCTTCTCTCCAGAGATGGTATTTTGAGGAATGGGGGGATATTTAACTTCCTTCTGCCAGCTGGACCTGGAAACTGTAAAAGCATTTTTTTCCCCTTAAAACTTTCTGGAATCTGCCATTTCAGGAAAAACACTTCACAGCTTTCATCCCAAGCTTGGATCCTGAGCTACTAGGTTTTCAACTTTCTGGGCTCAAACTTTAACGGAAACTTAGATTTGTTCTTGCGCTAACTCCTCTTCCCATTCATCCAGCACCAGGATATAAAGGAAACTTTGAAAAAATTATCTTTGTTTAAGACTGAAGGGAATACAATCATCTCTGTTCCTGCATTGGACAAACTTTATTCCCATGGAGGAAGCCATCAGGAGGCTGCTAGGATTTCCTTGCCAACAGAGAGCGTGACTAGGTGAGAAGGTAGCAGGTGGGGTGACAGACCTGTTGACAAAGGCGTTTGCTTCAGACACGAAGCGCGCAGAAGAAGTTGGCCTCCAAGACTCTTTTCTGAGACGCTTTCCAACCGAGAAATACCATGCCCTTCCCAGTATCAGCATCCTTTTCGCCACACAGCGTGAAGGTGAAGCCTCAGTGCCGGTCCCCCCATCCCCTGCCAGCAGCACAAGGACGAGCAGGACAACACAAATACATGACTTGGCATTTGAAAAGCCTTGCTTCTCGCTGCCAAGGCCATGCGTGCCCGGGGGAAATGTCCACTGCCTGCAACCAAAGCCCGTATCACCGAATCCCTGAGCAAAGAGGAGCAGCAGCAGCAGCCGGGCAGCTCGCAGCAGCGAGGACCGCTACGGAATGGAAAAGCAGTCCTCGGTTTTGGCAGCCAGTACTTTTTCTTCCTAGAAATACATTTCGCTACTAAACTCTTGGCTAAAAGTGGAGGGCGCCGGTCCTAAAATCACAGAGTGCCTAGGGTTTTGCTATCGCAGTTCAGGAGGAGAGGAAGCAAACGCTCCGGCCAACCTCCCGAGGTAGTTATTTCGGAGGAGCCGTGAGGCCCGGGGTTGCTATTATAGGGGGAAACTAATAGCTTGGGCGGGCCAGCCTGCAAAAGGAGACCGAGCAAGCCAGTGCACAAGCCTCTGGAGTAGGTATCAAAAGGGCTTTAATTGACTGATGTCATTTCATACTGTGTCTCATGATACTCAGTTACAGGGCAGAGGAAGCAATGGTTCCTCAGGCTCTGGAAAGGGATTGTCGTATGTTTGCATTTGTATGAGCTCTCAAGTACGTAAAGGGATATTTATGTGGAAAGTTAGCCCTGATGGAAGAAAAGACGCCAATGCTCGACAGGGACATGGCAGGGAGGGAGTGTTTTCTCTTACATATTCCTTTTCTTCCTCTAAACGTAAGCCTATTTCAGGTTTTCTGGACAGAATTTGAAGGAAAGAAAAAGAAGCGAGTTTCCATCAGGAGCACTGTGTTATAAGGAACCTGTATGGTGGAGGGTGTGGATGAGATGTAGTTCTGAGCATGCTTCCACCATGCGGCATGGCACTCTGTGATCCATGAGCACAGCCTACAGTTAGGTTATATGCAAAAGCTGGGAGAGAAAATGACTGGGAGAGTACCTGACTGCTAAAAGCCGCATAGCTTCCAAAAGAAAAATACCTGTTTGACAACCCTCACAGGCAGTCTAATAAGGGGAAAACCCCTCCCATTCCCCAAAATTCCTGCTTTCTAGACAAGAGACCTGAAATCGGGTAGGAGCTAAGAATTGACTGCGAATGAGCGAATAACAAATACAGGTGCCAACACATGTATCACTGGGAGAAAGTGAATGTCTCATCCAGGTACGTAGCCCTTAAGAGGAGGACAGCAGACTTTTTGCGAGGGAAGGAATCTCTATTTTATCTTGCCGTGGAAATTACAAATGAAAACCAATGGATGCTGCGTGCTGCAGTTCTACGCTCCTCCCTTACATCGTCTACCGGGCAGCGCAGCGTGGGCAGCTGTGGGCTGAGAAGCACTGGGAGCAGGCAGTGCTTGAAGTATTCACCGGTGTACTTGGGAGAGTAAAAGCCCATAGGCTTCCTTGCTTTCCTATTATCCCTTGAAATAAGAGTTAGTTAGGCAAGCAGCGATGGAGGGAGTTGCGTCGGGGACCTGAAGGCTCCCCATTTGAGGAGGAAGGTGGGAGGCACCCGTGTAAACAGCGGGTCCCCGTGCTGACGCAGATGCTCGCAGGCGGTCCAGCTCCAGCCCTGCATCAGAAACGTGACCTGCCACCGAGCCAGCCTGCGTGGCACGCTCAGCACCCACCCAGCCGATTGCTGGATGAAGCTGGGCTGCAGCCCCGCTCTTTCATAGCGGCACGGTCAGTCATGTCGTGTAATACTGCGAAATGCAAAAGAAATCTCGACAGTAATCTGGATGCTCTGTGGGACACCAACCTGAGCGCAGAGACCTTGCTAAAAGCAGTGTGGGTGTGGAAAGTGACAGTTGCCCTGGTTTTCTTTCACATGAGTGAAAGCAAAACTCCTGAATTTGCTAATCGGCCTACTTCATTAGTAGTGAAACATCAGTCCCTTGAACAAAAATTTGCAGCCTTCGAATTAAAAAAAGGCACGTTTCTCCTCCTGCCTGCAGACTTTCTCAGTGGAGTTCTCAGAAATTCTGCTGGAAAAAAGGTTAACTAAACTGATTTTCCTCTCTAAATCCTCATGCAGCAGGACGAGGTGACAGGCACTAAACATGACAAATCCAGAGAAAGGGAACCAAGTGAGTGCTGGCTCAGTGCCGCTTGCCCCACGGCTTCCCTAAGCACTTTTCAGTTCTATTTTCTTTACACCCGTTAAATAGCTGCTTCCTGCTGGAGAGTTAAAATTTGTTACTTGGAAGACCAGAGAGAGTTTGCAATGGAGCGGTTCACTCGATAGCCTGGTAGATCTGGTTTTCCTGTGTAAATGACCATAGTTCACATTCCTGCTCCCATAAATATATTTTGTATATAAAAGGGAAGGACTGTGCCTGCAGAAGCTGTGAAGAAAACCTGCTGTGCTCACTCTCTCTTCAATTAGGAGCCTAGGGGTTTGTCTGATTGATGAGTAATGCCTTTTCTTACCAAGTCTGATACGAATCAAGCAGACCGGGGTCTGGCAGCAGCATTTCCCACACCTCTGGGAAAGCCCTGCCCGATAGCCATGGTGTCTCACTCCTCTTCTCGCCCTGCTTGGTCACACCTAGCAGCCCTGCATTGCCTTTGGCAGGCAGAGCAGACAGGCAGGAATACTGGGAATTTCTCCCAGCTGGTGCCTCTGAGAGACTGGATCATCCAGCAGGGCTGTGGTAGTGGGAAACATCCCTAGTGCCCCCCGCCAGCATCCTTCTCTATTAAGGAAAAGGGCAGTAGGACATGGAAGGACATGGAGTGTTGGCTGCTTGTAAGCAAGGGGATGAACAAAACCATTCTCCAGAGATAGTCATGGCTTTATGATTTCTTTGGCAGCGTGAAGAGCACCAGAGGGAAAACTGCAAGCCAGGGAAACTTGCATCAGCTTAGAGCTGCCAGCATGGTGGAAAGAGCCGATATGCCGGTGTGGAAAGAGCCGATATGCCGGTGTGTCCGGGTCAGGTCCCTCTATGGCTCCTAGTAAGGCTGTGCATTTCGGGTGCACATCCTTGCTTCCCACCTGTTGTCCCTTTCATCCTAGCTCCCTTCTCACTCCTCCCGTCCGTTGCCCCAGGCAAGCAGACCAGGAGGAGATCGCACATCCACGGTAGATGGGTCAACCCAGTGGTTCTCTTCTCTCATCTGATACACTAAACATTTCAGGTCCCAGACATCACTCGTGCTTTTGGGTTAGTCCTCAACACCTACAAAGTACAAACAAGTATGAGCTAGCCCCAGGGGTTTCTCTACATTAAATGTGGTGTTTATGCAATTTTGGGGGAGCGTATAACAGAGTAGGAGGTGCTCCTGTAAGCTTGTAGTTTAGCAAGTCAGTGCGACTGGCTAATAACATCAAAGCAATAGACTTGACCCCTATAGCTAGGGCCAACTGCTAAGCCAAAAGAGAGAAGGCAAGGCTGACAAATTTTTTCCTCACGCTGCATAAGTAACACAGGCCGGTCTGCAAGTCAGTGGGGAACTGCTCACCCAATGCAAACTGGCAAAGATGACAGCATCCCCTTGAGAAGATTCAGAAAATTACATTGAGGCAAAAAGGTTCCTAGACCAGTTTCTTCCCATTCACTAGGGATTAAGAGTTCCAGTGTCACTTTTCCTCTTAAAAGTTTTTTTTCAAGCAAAACTTGTTGCTATTTCATAGATTAATATTAAACACTGCTGTTAATAATGTCTCATGAAACTTTGTCCTTAAAGGAGCTACCCAGCAAGCCAGCAGCCCAAAGGGAGAGACCAGCCCTTAGGAAATGGTAAAGAGAGAAGTGGGGCTGATCGTCTAAGAGCCTAACCCTGCTCCCCCAGAGTCAAGACAGATGCGCTGAGACTGGAATAAACGTGGAGAAGGGCGGCATGAAGAGCAAACAGAGGCTTTAACTAGAACTTGGCCTTCAAGTGAGCCGGAGTTCATCTCACAGCATGGGACCAAGTACCACAAATTGCTATCCAGCGCTTCACATCCCTTTCCATATCACATCTCTCCTATCTTCTTCCCTTTTTACTTCTGAAGCAGCGGGAAATTGCAGGGCTTCCCAGGAGACGAGGAAGTTTTTTGGGGGTTGGGGTTTTTTTAGACATAGTAGAAAAAACCCCAAACCAACGACAATCATAAATGTCTTCGAGAATGATGAGAATGATAAGTTCTTTGGAGAAATTAGTCTGCAGAGGTGTTACGGGAACTTGATTCAAATGCTGTGAAATTGTGCTATTTGCCAATCCTTTTGTTCAGAACTTGCCTATTTCAGGCTAATGGATTTGTAAATTTTTTCATTCTGCCTAAGAGAGAAAGGAAGCAGGCTGTTGTAATAGCTGCACTGTCTGCGGATGTTATTTTTTTCTTTTAATTTGAGTTACAGCGTAGGAGGACAAATTCCGATCACAGGACTAGCAGTTAGAGGTTGATTCAGGAGTTAAAATCACTGAGAAAATAAATTACTATGCTAACATAAAATGTGGTAAGGAAGAACAAGATTAATATATGATTGTAAGTGATTAATGGGAAGGGGAAAAAAAAAAAGGAAGGAAGGAAAAGGGGAATTTGTTTCCCTCAGTTTAGGAAGAGCCCATACATTGTGCTATTAGCAGAGGAGAGCAATTATGCAGTGATGTAAGGAATTTTAGCAGGATTAAGTAATTTCTTTTCCAAATTAAGGGGGTAATCTTTGATCCTTCCCTCCCCAGAAAGGACCAGGACAAGCATGGTAAAGCATCTGCAGAGTAGCACGAATGGCATACATTGCTCTTAGGCAATACATCAGCCAAGAGACCAGCCTCCTGAGAAGTGAAACACTTGGTTTCTGCAGGTCTATGCTTTGCCACTAGAAGAACTGTCATAATCGAATTTCTTTGCTTCAACTCACAGTGCCAGGAGACCTTTCAGAATTTTCTTTCCTTCTTATTTTCCTCTTTCTCCTTTCTGAGGAGTCTTTGTATCGCACAGCTTGCAAAGTTGTTAAGGCCAGAACAAAGTAGAGCAAATCAATCATTTCTCCATCTTTAATGAAGTGATCAAAGAAAGAATGAACATACACACTCAAAGTGAAGTGGATGCTCAGAGGTTTCAACAAGACAGACTCTTTTTGGGGAATAGAAACCACTATTTTTCTTTCTTATGATGCAGTTATTTATTTTCTGGGAATCTGCCAGAAAGTATACTGAAGCAAATATATCTTTCCTAATAGCTTGACTAACACATGGAATTTCAGCAGCTATATTTAAAAAAAAAAAAGAAAAAAGCTACATTATTGATCCAAAAAATAGCTTAAAATGACAATGCTAAAAAAAAATGACAAAAGAATCCTTATTCTAAGATATCACTCAATTATTGTTAAGACTGTAAAGTTCTCGCAAATGAAGCAAGACCAAAAAGCATCACTAGAATTAAGCTCATAGCATTAACTACAATACCTGCGTGTAAACCACAGCAAATTAGATGTGGCTTGTTTGCCCATGCCCCCAACCCCTTCTTCAGGAACAAACCAGCCTTGCTTACTCTTCTGTTTTTAATCCAGAGAAAAAGAGTGAGGAAGAGGAGGAGATCTGACTCCTCGGCCTCTCTGCTAACACCCCTAGCTTATAGGGTATTGCAGCATACTGGTGTAGGAGCTCAGTGGGTAATCTGGGGCAGTGGTAACAGGGGCTGCTCCTCGTTTTTAATCCAGCCAGGCGGTACATCCACAGCAATGCCACACAGCAGGGCAGCACCAGCTCAGCCAGGTTCTGAGCAAGCGTGCGGCACTCAAAGTTCTTCCTCCTCCAGTTTCTTTGCTCTCAGTGCCAGGCTGGGGGCGTTTTAGTTCCGTAGGGTCTTTCTGGCCCTAGGCACGCTCTGCCCAGAAAAACCTGAGGTGCTGGAGATGGTCCCTGCATGCCTGTATAGGAAACCTCTGCGTTGAACTAGCGTTTGCAAGTCTCAGCCAAGCTGCAGGGCCAGTTGGGCTTTGCCATGAGATGGTCGGGTCTTTACCTGCCCACTGCCCAAAAGTAGGCTATCCGTTTTCCTGTCAAATTTTGATGGTAGGCTATTCTGGTAGTCATATAGCAGGTATGCCTTGAACGTATTTCCCCCCTTGTCAGTGTACGAAGCCATAATGCAGGCTGAGCTCTTCTGTTAATTCAGTGTGGTATAATTTCTCCCTTAGAGTATCAAACCACAAAAACAGTTTATAGGAAATCTTGGCAAAGTTACTCCCATTTATCCAAACACAGCAACTATTCAGTGTGATAAAGAACAAATGAGGATCAGCGGTTTGCTGCTGTTCCTAAGTTACAGATAGTAACTCAATCGTTAGCTACTTATGTATCAGCTGAGATTTAATTTTTTTTCCTTAGTGATCTCCTTCCTTGGCCTTAGTGCTTTATAAAGCACTGGGGAAAGGTGGAAATTTTGCAGAGGCAGTGATAGTTTTTAATATATTACAGTCGCTTTCAGTTGAAATGATTGAACACGGTAGGACATCTTGTTCTGTGCCATTGAGTCATTTCAAAACTTTGTGAACTATTACTTGTGGAGCTTCTGAATTGTGCAAACCACAGAGCAACTCCTTCTCTGCAGATGAATAAGCAACTTAGTCTGTTTTCAAACATACACATGCACATATACGCAAGTTGCAATGTTATTTTTTGTTTCATGGGATGTACAAAGGCTTTTCTTTTGGGGACGTTTTTCACTACTCACAGTCATGTTGTCACTTGCTAAACTCAAATCATGTTTCTTGATCATAGCCCTGGTTATTCATAAAACAGAAAGCCCCGACAATTTCAGTGATGCTGATTTTGCAAAACTGCCATGTGGGGGAAGGTCATTTAGAAAGTTTTGTTCTGCAACAGACAGGTGGTTTGATATTTTCATCTATTTTATTTCAAAGCATCCACAGAATGAGTGAAGGATTTATAGCACGCACTGTTTCAAGGTTAGGCATAGGGTGGTGGTAAGAGGAGAGAAGTACTGCAGTGTATTGCAGGGCAAGGCTATGGTGTGGTGTTTCCATCACTGGAAGTACTGGAGAATGTTTTAGGAAGATATAATATGATAACAGAATACAATATTATTATAAAGGTAATCAGCCTTATCCTGGAGCAGAAAGAACCAGGCAAACTACTGGATTGCCTTTCAGCCCTGTGCTGCTTCTGTGCTTTTTATTGCAACCCTTAATGGGTCTTCCTGGCATTTTTCTTCCAAGCTAGAGCTATGCAAAGCACTTGCTAAGAAACATAAAACTCATGATTACCAAGTTGTATGCTTGGTAATAAAGCTGCAAAAGTTCGCTTTCTAAAAATGAACAGATGAGTTTTATTCTAGAGGATCAGATATGACCAAGAAAGCATACCTGCAGAAAATGGCCAAAAGAAACCCTCAAGCAGCTACTAGGCAAAATGGTATTAAAAGCATAATCAATCTATATGTCATATATGAAATCAATAGCAAATTATAGTAGAAAAACTGTAGCTCTCTAAAAAGCAGCTGGTATTTCTCCAGTAGTCACCCTGGGCCACTGCTGGTGGCAGAATTTATATGGATTTTCAATAGCAAGTGTTAATGTATTCTGTGCTAGGTATAAGATTAGGTGCCTTTTTTTTTTTTCTTTTTTTTTTTTAACATAATGGGGTATCTTTTGTCTTCCTATTGAGGTTCAGCATGGAAACAAAGTATTAAACGACTACCACAACTCAGCGCATGGCTACACCTGAAGAATAGGTTCCAATATTAAATTACAATGCATGGTCTTTGTGCATCACTGAAAACTTGCTATGTTAAAATGACATGTTTAACAAGTAAAGCTCATTTACTTACTTCCTTGCACAGGAAGTTTTGGAGTTTTGCTACTTGCTAGTGGACATGCCTGAGTAGGAAGAAAAAATCTGAGTCGGAAAAAAAGAAGCTGAGAGAAGCACTGTCAGATTTGGATTACTTGAACAAACTATGCTGTGCTAACCTGTTATTCTTTGTGGCTGTGCTATAATTCATACAAATATGGATTCCACTCTCACACTTAAAAGGGATAAAGGGGTGCCAGAAAATTCAATTTGCTCAAGCATTTTTCCCAAGCAAGCGCATTTCATCTCAGTTCGGACTTTGTATTCTTCCTCCACTGTGGAAGCAGCTCAAAAACTTAATCTATTTCACCTGCATTCCCTTCTATAAATCCCTCTGCCTTGCAGAATTCTGGGTCCAAAGTCTCAGATAGTTTCCTGGATTCTTCCATCAGTATATGGATTTTCTGATTAAAATTTTTGCTAAACTGATAATTAATACAATGCACAGAAATATTTAGGAAAAAATGATCGCTCTGAAAGTGAGTTGCAGGGGGAGGTTCTGAAGAAATGCAGATTTCACCTCTCTACCAGCTCTTCCATTGCAGCAGCCATGGCCTTCCTACAAGGCTCTCAGTAAGGCTTTAAGGGTGTCCCACACCTTTCTCCTTCCTTCCCCCACACTTTGTTGCTGAAATACATTTTTCTTCACACTTGTCTGTTAAATCATACTTTCTTTTTGTTGAATATTATTTGACAATGCCCTATTTGAGGAGGCAGTGCCAAGAAATGTGCAGGTTGCAAATCAGTTCAAATGAAAAGGCTGCATTTACAGCAAGAAAAAAAGAAAACAAACCAGCAAGTACAAAACAATTAGCACAATTAAGATGTTGAGATGAGGCTGCCCAGAATGCTTACAGCTGTATATGCAGCAGTATATAGAAATCTTGGAAGACGAATGGCTTGCAAGCAGCAGCTGATTAAAACATACATTGCACAGGGACATACAAAGCCAGTGGGAGTCACGTCTGGATTTCAATCGCCAGGGTTGCTCCACAGTAGAAGCCACCTTAGCCGAACAGTCATTTCTCACTCTGCATCTAAAATAATCTATAACAAACCTTTGATCATGCTGGGAATATCTGAGAAGATATTATTTTTTTCAGTCACAACTCAGATCTGCCTCTGCATGACATAAAAGAGCCAACTTTTTTTTTTTTTTCATTTATCATGAATAAATATATGGGTGAATTTCTAAAGGCCAGTCATGCCCAAGGAAGAGCTTGCTGGTTGGCTAGAGGAGTCAGAAGCTGCTGTAAAGCATGTGTATGGCTATTTGTAGGTCTGGTGCATGATTTGGGGATGTATAAATGAAATCTGAAGGCGCAACATACCCACAGTGTGGCTGCCTGCAGGGAGTGGGATTTAGTGGTCAAAAACAAGGTCATAAGCTTCTCTTATCCACCAAGGCCCTGCTTGCACAAATGACCAATTTTCATTTCATGGAGTTTTAATTTTCTGTGTGCAGGCAACTAACTTACTTAAAAATCAAACAAGACATTTCAGAGCACTGAATAAAGCTTTTTCTGTGTTATAGATGGTCAGTTCTAGGTGCTGCATTAATTTAATTCTAAAACCTTATGAGTTTTTAGATCATATCACTGCTGCTACATTTCAGCATGAGCATATTGTATAGCAGTTCTTGAAACATCCTATGACTGGGAAGGTGGAGTGACAACAGGGGAACATTTTGTTATCAGACATAACAATACAGTTGAGATGACTGGTCCAGGCACAAATAAGAAATGCCAAATATCTCCTGCATCACAAATTTAATCTAATAAACCCGTCACTATGTTTACATAGTAAGTGGTGTAAGTGAATTCTGGTCAGACTGCTGTTCCCCGCTGCAGGAGCCCTTGCTCTTGGGTGTTGGGAACTGCACACACAAAACTCTCTCTCCTCTGTGTAAAAGCCCCCTCTGCTGGACCAGCCGGACATGTAAGCAACACATAAAACTACGGGATCATCATCCCCCTTCCCCCCAAAATGGACAAGTCGGTGAAGCAATTCTCCATCAGCTGCCCCGTCTGTAGGGAGCCCTTTTCCTGACCGGTGCAATACGAGTCACAGATACGTCCAGGTTTTCTAAAACACGGCGCGCTTTGATGCACACGTACCTTATCTATCCCACGCAGAAGGTGAGCAGAAGGCCTTTTCGCCAGATTTTGGAGGACTCCCAAGTTTCAGGCTGTTTCCTGATGTCCCGCCGCATGCCAAGGAGGTTCTGATCTGGCCAAGGGAGATGCCATTCCCCAAGAGACATGATGTATTACCAATCCTTTCATCTTTGTGGAGATGGCCCTCCAAATACCGTGGAACGTCTACACTGGGGGAGATGTCAGGAAGTTGGAGAATAAAACCAATGTGTCCCAGTGAATTGAGCACGCTGCTCTGCCACCTTGAAATCACTCAGCACTGGAGAAGACCCGGAGTAAAAGTAAAGGTGATTATTTTCCCAAACATGAGGTTAAAGAATCACTTACTCCATTCAGAGACAGATACCGAGAAACAAATCTGCAGCACTCCAGCCTCCTCACCCTGGTTTAGCTCACTGTTGTGTGCGTCCCCTTCACCCAAGAGCCTCTGAAGCCAAAATACCTCCCCGGTAACATTTGAGAGGTCTCCATGGCTACTTGATTCTTTAGACAAGCTCCATCATTACGGGTTGCTTGCTTTCAGCTGGATCTTGACTCCAAGGAAAGCTTCCCAGTTGCCCCTTCTCCTTGCTGGGGCCCCCACCCAGTATCTAAGCTGCAATCAGGGACCACTCCTGTCCAGGCGCTCAATAACGCCTTAGGACATCAGTTAATACAGCTCTTTTCAATGAGCTGCTGTCTACAGCGGGGGTAGCTTTTAACGTGCAAGAAGTGGAAGACCTGTGGATGCTTGCTGGACAAAACTGGATGCTGTTACCACCTGACTTCGTAGAAAACCAAGTTATGCTGTACTGTCAGTGTGAATTCTCCTGCCAGGCACTTCTGCTTAAGCAGTTAACGATGTTACAAAACTATGAGTTCAGCATCTATTCTGGCCATAACGAAGTCATTTATACAACCTATGTGAGGTTCTTCCTGATGGCTGGTGAGAGTTTTGTGTTTCAGAACTAACAAAATGGATTATCTTCACCATGAAATGTTTTATAACACATGCTGAAAGCGACATTTAACACAAGTCTGTAAGTGAGAGCCAGTGATGCAGCCACTCACTCTGACTTGATAGAGACTAAACACGACAGCAACTCAAGTAAACACAGGGACTATCATTAGTTCGCAATAAATCTCTTCTACATGTGGCTTGCTGGAGCTGTGTGACAACATCTCACAAAGACAAAAGAGGAAGCATCCCCAGTGAGCAAAGGGAAGAACTGGAGAGGAAAGGTCCACAAACTGTTGAAAGGTGAGAGTAAAAAGCAGCTGAAACATATGATTGAGGAAAAAGGAGCCCTGTAATTTTGTGAGGACTTAAGTGAAAAGAATGTGAGACAAGGCACTCAAGGAAAGGCTTCCAACCATAGTTTTGCATATGGAGTCATTAGTAGAAGAAGAAATTTAACCAACATTTTCAGCACAGATAAAAATTGCAGCGGGGCATCAAGATGTGGAATAAGAGAGAGACTGATCAGTGTAGAAGAGGAGGTGCAGTTTCACGGAAGAGCATCATGGGGTTGGAGGAGGAGCGGTCCGTATAGCTACCCAAACTATTCGCTGTGAACCATCACACCTCGAAATCAATGAAAATAAATACTGGCCCTTTCCTTTGGCAAACATTTTGTAAATCAGTATATTAACCTGAGCCTTCAAACGACTTATTTTCTGGAATGTGTGTTCCATGTGGGCAAACTGTGAGGTAACGAGACTCAACCCTCTGCCTCAAATATGATTCTGTCACAGTGGGCAAAAGTTACTTACTCTTTCTCTTTCTGACTCCGCCACGTGTAAAATGAGAATAATAGTACTATCCTGCCTTATCAGACCTTTGCAAGGATAAGTACTCTGAGACTGCAAGAGCTCAGGTACGGTGGTATCCTGAAAGAGGTGAATATACACACTCCTACCAGGCCTTCTGCTCCAAAAATGGATGTCCTACCCCTCTGAGACAGAAGAGGCACTGTTTTCTGCTTTGCCATTGTAGTCACTGTCTCTCCCTGCCGGCCAATCTCAGATCCCAGGTGGAAATCAAACAGATCAGTAAAACCCACTTCAAGGTGTACTTTTAAAGCTCACCTACTTTTTTGACCAAAAACACCTCACAAAACCCCCTCACACTTGGTCAGCAGTGCTAGCTAACATGATATTTCCCAAGTTCCTTCTTTAAATTCCTTGAAACGGGAGACAAAAGAAAATCAGGCAGAAGAGGCTATGACTGAAGCTTTCACAACTCAGTTCCTTGACCTCCAAAGCCTTCACTGAAGTCTGAAACAGTGCAGCTGAATTGACCCTTTTGTCTTCTCCTTCTCCCTAGGCACTCTCCAAATTTGGCTCTTTCATGCCCTCCAAGCAATTTCTTGCAACGACCAAGGCTGTGTCAAAGGGATCTCATCCCAAGTCGTCATCTCAATTCAGCCATGTGGAAATGGCTCTTTTCCACTTCTGAGCTTTCACCTGCTTGAATTTTAAACCTCACAGTTATGGCTCTGTGTAACTTTTGATCAGTTTAAATTCTGTCCTTCATCCACAACCGGAGCTGGAGCAACTCATTCTCAACTAATAACGCATCCCGTGACATAAGAGTCTCTTTCTATCTGCAGAATATTTGAGACCAATTGTAATTTCCTCAAACATATTTCTTGTTCTACCACTGCCGAAAGAATTGTTTTGTTCTGTGCAGTTCTAGTTGTAACCACCATCCTGCAAACACCTATGCAACTGTTTAATTTACCAATTATTTCAATAAGTACATATATAATTATCTACCAAGTCAGCTTGTAAACAAATACTTAATGTTCCAGACTGAGGCTTGGTCAGCTCTTACTGGTCATGCTTGGGACTGGTTCCAGCCCTTGGCTGAAAGAGCAAAAATAATTGTGTAGCTTATATACATTTCTGTTTCACTGAGTACTTTTGTGTTAGAATTTGAATTTAACTCTTCTCAGCTATTTTCATGATACATTTTTTTACCAGAAAACAGGCAAAACCAGACATAAAACTACCTGCCAAAATTCACTTAAATGTTAATTCATGGCAAACATATTTTTGCAATACCCGCTTTCAAGCATACAGCTATACATCCTCAGCCAGCAATAAGGCTTCTCATTGATAGCGCTAAGGCCAAAATCTTTCTGATTGAATTACAATGTTTATACCAGCTTGCTTCAGAGACAATAGGAAGGCTTGTTAACAGGTTCATAAATCCAGGTGAAGAGATTAAACCAGTCATCCAGGCATATGTGTTATTACTGAATATATATGCTTTTAGAACATGGTGAATAACCAGCTCCATGTTTACTGTTACGTGCTGAATGCAGATAGGAGTCACTGTTACCCTATATATTAGGGGATATATATTAGATCCTGAATACCTATCAGCATTATACTTCAATATAGCTTTTATTCTACCGGGTCAGGTTAAACAGCTCCTGGATTCCTGTTTATATCAAGTAATGAGCAAAACTAACACATGAAGAAACCAGCTCTCTGTGTTAGCACGCTACAGAACTTGCCTTCACGCTTATCTGAAGTGACAGGCCCTCTGGGTATACACTCGTTGCTCTCTTTATTTAAATGCTATAACTTCTTTTCTTCAAACGTACTTACTTTTGAATGGAAGACTAAACAACAGCTGTTATATCCTAATTTAATCTGTGCAAAACCTCACATCTAAAGGGTTTAGTCAATAAAATGAAAGGAGATGTTGGCACTGAGTACAAATGCCCCAAACCAAACCCCAGCACACAGTTCTCTTACAGATAAAAACTACCTGACCTGCCTCCAACAGAGTTTAGAGTTCAATTTCCCGGCCTTTCTGCGAGATACTCACAAAGAAATCTTGAGAGACATTGAACCCCTTGGCAAACTAAACAGCTAGTTTTATCAGAGTTACAGTTAAGTCCTGGTTATCCGTGGACAGATTATCCAGGTTGTCCTGCTTTCCCCAAAAAGTCTTTGACCACCACTCAGAACCCAGCGTTTGCATCAGTCACCATGCTGCCTCTTACAATTTATAGAGGCTCTTGGTATCTACCAAAATCTTTGCACAAGCTTTTTAAAGGTGAGTGTATGTAAATTAAGGCAAGCCCAATTTTATACGGTTTGTATTATCTGTTTTCACTTTGCCCATTTATTTCCTATTAGCCTATAGGATTAAGAACTGACTGTGGCCAAACACTTTTTGAATGTTTTGAACATGAATCTTCACATTTTCCTGTAGGAAAAAGAACTTCTTTCTAAACCAAGACCCCCAAATCCTCTTTTTCCTCCAGTTACACATTTCTGTACGGAAATTAAATCTGTTCTCTATTTCTTCACCTTCATACCTGCCACATTAAAACAATGCTCTAGTTTCTATTCTTCTTGTGCACATTTCATCAAATTTCTTCCCAGGTGATAGCTTGGGGAGAATATAACACAAAAAAATTGCTGTAGATACCTCCTTTCCCCAAAAGGAAAAAATTCCACACAAATTCTCAAACGTATTCAAGCCTGTTGCTATGCAATTTCTCAAATATATCTCAAATTGTCAAATTCTCCTGACGTGTCCCCAAAGGGTTTTATACGAGTTTTGGGAGAAATACTGTATAGGTTTTTAAGTGACATGAATTAGTTCACATCTCTTTGTTTAATGGCACTGTCTGGCAGCAGTACAGGCTGGGCTTTTAATAATACCTTATTTTACAGCTTCAAAGGAAAAGTAAGTTCCCTGGTTTTGCAACCTCAGTTTGTGCATTTTGACATGCTAGTTGTCGATACCAGGAATACTTATTGCTCGGGAAAAATGAAAGAGAAAACAAGGGAGGAAACAGTGTGTAGTGTAAAGCCGATGGGAAACTCACCTGAGATGCCACTACCTTGTAGTGATCCATCCAGCTGCTGCCTCAGAGCGATGTTTCTCACGCTCAAACTGTGTTCCAGATGCAAAAACTAGAGTGGTAAGCCAGGAACCAGAGACAGGATCTAGAAAAGAAATAGACACCTTCTCAATAACAGCAGTTTACAAATCATTTCCCTTTCTATTCACTGAGCTCATGGAAAACCACCTGCTGGAAGAGAGCCTGTACCGTCCCCTTGCTGCAGAGTCACCCACAGCCTGTGATCCTGCCATGCCTCCCTTATCAGCTCCCTTGAGCTTCCTCAGGTACACCTCAAGGAGATGAAAAAAGTTGGAGGCCTGGAGGACCGCGCTCAGATTCCGCGAGTCGCTGCCGAATGGCTCTGACCACGCTCACGCTCCCTGTCTGGCACATGTGCTGCTTGCATGGCCTGGGGTCGTATTGCCCTGATGATCCATCCACGCAGGGACCTGGTGGAGGCTGCCACAGCGCCTTTCTCTCCTGGGCACGCAGGTTTCCATCACTCGGAAAACAGGGTGCCAGCAGGATGGGTGCATGCAGGTCTCACTGAGAGGTGGTGATAGATTTGGTCAAGGCAAGCGGGAGACCTGGGAGCTGGGAAGTGATCCCGGTTTAGACACAAATCCTGGTATCACGAGTGACTTTTTTTTCTACTGTGTCTTTTGTGGAAGGTCCAGCCCAACCAGAAACCGCTGAAAGCAAAGAAAAGGTACCATGAAATCTGCAGAAGCAGCAAGGTCTTTGCAAGCGTTTGGCATTTTTACTTTAGGTGTGAGAGCACTGAGGACAGGGAGAGAAGGACAGAGGAAGGTTAGTGCTGATACGACCCACAAGGGTGCTGTTGAGCCACAGGCACGTTTTAGGAGCCACCCGGTTTTAGTCAACGCAGCCACAAAGAAGAGCATGTTGCGTGGGTGGATGTTAGTGCCTTTCTGCACTCACAGAAATAACTCACTCTCTCCATGCCTCAGGTGCCCTGTTCATAAATACAAACGAGTTTCTCTCCAGCCAGGATTCGTTAACATCAGTAAAGCACTTAAGAGTTTGGATGGAAGTGTTTTCTCTATAAATATAGGCCAATAATATTGCACACTGAGCTACCATTCCTTTGAGAAACATGGCTGAAATACATTTAGTGAAGTAGAAAGGTTTCTGAGGCATCTGTATGCTTCCAGAAATTTCAAAAGGGCTCAGAGAGCAAAGGCTATGAGCTGGCTCTGCTCCATTAATGTAAGCCCTGCTCCATTAATTTTGGTCTCACTTTAGCCAGGCAAGTTATCAGATACAATTTTTCCAAGACAGCACTGGACACGTAGCCTAAAATTTTCCTTTCTGAATGCTAACAATAACAGTCCCTTTTGCCAGAAGCCTTTTAGAAATGCACACTAAAGAAAACAGCACCGGTACGTTAAAAAGGGCTGTTAGATACCTCATAATATTAATTGGCATTTTATATCCCTTCATACGTTCAAAGCAACGTGCACAAATTACCCGATTAACCCTAGCTGCTCGGGATTCTCCTGCTCCGTCGCACTGGCCAGCTCCGTGCCCACCCCCACGGCCCAGGACCCCGTGCCAGGAGGAAGATTGATGGTATGACCTTGCATATACTGGCCAGCTGCCTCCAGCCCACCCGGCCACCCGTGGTACTCCGTCAAGCCAAAGAGCACCTTTTCCAGTAAGCTTTTCCATACGCGGCCACTTACCAGAAGCTGTCCCTCCCCGGGCTGCAAAGCAGCGCTGGGGACTTGTGTGCTGGGCAAAGCCAGACGGCAGCTTGCAGGACCTGTTAAACACCCTCACGAGGTCCATCAGTCCCTGGAGCAGGGAGGAGGCCACAGCGTGGCTTTGCAGGTCCACGAGACGTGGCCCCAGAGAGAGGGCAAACCCTTGCCCGAGCCTCAGACTCAGCGAGTAGGGCAGGATGGGGTTATGCTCCCCCCCCCCCCCGCCAGTACCCTATCCCCAGTTTGCAGGTGAGGATGCCCCTGAGAGCCAAAATCGCAAGGTGCCCCCGTGTGCTCAAAACAGCGGAGGAGCCCCCCAGTTCCCTCCAAGTTGCCCAGGGCATTGCTGTGGGATGGGAGACCCCCGAATCTGCAACCGAGCGCAATTCAAAATTCAGACCCTCTTGAGACCACACACAGTCTCCCCAAAGCTTTGCCACTCTTACCTACCACTAAACGTAAAGTTTCTTTTCCTAATGCAAAATACGACTATAAACAGGCTAAGCCAAACAAAGCTCAAGTGTCCCCTCCTTTCCTCTGGGGAGAGGGGAGGAGGAGGGTGTCTCCTTTCTCTCAACAAACAGACGCGTTTGGGCAGCTAAATGGGTTAATGCACATGGTTGAACCACAGGAACCGTCCACGTGGGAAAAGTGAAGCAAAAGCTTTTAGCCTAAACCTTGGCAAAGGAGATTTGTCCTGTCAATGAAAACTTTGACGAATGCGTCCTACTGCCTTTCCTCGGTCCCCCATTTCACTGCCAGCCGGGCCTCGTTTTGAAGCATTACATAAAATATTGGTACAAGCTACTGATCTCATGCTGGGTCTCTGCACTGAATATACACATAGAGCTACAGAGAATTCTTTTTTTTTTAAATAGACATTATTTAAATAACTGAAATGATAGCCCATCAAGATCAAGGACCAAATTGCCTTTGATTTTAACAGGATCACAACATGATATGTATTAATCCATGATAAATGCACGTGTTTTAATGATGGAGATTAGCTAAAGTAGGAACAGTTTATCTCAGATCTCTAAAGATTCCTTAAATATGGGTCCCCAGATCCCTATTTTGTGGGTTCTCACATTCGAGCGCTGTGATATTTCACCTACCTCTGCTTTAACCTTATGAGTCAGTGGTAGTGCAGAACTGCAGGGTATTGGGGTGGGGGGGTTGTCAGTGTTTGGGGTTTTTAATTAAATCTAAGTAAACTTTAACGATAGTGCAATCTAGGAATGTCTAGCAAGGGCGTTTAAATATCCTCACTCATAAACAACTCAAGCAGCACGAAATTCAGACCTACAAATTAAACCCTGAAAGATTCCAGGGGCAGTTTCAGGTATGACTCTGGCTCTGCGACCTGGGCCGCCGAGCAGATCCTAACTCAAACGTACATTTTCTGTGTACCAACATACACCACTTGCTAACAGCAGCCCAAACGCCCTGTACACACGATTTCAGAAGTGAGCCCAAATCCTCATGCAGGTTTGGTGACATGGTGCCCCAATCACAGAAGGATCACATTGTGTCTCTGGGTCCATCTCCAGAAGTAATGACGTTAGGCGAGTTGCACAAACCCCTCATCAACAGGTAGACTGAAGAAGATAAATGTGCATGCAGCTGAAGTATCTGAACTGCTTTTTACACTTTTACTTATTAAATGAAAAATAAAAATCAGTGCTTATGCAAGCAGCTTAACATCTCCTACTATATCTTTTTCCCCAAACCAGCAGGACAGAATTTGATATAAAATTCGAGAAAGAAGTCTCTTTTTCTCTTGTTTATGGCAGAGCTACATAGTTGTACTCTTGTTCCGATTCACTCTTTGCATTTTCATTTCCTGACAGTGACTTTTTCTGCATGTACAAACATGTAGGCTGGCTGTTTAGAAAAGCAAAATTAAATACTCAGTTTTTGTCTTTTTCCCATTCTTTCTTCTCAAAAAACCAGCCAAACCCCCTCAGCTCAAGGCTCTGATCCTGCCTGCAGCACCACCCAAGAAACAGCTGGCAGTGCACAGAATTGAAAACCGACTTAAATCTCTTCCAAAGCTGCGGACTGAGTCCTCTCCAGCTCCTAGTCTACACTTTAGGATGGCATTGACCGTAGGAGACAGGGCTAGTGATGAACGGAGGCTGACAGGAGCACCGCTCAGTCACTTCACTGGGGGGTTGCGCACTGGTTTCAGCAGGATGCTCAGCCGCTACCGTGCGGAGGGTCCTAGGAGAGATGTTTCTGCCGGCGAGGAGCTTCCCCGCTGAACCACGCTCGGTTCTTAACAGGGCCTCACATGTAATACTAGAAAGTGCTTGTCAGCCCTTGCCTTGCTCAAAGCATTTCATGCCTCACGCTTTCCTTCAGGACGTTTCTTACTCCTCGTCACTGGTGGGAGGTGCAGCCCCATCGCTTCGAGAGGCTGTTTACCAGAAACCGTGGGGCAGCTTAGAGGAAAGTCATGAAAAATGGATTTTGGTAGCTCAAGAGCAGGTCTGTCCAACTAAAACCTGACAGTAAATCTGCCTACTAGAGAGTGCAAGAGCTCTTCGTTGCAAACGTATATGCGATGTGACACTGTGCTCACCTGTGTTTTTCCTCCAATACACTCTTTTCAGTTGCCACAGGTCTTTGCAAAGCAGAAAGGAGGCAGGGGTCAGACCTGCAGGTACCATCCTGGTCTAACAGGTCTAGACCTGGTCAACAGGACTTACCCATTTACAGCAGGTCTAAATCAACGCAAGGAAACCCAGCCTGCCTCTGGCGGGTCTTCATATGATCTATAGATACACGTTATTTGCGGTTAATCACGCTTGCAAGAGTTTCATATTCATTATTCAGCGAAATATAACTTTTTTTTTAATCTATTAAATCTTCACTATCTGCAGTTATTCCCCAGGGCGCAATAGATAGTGAGTCAGCAGGCACAGATTTAATTATCAGTTTTTACTGTAAGGTGATGATGTTTATTGATATCACTATCAGACAGACACTGAAATGAAGCAGATGTTAATCTGAGGTTAAGCTCCAGGAGGCGCCTAGCAGTCTGACCAAAGGGACTGATGTTCATCAGATAATAAAAGAGGAGACCTCCCTCCCTCCCTTCCTCCCTCCCTCCAGAGGCCTGCACAGAGCTCCCAGAAGTACAGCCTTGTTTTGCAAATTCCTTCTCGCACCATTTCCAACCCGTCCAACAAGCGGCTTACCCCTTAATGCAGAGCTTTCAGTTGGTTCTAGCAGACTGTTTAACCTAACATCCTATTTTGCTTACATAGGAACTTTATGGTTTGGTTTGGTTTATTTTTCCCCAGCGCGTCCTAAACGGTGATGCCAGAGAAGCTGAGAACAGAAGAGAAGTAGTCACAAAGTTTCTGTGGTGTCACAGTTTTGAGCAGAAAGCCTGTTACTGATTGCCATCACACCAATGTCTGCCTTAAGTAAATCCACAGCAAGGCAAAACACCGCTCTCCAGATTAAATGTTACAATGTAGAGGAAAGGGACCTTCAGTGGGGAAGGAGTGGATGACAAAATAGCAGCAGCTTTCTACGTTTCTCAGTCTGCCATCGCTTTGTAGTGTTGAGAGCAGTGAAGTGACAGCCTATATACTAATAAAAAATATGCTGGCAGCTGACACTCACTGAAATATAGTAATGTTTAACATTAGAACTTGCAACAGGACTAGTGAGCTGATGCAAATGATCATTCACATGGGTAATTTTCATAGCTATTTCAGTGGTACACTTTTTTCCTAACGTGAACGTGTCTTCCAGTTTCAGTGGAAGATGAGTGGAAAAAAAACCCCCCCATGTTCTATTTTCTAGATAAACACTAGTGCTGCATCCTACAGCAACACCATCCATTTTATTTTTTTTTATTACCATTTGTGGATCAGCTAGGGTACTTTTGAGCCGAATCACGTTGCAGCAGCATCCAGACCCTTCTGGTCTGCGTGGCCCAGCGCTGTGCCCAGCCTGCCGCACCAACAGGATGATCTTGCTTTGGCCCTGATTTGGGTAGACCTGGGCAAGTCTCTGGGCACCACGCTGCAGGTCATGGCATAAGTAGGCTTCGCACAGGAGGGGAGTCTCCTGCACCCAAAGAGCTGGGTGTCTCAAGAGGTACAGACTAAGCGGAGAAAAGAGACACAGATAAGGCACCACATCGTCCAACATCAAAGAGCAGTTAAGTGGCAAACCTGGGACCAGAAGAGAAGGTTGCTGGTTTACATTGATTCACGCAACCCCCTTAGGCCACGTTTTCTCTGTTAAGGTCAAAGCCAGAAATAGTTTGACAGAACATGAAGATCCTCTCCTTGAGGTCCTGCTCTTACCACCACGCTCAGCTTGACACCTGGACGCAGGACGCTCAACAAGCTGATGCTGGTATATGTTTAAAACGATGCAAAAGGCTTGCTTTAAACTACTAGGAAGAGAGATTTAGTACCACTGGAGACTGGCAGAGTTAATGAGGTGGGGGAGCAATGATCCTTTTTTCCAATTAAAAAGAGAAAAAGAAGGAGAGAGACCAATCTTTGGAATTTCAACATGCGAGAGCAGATTGTTTGCAAGAGAGCCGTGCTTAATATCTGTGCCTAGCTGAAGGGAATTTGTGGTTTCATTTCAGGCCCTTTTGGACTGTTTTTCATGTCAAAATTACATATTTGCTATAATTTGTCTCTCTTCCAAGATTTACTGAAACAAAGGAAACATTCGAATGAGATTTGAGACAACTTCTTTCTCACCTGTCAGGAAGGTAATCCCCAACCTTCAGATAAATGTGGGCATGTGGTTTCCAGTATTCTCACTCCATATGTCTTCACAAACACCAAATAGATCTAACATAAGAGGACATTTTTTTCCCCCATAGATCAAACGGTTACAGTGATGGACCTTGCCCAGGATGATCCAGACTTTCATCCATATAATGCCTTCATTTGTACTCCCTATAGAAATACAGACTCCCTGGCACAGAAATCCGGAGACAGGTTGAAGGTACCAACCCATTCCAGCACTTTCGATCTCAGCCATGTCATCCGTAAAGTGGAACAAAAGCATAACACCCCGTTCAGGAATTGAGCCTTACAGGTGAACCACGCAACATTCTGACCTCTGTAACTCTGAAATGAGGAAGACACTTCATGGTGGTGTTTTGTCCTGACTCTCATTCCTAAAGAAAATGGTGTTTGATGCTTTGTGTCAGCTCTCTTCCTCCAATATTTTGGAACAAATGCTACAGCTCTTAAATCTGCTGCTCACATGGTTTCTTGGGGGCTTGAAATCTACCTTCATATGCTCGTGTTCATACTGGGTTTGAGGAAAGATCAATGAAAGCAGAGGGAGCAGCTCCTGCAAAAGACCAAGAAGGAAAGGCGGACATAGAAAGTCAGATTTGCACCATACCTCGCCACCAGCCCCAATTAAAGGAAACACAATCTGTGCATATGCATTCACATGAGGAATTTTTGCCAGTACAGCTGTTTCAGTTACAAATCACACCTGATGGCACTCTGACCCCTGTTTGTAGAATAGGTCCAGCCCTTGCCTTACCCCAGAGGCAAGTTTCCTCTGCTATAAAATGCAATGTAGGGTGAAAACTTGAGGCACCAACCTCAAGCAGCCTTGACACAACCAAAGCCTCGTTATTTCCTCTATGAGCCACTGGGTCTGGCACTGGCATGAACAGGTCAGGCAGGGGGAACAGCAACTGGACTGACAGCTGCCAGGGTTGGCTCCACCACTTAGTGGCTCGGAGTGTATCTCTCAATACTCTTGTTTTTCTTGCTACATGGCTGGATACCTTCCCAGAGCAGGGAGACAGGGGAAAAAAGAAAAAGAAAAAAAAAAAAAGTGCTTTACATAGGATTTTCCCATTGGAGAAGGATGTGGGTGTGCAATTAATTCTTTCCAAGAAAGCAAACATTGAGCTAGACAAGATTTTCTTCAAAATCCCATTGACACACCAATGCAACACTTAGCATGTAATATAGAAAAGTCTGTACGACACAAGGTGGTGTTTCTTTCTGACATAAATGGGGAGAAGTTATACATAATGCAAAGCCATGAATGCTGACAGACTTTTGCAAGAATGTTTACATTTATTTTTCATAGCCCCAAGAAATCGATCTGTAAAGACATCCCGTAAGAGACTGCATTTGGCCCTGAATTATTGTCCTGAGAGACTGTGTTTTTCTCTTCCATCTGACACATTTTACAGAGGGTATCAGCATAAGGATTTGCACCTCAGCTGTGTCACGAGCAAAGAATTGCAATTGTTTTAATATGCTACACTGGGACATTTAAACATTGATAGTCAGGTACTACTTTACAACTCCCATTAGATTTGTTGTAAAGCACACATTTATGAAATAAAATATTGCTGTATTCACCCATAAAACTCTATTTTGTAACAGTACCAGGCATCTGGTTTTAATCAGAAGTCAGGAAATTCAGAGTTCGAGCTGGAACTCCATCTTTTCCTAAACTCATTGTGTTTAACTTCTGCAACGTAGATGTGAACAGGTTCTACAAAAGTCTCATTGCCCCTACTGAAAGCTAAGCACAACAGGCATACAGGTTTGGAGTTCGGTGACGCATCAGGGGCAGTTCCACTTTTTGAGGTTTCCTGATGGAGCAACTGTAACAGCAGTAGTAAAGCAGGACAAAGAGACAACCCAGAACATCATTGCTAATAGTTTACACAATGGTGTTAGTGTTGTGAAGCAGGCATGTTTGAACTCAGCTTTCAAATCCAAGCTCTATCTGAAAATGGTTTTATACTTTCTAAGATTCTGTTTAAATTAATTTAACGCTTCCTTTCCCTAAAACCACAACAGGGATTTTGTGATAAAACACAATCAGGATTGAGGACCAAAATAATTTTTTAGTGTAAATCTATTCTAAATCATTTTGTTCATGAGTGAAGCAAAAATCCATAGGAGCAAAGAAAATAAATGAATGTAATGCACATAAACAAAGTGGTTGAATTAATGCTGGACAGACAGTTTTTTAACGCGACATTTAATAATTTTAAGTTGATCGGCTTTGCTAGTAAGTAAATGGATTTTCATTTGTGGAGGTTTTGCGAGCATTGTACTATATATCTAGCATTCGCTCATTCACGTCAATCTTTTTTTTTTTTTTTTTGAGACTTTTCTCTGCTCCTACAGCTGAGGCATGCCCTCAGCTAGAAGTTTGATTAAAAATTAGACCCTCAAACCCTCCTCAAGAAAAGAAATGGAGTTTCAAAGTATAAGAAGAAAGTTTATTGAATGCAAACACTCTTAAAATCTAAAAACGACTTGAGAGTTCTACAAAACCAGGGGCTCCAGTGGCATTCACCAGATACTTAAAAGGAACCTTGACAGGTTCCTTTCACCTATGATCATAGAATCATAGAATGGTTTGGGTTGGAAGGGATCTTAAAGACTATCTAGATCCAACCCCCTTGCTGTGGGCAGGGACACCTTCCACTAGACCAGGTTGCTCCAAGCCCCATCCAACCTGGCCTTGAACACTGCCAGGGACGGGGCAGCCACAGCTTTTCTGGGCAACCTGTGCCAGTGTCTCACCTCACCACCATCACAGTGAAGAATTTCTTCCTTACATCGAATCTAAATCTCCCCTCTTTCCGTTTAAAGCCATTATCCCTCGTTCTATCACTGCATGCCCTTGTAAAAAGTCCCTGTCTGTCTTTCTTGTAGGCCCCCTGTAGGTACTGAAAGGCTGCAATAAGGTCTCCCTGGAGCCTTCTCTTCTCCAGGCTGAGCAATCCCAACTCTCGCAGCCTGTCTTCATAGGAGAGGTGCTCCAGCCCCCTGACCATTTTTGTGGCCCTCCTCTGGACCCGCTCCAACAGGTCCATGTCCTTCTTATGTTGGGAGCCCCAGAGCTGAAGGCAGTACTCCAGGTGGTGTCTCACCAGAGCCGAGTAGAGGGGCAAAATCACCTCCCTCGACCTGCTGGTCACAATTCTTTTGATGCAGCCCAGGATACAGTTGAATTTTTGGGCTGCAAACACACATTGCCAGGTCATGTTGAGCTTCTCATCAACCAACACCCCCAGGTCTTTCTTCTCAGGGCTGCGTTCAACCCATTCTCTGCCCAGCCTGTATTTGTGCTTGGGATTGCCCCGATCCATGTGCAGGACCTTGCACGTGGCCTTGTTGAACTTCAGGAGGTTTGCACGGGCCCACCTCTCAAGCCTGTCAAGGTCCCTCTGGATGGCAGCCCTTCCCTCCAGTCTGTTGCCCCCACCACACAACTTGGTGTCGTCAACAAACTTACTGAGGGTGCGCTCAATCCCACTGTCCATGTCGCCAACAAAGATGTTAAAGAGATCCTATACATTCACATAACTCTTCTCTGAAGCTTAGCCAAACCCTTGTGGTCTGCAAAGTTCTGCAAGAAAAAGCTTTTTAGAAAGTCCTGAAGGGAGGGGGGAAAAAAAAAAAAAAAAAAAAAAAAAAAAGCTGAAGGTGTCATACCCTGCAGGACTGGAGCTGTGACTGGAAATCTTGCATACATTTACCTGGCCTCTCAGGTTTCACAACACTGATTCTGTATGTTCAGCGAGAGGGACATGCTACTGAAAACTTACTATCACTTTTCTATCCAGTGGCCAGGAAGACAAATCATACACTTAGAATTATATTTACCTTTTAGAGTTTTAAAGCAAAACATGTATCCTACGGCTCAGAGTTCCAGTTCATCTAACCACTGGATCCACTTTCATCTAACAGCTGAAGAAAATTCTCTGCTGTGTCCCTTTTGCCTGATAGGACAGAAAATGTTACATTAACTTGCACATTTCTGGGAATACCTAAAGTTCCTATTTGAGAAAGTGTCAATTGATATTGCTTCTTAGCCATGGTGGTGAAGAAAACAAATGGTCTTCCTACATAAATCTGTGTGTTTCAAGGGGGCTAGGTGGTCACTCAGTAAGACAGTATATGGTAAGTAGATACAGTTCAGGCAGGTAACCAGCAGAAAGGAGTGGATATTTGATCTACATTCTCTATTAGCTTGAGTGCAACAGGGAGCACATGTCAAAAGCACAATCCAGCGTGAATACAGGTTGCAGAGTGGCTTGATCACTGCCCAGAGCTACTGAACTGAACCCAAAGAGGTAGCACACACTGCATTCATCCACAGACTGGGGCAAGAGTGAGACTCTGTACCCTTGGAAAGAGCTCAGTTCCACTGAACACTACATTCAGCTTTGTGATATTTCTTGGATATATCCATTGTCCATTAGTATAACATAATCTGTTCTACTAAATCCTTAAACTAATTCACTATGTGCTAATGTAAAGACAGAAACACACAAACATGCGTACAAAAGAACCTCAAAACATTGCAAACTACAATGGTAGTTTCACACATAGAAATAGTGGAAAGAGAGGTCTAGAAAGAAGAGTTTATATTAATTTTTGTCATATGAGAGATGATCTGGATTTGTCTTCGGGAAGACCTGTTCTGATGAACCATTGCCTTTAACCACTGTTTCTTCATTCCCTCTCCCTCTTCTAGACCATTTGCAGAATAAATAACCTCCCTATTTCATTCCTATTTTTATGATGAGATTTGAAACCTGCCAGCCATTGTCAATTAAGGTGTTTCCCATCCTTCTGGGCATGTGTTTGGCTTTTGTTTTTGAAGCAGTAGGCTGTGGATGCTTGGTATCTATGCACAGCATGCAGGATAAATGCAAATGATTAGTAGTGTACTAAATATGACCCTTTGATTTTGCAGATGGGAAGCAGAGGGATACTACCTGGGTTACAAAGCCATCTAAACATAAGGCTGAATGACCTGTAATAGAACAATGGATGGTGAAAAAAAAGTAGCAAAAAACCAAACCAGAAGAAAAAATACACATTAAACTGGAAAAAGGTGAAACGTGAAATCTATCCCTTTTCTATAAACACATGTGGAAAGAATAACACCTAGCCTTTTTATTCTTGGCTTCTCCCCCCCCCCCTTCACATTCCAAGAGAAGATCTGCCAACTTTTGGCCGTATCCGTTTTTCTTCTGTTGTTTGCCAGTATTAGTGCACTCTAGCACACATTCTTTCCTAAGACTTCAAAACGAGTCATTTGTTAGGTCTAACTGTTTAAAGAACCCAGCCACTTTTTCCCTCCTTTGCTCATAGCAAGCTGGGTGGTACACAGCACATTCGCATACCCGAGCTTACGCCCTATGGCTTTGGCTGAAATCTTTAATTGAAAAGACTCTTGAACCAGACTTCACACTGCATGCTTTTTGTAGATCAGAAGACCTCGCACCAATACATTCAAATGCTTCTAATGCTCCCTTCATCCTAAAATATACACTGAGGCAAACATACCTGTGTTTTGCTTATTGAAGCCTCCTGACGCAGAGCTTCAGTACTTCTGTTCTGTAAAGCATTGCTAAAATCTTAGATCTGGATCTGCTTATCATTACACATATAAACAGAGGGTGAATTCACCTCTACACAAAAGGTTAGCACGGTTTAACTGTTTGAGGATTTAAGTTGGACTCTACGGCAAACAGGCTTTAGACAAAGGGCTGAGTTTTACCAAGAGAGATTAGTTAGTTAACATCACTCAAAAATAAAATATTGAGTGAGTTTGGGTGTGCAGTACCCCTTCTTTGTGTATAATAACGTAAGAATGGGGTTAGATTCAGGTCCGGTGTAAAATGAGTCAACACTAACAACTGTGCTAAAGCTGCGTCCACTTCAAACAGGTCTTAATCTGTCTCTGGAGCAGCAAGAAACGTAAATCTCAGAGCTTGATTCCAAGTCCGCTGATTTTAATGTTAGTTTTGTTTATAAGAATAGCCCTTCTGTGGGAATTTCTTTCAAAGATCAGAAAACACTCCACACGGAGAGCTATTAGACTACAGGTAAGAATTCTTGTGTGTGTCTCTTTCTCTTTCCTTCCTTCTCTTTTTTTCTTCAAGTGGAGAGGAAGCTTGCAAGGACCTGCTAAGTTATTTGCCTGACCCCAGCCCACGAGCAGTGGAGTGAGGAACAGAACCAAGAGCTCTTGACTGCTCACTACCACTCCAATGTAGCAGCATCCTCAGCCACAAAGCTCTGAATTTGCATTTTGAGGGAACGTTACATGAGATGCAGAAGAAGAGTAGGGAACCACGGGCTGGATGAAGACTTTAGGTTTGGTTTAGTATTACATCCAGCCACAAGGTAGATCAGATCCAGACCCAACTGCCTCAGCATTCGGTAGTGTTCAGCTCTGGGGTCATGGTGCACTCGCTGTTATGAAAATGGGCTCATGGTGTGTTTTGACGTACTTCCTACAATTGATACAGATTACTAGGTATGAGAAAGGCGAAAAGAACTGTTATGATTACAACATATAATAAGCAGTAGGGGGTGCCTTGTTATATATCTCAGTCTCCCAGAGGTGGTGTTTAGCACATTTCTGTATTTAAGCAAACAAAAGTCTCTTAGAGATCAAAAATCATTGTATAGTGATTAAGGATACTGAGAAAGCCAAAAAATGGACGGTTAATACCATGTTTAGGGTCTCATTTAGGAGATTTTTCAGAGAAGGGTGTTACTTAAAACTAACTGCTGTTGACCATTGGAGAAATGAGGAAAGATACTATAATCTTATGCAATCCCAGTTTTGGTCTGTTCCCTTGACCTGGATTAACCTTTTTCCTTTTATCTGTATTTTAATTCCAAACACCTCGCTTGAATGCAACTGTATCCAGGTCTCTGCTAAAACCTTTGATGAGCAACACTAAGGTCAGCGGAAATAAGTTTGAACTCTATTATTATTTCATACCAATACTGTAGGGATCCTTGAATCTCCCAGAATTATTAGTGATTTTGGTCTCCAGTGAGTTGTTCAGCATCTGGCTGTATTTAGATTATTGATTTCTTTTTTAAATGGTTACCTGTCAAGAACCATTTAAAATACATGTTTCTTCTTCTGAACTTACTATTTACAGGCACACACACGGCACAAAGGCTGCACAGATCTGGGCCCAACTTACTTTTGTAAACAAGAAGTAAACAGAAAAATGGCCATTAAAATCTTAGGCTAATTATTTCTATTTCTTTCTTGAGTGAAAAAAGGGTAAATTTATATATAGTACACTTTCACTACTCTTCCATTATGACTAACTACTCTTAATAGACTAATGAAATGTCAGCTCTGCATTCTCTCAATTTATTACATCACACTCAAATGTACTGTTTCATGCAATCAATATTAACAAAGATTATGTCCATTAAAATGTGCACACTGTTCTGTAGACAGCACATAAAACTTATTGGCTTTAATCAATAAAAAGCCCAGAGCTGCTCAAAAATTGCTGGGTCATGAAACTACGAAGCTATTAAACAGTGTTGGGGGTTTTTTTAATAAATCTCTTTTTTATATGGGCACGAGTAGCTAATTATTTTATAAATTATTAAGTATTCTTTTCATTGTTTGCATCATATTGATACCTAGGGGACTTAATGGACCAGAAGTCCAGCTGCGCTGTTTCCAGTAGCTACTCACATAAAAGTGAGAAATTCCCTTACATGGTGTCTTTAACTTACTTTTAAAACCATTCCAAATTGGTTTGGACAAAGGCCATGTGGCTAAGGCCAATATTGCTGCATGGACTGAACACTGGCTGGCAGATGGGATCCCATAACTTGTAATGAGCATACAGTGAGGGTCAGACTGATGGGGCCAGATTAAGGATAACGTGGACAAGACTACATGTGAACCGAAGCTCCTGGAAGGCATGTGGTACAAAGCTGGGTGCTTGGAAAGGTAACAGTGACATGCAGTAGTGGGTAGAGCAAAACCAAGGGTCTAGGATGAAGATGTTCTTAAAATTAATCTTGGAGACACACCCTAACTTCTTACCTGGAAAACAAGGTAGCTGCCAGACTACAGGGTCTTGATCTGCGAAGTGTAGAAATTCCTTCCAGGCTTTGGGTTAGCTTCTGCTTGTGTCTAATAGAATGAAAAAGACAGAACCATCCCCTCCCAAAAGAAAGTCAGCAGGGAGAAAACATTGTGGTTGTAATGCCTAGGCTTGAGGAGGAAGACTCGATAGTGGCCAGGGTCCCAATACAGAAGCGCTTCTACATCTTTCTAGACGATTATTGTAGCAGTTGCCTCAAAAGTCAAGTTCCAAGCTCTTGAAACTGCAGGATATTGAGGGACCCTGTGGCTGGTTAGAAGGGACTAAGGCTTTTCACTGCTCTGAATCGAGTCTGCCTCAGTACTGAGGAGTGCCTGAAAGTTAATCCCATGATGAATGGTCTTCACAAAGTTGGCTGTTCCTGGTCCACATCAAAACTGGCACGAAACAGCGGTCTCAATAAAAGATCAGAGGAACGTGAGCCAACATATGCTATCACCCTTGCAGATTGTGTTTGGGGTGCATTCCTGGGGCTCGGGGGGAGGCTTCTAATGCCACTAACATCTTTCCTTTTCACATGCACAGAGATAAAGATGGCAAGTTATCAGGGAGTGAAGCAATAACACCAAGTGTGTCCTGAAGACTAACGGAACAGGGTAGGCATCGCCCTGAAATAACATGAGATAAAATGACTCCCAATAAGAAAAAAACACAATATATGTTAACAAGGCAGAGACTTCCCCTAATCCCATTACAAATCATTTTTTTACCTTTTTCCCTAGATTTTTTTTTTTTTTTTAAATATTTTCATCCTGAAAGACATTACCAGGATGGAATTTTTTCGCCTGAACAGATAAACCTCTGCAAAGCTGCAAGTGACTGCAAAAGGGGCTTAAAATGAGATGTGTCATGTATCCCTATGACTAGGAACCATTGCACTGCCTATGTCCACTATGAATGGGCATGAATCATTCCTCACTTGTTTGCAATGAAAATATGGCTTTAGAGAATTGAAATGTCAACTTCAATAAAGTCAGGGTTTACTAAACTAAACAAACTCATTTTCTCCCTTGCATTTTACAACTGACCAATAGTTTTGTCACTTTGGACTTTGTCAAGCTTTCTCCCCTTACATTTCTAAATTCCTCTTTTACAGCTTAATATAACACATGTTAATTTCATTTTTAAAAGTCAGTGTATACCAGTAGGATTTGAGGTCTATACTGTCAGCTACATACCCAGAAAGTCTAATAATTTTAAAAGTTTGTTTTTTTTTTTTACATACCTGAAAAAAAGTTTAGCCAAAAAACCTGAGAAACCTCCAGGATGCGACTATTTCACTTCAACTAATGTGCATGTAAAGCCTAAGAATAACATCTTGGAGACCAGTCTGAAAACATATTGTGAAGCCATGGGTAATATTTCCAGACAAACAAGTAACAACATTCATAACAGTCATTTAAATGTGCACAAAAAGGAGTACATGGCTTCTACTGGTTTATGGGAATGTATAACTAAAATAATAAATAAAAACTTACCATACTCAAGCTGGAATCTGCCTGTGAGCTGCAGAAGATAATCCTTATTAATATAGATTCTCTGAGCGGTGAATGAAAAACCCATGATATCTGCACATGCTGCACCAACACATGACACACTGTGGCTGTATGAAACCAATGGAGCTATCAACAAACGTGACATGGGTTAACTGAAACGAAAATTTTGCATTCTCTTCTTTTAAAGCAAGAGGGACACCAGGGATTTTTTGTTTATTTATTTTATAAATCAATAGCTTTATAAACATACAAATAAACCAAATATATTATATTTGTGTTGAAATACCATTTCAAGGTTTTACATTAAAGATTATTTTGAGTTTAGAGCTGAGTTTAGAAAACATTTAAAACTCAAAACACCCTAATTACAAAAACATATCAGCTTAATTTTCCTATCTTATTCTGTAAAGAACACTATCAAATTTAAAATTAGATCCCTAGACTGAAGGAAAGCAAAGTAAACAAAACACAGGGTAGAATATGAAACTAATTTGTAAGGAGTATGAAACACCTTTGTTTAGACAAGAGTCAAAGTTACGAATCTTTTTTTCCTTTGACCGGGGAAACTTCCAACTAAATGTTGACTGCCATTCAACACAACTCCTTGATTTTAAGCACGCAAATGTGTTTCACCAGAGATAATCAAAGTACGGGGATCAAAGTCATTTTACTGTCTAGCTCTCATGGAAATTAAATGCTTTACTGAATCGGGGCCTTTATAGCTGGACTCTCTTCCCATCAAAACACACAAGATCAGTGATGAACTGTGAAAGACCAGGGAATCCAAACTAGATGCTTTTAACAATGTTAATGAAATTAAACTATACTGAACTTAAAATCAAATCTATCAAATACTAATGGTTCAGCCCAGTGGTTGCCCTCTCCTGAACACAGTTTAGTACGTCAACTCTCCCCAACCACTTCTCTTTTCACAGAAGTACCCTTGTTGCCATCCACAAAAGAGAATGCGTCTTCATTGCTACTAGTTCCAACTAACCTCTGGAAATGCCTATTTTACAAGTTTATTCTGAATTCAGAACTGATGTGATTAGAAAACAGACTTAACAATTCAAAACCACCAGCAAACATCACTTTAGACGATAAACAAATAAGTGACAACCCTCTACACAACAGAGCATTATAATTTTTGTAATAATTCAGACACCTTGAGCTCAATGTTCTTACTGTTTACACCAACATAAATCAGAACCGACTCCGCAAAGTTACTCAAGTGTGTAACTGTTTTGGACAAAAGGTAAGAGCCTTTCAATACTCTTTCCCTTCACTGGCCTACGGAGCTGGTAACCAAACAACAACATCCCATACCTTGCCAGCAGAATTCTAAAAAAACCAGAAAACAGGATGGTAAACACACAAATCAATAACATTTGCTACTATTATCCAGCTAATGAATTACAAGGAACACAGGTGGTGGGCGCTCTAGTGGAGTTTAAAGAAGGTGTCTGATAGCACAGTAGTAGGCTTCAAAGACAGAGAACTGAGAGATCCCCTACAATGAAAACATAATTAGTAATCTAGCTGATTTCCAGGTATCTTCCAAAACGTTCTGAAAACAGCATTAGGAAGTCAAGACTAGTGGTGAAAATCACTTGATAAACAACTAAGCTATAACTCTGTATACAACAGAGCTTTATAAGTGAGTTAGTTCTTAGTAAATAACTGGAAGGGAGCTGTAGCTGTTAGAAAGCCAGTTACAAGAAAAATTGGTGTTGTTTTCCAATCGTTCCCATGGATTTTACCAGGCAGCACAGATCAGTTACATGGAAGTCAGTCTAAACATCCAGTAACGCTCTGAAAGACCAGTGTAGACTGGAAAATTTAATGAAGAATCACCTTTCCCCTCAAACATTACCTCTCACTTCATAGATGTGACCGTCATTAATACCATATGCTCACAAACAATCCTCCAGCCCACCAAACCTGAGAAATACAAGGTCCCATTTGGTGCTCACTTACAGAGGCAGATACAAGAATATCTGTGGTGAAGTCCAGGAAGTTACATTGGCCTGACAGCAGTGCTGGGGAGAGGCTTAAAGTGTCCGTGAACAGTATTTTAATAAAAATATTCATTTTTAACTCGTTTTCCTGCATCCTTTTCCGTTCCAGTTTCTCTGCAGTTGTCCTTGTGGCCCATTTTCTAGGCAGTTTCTGGACTCTGTGTATGTGTAAAGACCACTACTTGCAAAAAACTCCATTAGAAAATACTTATCTCTGATAAATCACCCACTTGGCTGTTTTCCCCTCAATGTCCTTTTAGCAGGCAGTTAATGAAGTTAGCAGCAGTGACCCTTAAAGTGATACTTACAGAGTACTCATTGCTAATACATTGCTCACAGTAATTCTTCCAAGCGGAGACGACAGGGAAGGAGTGGCAAGGACTTCTCTGTTTTGTTTTGATTTGTGTTTTTTTTCTAAAGCAGATTTTAACGAAAAAAAAAAAAAAGAGGGTTGCTTCAGTGTTTCATGAGTTCCCGTTCTCTACTGACTTCATCCTTCTTCCTTTTCCTACTCAAACCCAGGTTGCTTCTAGTCTGGCTGCATCAGCAGGCTGGCTGGGGCAAGCTCGCAGGGCTCCCTTTCCAGCAGGGACTTCGGGTGGATGCTCCAGGGAGCCTGGGGAGGGCCCTTCGCTGCTCCCATGGGCTGACGTGCTTTCTCAGCACCAGGAATCTCTTGTTGACAGCCTTGTTCTTTCTCCTCTTCTGCCAAAGTCTCTGCTGCTTTGTCGTATGTTATAGGCTGTTCCACTGGAGAAAACCGATACGTATTACTGAAAGCCATTTGAGAAGGTTCACAAGAACTAAGCTAAAAGAAAGCTAATGGCATCTTTGAGAGAGGAAAGCTATGAAAGGAAGCACAGAATCGGGTTCAGAAAATTATAAACCCAACTCGTGTCAGGAGAACAAAAAAAAGAGGCAAAGTCAAGAACTTGCTTCAGAGTTTAAGAAATTACTTGTCCTAGGCAAATTTCATGGGTTTCCGTTTTAATACATAAGAATGGGAAAAAGCATGCCCAGGGCAGGAAGACTACCTGCCTGGCAAAATTAAAGCCCCTGCTCCAAAGTCAAAATATCTTAGAATTATTCACTGGCATGGTATAAGACCTTTCTTTAACACGCTAGAAAAGACATCAGTTTATTTACCAGTCTTGTCTAAAATGGTTGAACCACTTCTGCTAAAATTTTCAACCAGGAAAAAATCAGACACCTGCCATGGGAAATTTCTGTTCCAATAGCTGCATCTGATAAAACTATAAATGAAAACAGAGCCTCCTAATGGGAAACATCAGGCTTCCTTCACTGGACAATACAGTTCTACACATGTTCACAATATTAGTCCAACCAAGTCAATGTGAGGCATATTTTCTACTGATGAATAAAGTGACTTCCCATCGTATGTCTATGGACAGGATGGGCAATTTGGAAAATCTTGTGAGATGCCTGCCTATTCAAGTATCCTCAGACATTTGTCTCTGCATGTTTCTAAATGATGGATGCAAACCACATTCTCTAGGAACTTCTGTAGTTAGGAGGTATATATGGTAAAGAGGACAAACGGTTAAGGATATCAGTCTTTCTCCATCAGTCGTTACCATCTGAGCAATTAGGAGATTCGGTTGCCATCTATAAGGCAGCATTTCCTAAAACTCAGAGCGGTCCAGGTGGGAACCTGGGGGCCATGGAAGCCTGTTGTGTGCTTCTGTGCTGCCTGCTGCCTTTGCACCGGCTACGGGAGGCACAACTCCTTCCTTCATCTCTTCTTTGCTTAAGCACCAAACAATCCCCAAGCAGTCAAACACCTCGTTTAACACAAAAAGCAAAACTGCGGTTGCTGCCTCAGGGCAAAAGGTTTCTGGGGAGACCCGGGCTTCTCACACCATTTCAGTTGTCCTGCCTAAAGGAATAAGGACTCGTTCCATGGATATACATTCCCCATCAGTATGACGGGCATAACTTCACTTGCTATGAAGCAAACCTGTGAAGTTCTATACAAAGGCAAAAATATTATATTATTACTATCACGAGAAGCATCTGGCTTCTTATGAGTGTGAAAGCATTGCTGTGGTGTAATTCCTCATGAATAATCTGGTAAGTGAAGGACTGACTGGTCTCTTCACAGCAATACAAACACGGCTTCTGCTGTGCACAGCAGCTTTAAACAGGCCAGAAATGTAATTCTGATTTCTCCGTCTCCTCTCTCAGCCACTGCTCCTGCTGGTACAAAGGTGAGGAGAGATCTAATAAGGAAGGAAATCCTACTCACCATATTCTGAAGGACAGGCAGGATGAGGATCTGCTGTCTCACACTCAATTAGATCAACCGCTTTAGTCTCCGGAGAACTGTTACACTCCTTAATAACCGCAAACTGGAAATACATACAATATGCACAAAATAGACAGACTCCAAATTAATATTAAATGAACTGGTTTTCTGAAACCCAAGAGGCAAACTGGAAGGGCCACACACTCCAACCACAGCAGGGGGAAAAAGGTCACCTTGGCTTCAGGGATGACCCTTCCCCTGCAGATAATTAAACATTCGAGATGATGACAGCCCCGGTCTTTGGCAAGTGTGCGGTTCCAGTCTAGTAAAGAACTACCCATTCTCTTGCCTTGCAAATCAACCTTTCCAGATGCAAGAACAAAAATTCATGAAAATCAACCCTCTCCATAGTACTGAGGGCCACTTTTAAAGCATTAAAGAGACCTGCAAACCAGACAGCAGGAAAACCTGTCCGGCACAGGGAAGGAAGCGAGCCTCTCCCTTTCTGGCTCTCAGCACCATCTGGGGGATGCAGTTCCACCATCCCACAGTGCCAGTGGAAGTGACACCTCAGAAGAGCAGAAGATGGGACCCTCTGGGGGAACGTGCTGAAAAGACCAGGGGGAGGAACAGAAAAAAAAACAGAAGTAGAGGAAAGCAATGTGAAGCACTGTGCTGAAATAGTATAGAGGGAAAGAGGGAAACCCAGTAAAGGGGGGGTGTTTAAAGAGCAGAGACAGGGAAGAAGAGAAAACGTCTGTAAATAAGATGTTCCAACAGAAGGACCGACAGATTCAGTGGTCCAGGTGGATAATTGGTGGATTTATGTGGATAGATCACAGATGTAGCAGGTGTGACTATTTAGGCATCAGTTAATTTACATAAAATCTGTAGGCTTACAGCTGCTAACCCACATGTGACAGACCCCTGGAGGAGATTCAGCTCTGCACAGTTCTGCAAAATATCTTTGACTGTGCAAAGCAGAACACTTGCTGGATGAAAAGTCTCAGAACAGCATCAAAATCCAGGCATGTGCAGAAGTTTACCAAGGCTTACATATCCCTAGGACAAACCTAGCCTGGATTATGGAACTCTAATACAAATGTGAAAAAATACCCAGGCATACCCTCAGCTAAATGTAGCCTCACCTGGCAGAATAGAAGTAAAGGGAAAAGTGCATGACACTTGGACAATTTATAGGTATAGTTTCAGTATCATGATACCTAGCATTCGATATGTGTGATAGTGTAAAATCTTTTTATCTTCTGCATTAACGTAGATGGGCAAGAACAAGAAAGTCTTTACTCTCCCTCTCCCCAGTCTCACAAATGAGCAGTAGCACTATGGGTTGCAAAAGAAGTGAATTTCATGAGCTCTTTACAGTTATTGCATACACATCATCTTGTCCCCATACGAAGTCCTTCATTAGGATTATTAATGCTGTGTAAATCAATACCCAAAACCCTCTTCCAGTACCTTAAGAGTTGAGGAGCTATAGAGTTTTCTATCCCTGATGTAGTATAATCTCTTTTTTTTTTACATAAATCTCCAAAATAATCCACTTTAAGTGAACGGTAGAAATGGACAACTTCCTGCTGCTTTTTGGCAACTCTACAGTTTCTAACCTGAGCGCATGCATGCGTGAAGCCCCAGTGAACTTAACACTCGATGGCTACATCAGCACAGAGCAAATCACGCGCATGAAACCACAGGAATCCATTACTGTGTAAGCATCAATAATTAGCAAAGGGTCAGTGATTTCCTCTTCCAGCCTGCAGCAAACCATTTGCAATAAATTACTTTATTAATGTATTTGATGTCTCCCAGTACAAGAATGCACGGTGAAATTTAACACGAGTGCATAATAGATGAGTAGGTTGGATTTGTTTTTGTTGATGCGGTCCATTGCTTAGCTGTCTAATTACTCCTATATTCCGCAAAAATATCATTGACCACTAGCATTAACTGTGGGGGCAACAGCAGGTGGGGACAGAGCTGATGAGCTGCAGGCCTCCTACAGCACTGCTCCCAGGCAGCGAGCTGTTCCCAGTCCCAACAAATGTTTCTGATTTTCCCAGCCTCGTATACTTTGCAAGCTGTGGGTTTTTGTCTCTGCTACGAACAAATGATGGCGTCGTCACGATTCAGCACATTTGCTGCCCAGTATGTGGAGTAACAAAGTGCTGGTAATAAAAGATCCACAAGAGTATGCAGTTGACCAGCTAAGGAACAATATGTTGTAACCAGGGTCAAGTAAATTCAGTACTCCCAACATATATTTGATAGTGTGTTTCAGTGGCTACCCACTCACAAATCCTGCCAGACACTCAAACTAAACCATTTGCTAGGCCATCTTTGGGTTGATTAAAAATGCTTGGATTTTCACTATAAATGTTCCATGATATTCAACCCCTCAGGTTCCCAAGTAGAACAAACTCACCTCTTTCTGGACTCAAAAATTTGGAGCAGAGTCAAGCTCCAGGCCATTTAAAGTCAAATTCTTTTGTGACCACGACTACTATGCACACAATTCTTGTACGTTTCCAGCTATAGTTGGGTGTGGAAGGCTTTAAAGCCTTGCAGAAATACCTATGCTAGAAAAACTTGTGTGCAGTTACCCCAGTAAAAAGGTATGTGCTTCAGTAGAGTTTATCACCAATCCTGTACAAGTATAAACTCTTTCAGTAATCTTTCCCAGAGGCGTAACTGTGCTTGTTTTGAAGAGCGGACGCTGCTTAGCCAATGTGATGCTACCTGGACAAGTATGGTGATACCTGCATTACAGCAGCTTATTCAGAGCTGAATGGTATGTGTGTGCAGACAAGCTCTTAGGGTAAGTCACACATTTCTGAGAAAGGAGTCTCAGACCGGGCATAGAAGTAGCCACAGATGCCAATTTTGTCACTTTGGCCAACTTCAAGTTTCAATTGCCATCACCCAGCAGTGTAATGTCATCTTAATGCCAGTGAGAATCAGGTCCTTAGGTCAGATCTTATGGGACCAAATTCTCTGATGCAACTTCAAAAACGACAACAGAAACAGGTCAGTACAACCAGATCATGATGGCATTTCTACCTACACCAGTGCAAAATTGGTGTTTTATATTCCCTCCCAAACTGCCTGATAACATTCTGGTTGTTTTTCTTTACAAGGCAGCAGCTTTTAAGACAAAGACATTTCATTTCATCAACCCCCCCAAAAAAAGTTCAACATCTCATGTAGCACACACACACAATACTTGGCTTCCAAGAAGCCTTTTTTACAGAGGGCATACTTTCCTGTGAAAATAACTCCGTGATATGCCATGTCATCACATTGCCATTTCCTTAATTTAGAACACAGTTCCCCAACTGTTGTGTTCAAAGCTAACAATAACACTGGCTAATGGTTGCAATACATCCAGGCAGCTGTGAACTTTGAGGGATAACAATGAGGTAAGATGAACTAGGGTTCACAGCAAAGCACTTGATGACTCTAGCAGTTATTTAATATATTTAAGATGTGAATTATTTGATGGATAATCTCAAGTGGATCCCTAACACTCTTTGATCCTTCCTGCTTCCCTCTCCACTCCACATTAATATAGTTACCCGAGACTTGTTGCTAGTAGGTGTCACGTTCTCATTGTCAGCGCGGCTGCTGGCATCTCTTATCGCTTCTGCATAGAGATTCTTCTTATACAAGTTTTGACTTCTGCAATAGAACAAAAGCTGAAACAAATTATTTTGCTTTGGGAGGAACAGATGCTGCTTCCTTTCACACATTATTCTATAGGTATTTACAGAGGGATATATATTTTGTTTTCTTTCATTGATTTGAAAGGGTGTATTACTGTCAATTACCGCACGGTGGTTAAAACAAACAACTTGTCAGAAACAGAAGTCAGTAAGAAGTGAACAAATTTTTGTTCTAGTGTGCCATCTGTAAAGGGCCATTCATTAGAAAAAACAATAGACCTCATAATTTTAACCACCCCCTTCCATTTTCTATCATTCTATTTATGATACATTCCTCTTATAAAGATTTAGGTTTCAGCCAATACAATGAACAGCATTTGTGGGTGAAGCTCAGAAATAAAAATCTGAATGTTTTTGTACACCATTCATAGTTACAATTATGAAAGTCACTTCTGCATTCATCTGCGTCATGTATGGAGAACAACAACTGCAAAAATCACTATGAAATAAACAAACTGAAAGCCTCAAAAACCTTGGAACCAAGACATTTCCAGGGAAAAGCATGCCCAACAAATTAACGCAAGGGGGGGAAAAGCCAAGAGTACAACCTGCAGTTGGAAAAGGATACAAATAATCAGCTCTAAGTGGCTAGTTCCAGAAATTTAAAAATTGCTATTTTTACAGTAAAACAGCAAACACTTAATAAGGCAGTATTAAAAGCCCATATAGGTCCCAACATGGAAAACATGGTCCAAAGAAAAAGTTCATTTACACTGCTTGAGATTCAAATCAGTACATCTTTACTGACTTTGCATACATGTTTTTTCTCCATCTAGACATCAGCTAACAAGATTAATGTTACACTCTTCAAATTCCGGAAGTCTCAAGTTAGAATATCCTTTTACTCAATCTATTTTAAATGAAATTTAATAGACATGTACCAAAGAAAATAGGAATTTTCCTTTTATTTCTACATCATATTCATATACTAACTGGAAAGTGCATCTGCAGTAATTATCGTATCTTGCTCCCTTCATGAATATACAATGTAAATAAAATTTGCTTTTTGCTAGAAATGAGCAAGACCTGTCTCCACCACAGATTTTCTCCCCAGATTCTCCATAACATGTTCCTGTGGATTCAAACGTCAAAAAACCCCAGCTGTCTCCAGTAGGGGATAAGATTGGGACTGCTAATATGAAATGAAATAGGTGTCGGATCTGAGGGTACATCCACGGAGCAGAATGCTGAGAAATAAGGTAAAATAGTCCATTTTGACCTTTCCTGACACTGTGGCAAGGCTGCTGTTCATGTTTTGTCACCTGGATCTGCTCATTCCGCACCTGCAGCTCGTAGTGCTGACAAAACTCAAGCCCATTACTAGAGTTATAAAATCCATTGCACAGAGCTCACACACAGGCCTGGTCCTCAGTGGGATGCCCCGCTCAAGAGGATCACTAATTCTACATCTTATTTTACAGCATGCAGAGTAACAGATGCCAGGCGGACTTGCCAGGCATGGGAGTCTTCACGTGTGACTGAGCACAAGCAGACGAGGCAGGGAGATCTAGCTGACCGAGCATGGGCAAGAGGCCAAGAATTTCTCAATCCTAATCCCAGTCCTACTGCCATTTTTTTGCACGGCCTTGGCCAGTTGAGGTGGAGGGATTGTGGGTGTTAAACCTGTGATTCAGATTTTTTTGTTGTTGTTGGAAAAAGAGTTGTTTCCTTGCTTCCCAAGAAAGATAGGAAGCTTGGCATAGTATACAGTCAGACTACATAAACCTAACATTAAGGATGACACAGTGCTCTTCAGCAGACAAGTCATTGAACAAACCAACACGATATTTTGGTATTTTTGACCTCCGGTTTACACATTTTTCGAATTGGCAAGTGTGGCTCTCCAACTTCCTTTCCTCCAATTAAAAGGAGATAGGCGTCTGCATTTTAGAGGGGAAGGAACAGGACTATTACAGACTTAATCGGTATATTTCAAAATATCGTAGATAATGTGAAAAAGCAGTATAGCAATTTCAACCCAAATACTGGCTTCCAGACTCCAGTTAAATAGGGATTTTAGGTCAGTGGTTTCATTTTGATCTAGTTATGCTAGTAATAGCTGCAGTACAAATTCAGTCAAGCATGTAATTGAAAACTTGTTGTCGAGGTAAATAGTTATATTGATCAAAAGCATTTGGCAAGAAAGAAAGGTAAATCAGGGAGAAATGACAAAAGAGAAAGGAAGGGAAGAGAATGAGTATCTTCACACCTTAAAACCAGCCACATTCTAGCTATTTTTCATGACAGTTTATATGACATACATGGGAAATATAAGAATCTCACAATTTGTCTATTCTGAATGTCTCATTCCACCGATTAGCTTCTGAATCCCAGGTCATGAGAACAAACCAGGCTGTGCTTAGCTTTAATTCTGGACCTCTACCATTAGTTAATAGAAAATAAGAAACGTGGCAGCTTGTCTGCTTTTATGGACCAAATATGCTAGGAACCATTAAATAAGAATGGAAAATATTGGCTTCCATAGTTAACTTCTTTTGTAGCTTAACTTTTTATGCCTAGGAGAGCCTAATTTTAAAATTAACCTAAACCACAAACAAAACCCCTGCCCACGGAGGGCAGGTTGGCCTGCAGCAGGAGACTCTTGATTTGGCTGCTGTCTGGCTTTTTGTTTGTTTACTTTTCAATATAAATATGTATTTAAACAAGAGCCTCTGAGAATGGTTATCTGCCAAGGTCATGGCCAAAAGACTCTAACTTATTAAATGCTGAATACTTTCCAGTTCAAGGGACATCGATGACATTTAATTTCACATCAGACTGGGTTCTTAAACAGTGACCGTAGGGATTCTTTTTGCCATGAGAAGAATCCCAAACCTGCACAATTCATTACAGCTTTGGAAAATGCCAGGGAGTACTTTTACAACAGATGTGCCTTAGGCTCACATCCCTGATTTTACTCTTTCTACTGCCAGGTAAAACGCTTTCACATTCTGGAAGATGCTGGAGGCCTCACTGTGGAAGTTTGCTATTGGAAGGTTAGTAAGCTGCTTTTCTCAACGGCAAGGAAACTTTCAGGTGCCACCCTACACTGAAAGGGCAGCAAAACCAAACTAATGGGTTAGCCAGCAGAGAAGAGCCAAGCCCTACCGTGACAGTTTCAGACATCTAGAGCTCTTAAGGGAAACCAAGGAAGAAGTAAATAGCATGGCTCCTGAACTCTCTCATCAATACTAATTACGGCTCCTCTTCCAACCTAATCAGGTCTCTATCCTTCTTCCCCCCAGACACATGTTACTCACTACCACCAATGTGATTACTGCAGGCAAGGGACATGCCAGAACTTTCTGAATTATTCATAGATCCAATTACCGAAAAGCAAAAAAGAGTAGCAAGGATGATATGGCGATTTCCACCGGCTGAAGAACAGCTCGTGTTCTTCACCATGAGCTCTCTGTGAAAGTCAGCAGGACCTTAGTCCCCGTGCCACACGTTCACAGCACGTGTTTGGAAGCACTACCTGTGGCAGTAGGCAGCCAGGGACCCCAGCAGTAGCAGGAGGACCAGCACTGCTACGCACACCGTGATGGTGATATTCCGCATCTTCACCCGCTCAGCGTGCTGCTGCTCCCACCACTCCAGATCGCTGAACTGGCACCGCTCTCCGACGTAGCCCGTCACACAGCTGCCAAAAGGACGTGAGCACACTTTGTAACTGGCGGCAGAGGAAAAGCCCCGGATCATCACTTCAGTCACCTTGCGTATTGATTTACCATTGGCAACCGCTATGGAAATAACCTGGTTTAATTTAGTAATGGTGAAGAGAAAATTACTTTAAAGGAATGGCTCTCAAAACCTGTAGAATTCAATATGAGAAGGCTTTTTTTACTATAAAGCTATTGAATCACCTGCAGAATTATACAGAGATTATAATTTCCAAATTCCAATGGTAAAGAATAGAAAAAATCATTTTCTCTTCAGTCCTGCCATGTGATTAGTGTTTCCGCAAGATTTTCCGTTAACTGTTCATAGCAGCAAGCTTCCCTTTCTTTGAAATAGGCAAATAGGACCTGTTCGTATTTTCAGAGTGATTTGGTTAAGGGAATGAAATTTGACTCTAAATCCTTACTTTAAAATAAAAGACGAATGAAAGTGTTTTAAAAAACTCTAGTATGGGTTAGAAATATCTTTATAATTTAGTTTTAATACAGGCTTCTTCTGTAGGTAGTTTTTGTTTATTTGTTTGTTTTTACCACTGTAAAACCCAATACAAAAATTACTTATCAGTGCATGAAACCCTCAAATCAAAAATTACTAGGAAGTGAGAAATACATCAAGAATGTCAGCCTAGTTTTACTGTCCAAGGTGAGAGACGTAAAAAAGGAAATAGTAAACGTAAAAAATGAACAGTCTACTCAATTCATAACAATCTCTCAGCAGTGTAGGCTCAAATTCTTCTCACAATTCTTATCAGTCTAGTTTTATTCAAGTCAGAAGAGCTAGTCAAATGAGCAAAAGAAGCAGGATTTACCTGCAGCAGCTTTTACCTAATGTCCTGAAAACATTCTATCAGCATTCATTATTAAATCAGGTGCAGGCACTCTCATTCTGTCACAAATTAGAATTCATATATGTCAGGAGGCAGAAAAATGCTAATTTTTAATGTAAGATCAGAATAAATTCCAAACAAGCTAGAAGATTTACTTTCTAGTGTAAGAGCTTTTATTAATTAAAACACAAATCACATTTGGTATGTGATTTTTGCTAGATATTTTTGTTAGATAACATTTTTCCATTACTTCGTTTTGGTAGTTCATATATACAGCCTACGTGAATGAATGCTGCCATCTAGTGAGAATTCAGCAAGGTGAGAATTCAGCAAGGTCCACACACAAACCCCGACCCCCAAGAAAACGGCTAAGCACAGTTGCTTCTTAATTTTTTAAATGGCTTCCACTTCCAGAACTGAAAAATATGTACATTTGGATTCTTATTCTGCACGAACACCTAACAACTAGAAGAAAAAAGATGTGATCCGATTTGAAAGTTCTGCAGTTGTAGACTCTTCAGTTTCAATAGGAGAAGCTCAATGAAGTGAAAAAACCCCATAGTAATCAACGCCTCTAAAATTTACACTAAAAATTCATAACTTATACCAGAGATGACCATGAGTCTCATCTCCTGTAATGGCTTTGCCGAGCTTAGGAAATCCGTGGCGCAAAGCATCCACTTCATTCCCATGTATGTACATGAGATACATTCTTTTCATATTCCTGCAGGTACAGAGGTCTGTAGGTAGGGGAGAGCACCCATATTTAAAAATAAGAAAGCCTAGGATTTGACAGTGCTTGCAGGAATGGCCTGGTACGGAGGTTCCTGCAGTGCAGTACAAGGAAGATCTGGAGGAATGGTGGGTCAAAGAAACCCTTCAGCACAAAGCTCGCTCTCCTTACTCCAGGGTTACACCACGGCCACCCGAGTTACTGAGACACAGAGGGAGATTTGCCTACTACAGAACAGCATCCATCCCCTGCACAGGTCCTCACTTACCAGGTGAGACCCCAGGGGAGGACGCAGGTATTGGATTTGGCCCGCTGCAAATGCTTCTATGCTTGATTTTGAAGAAAGACGGAAGAGAGATTCAAATATAATCAAGCTACACAATTAAGTTCCGCACTAATGGTTTAGAAGAAATGATTACCCCATGGGACTAGGCCATCACATTGACCAGGCCAAGGCTGGCTTCTGGAGAGATAAGATTCTCTTTGCTTTTATCAGCAACTGCATTTGGGGAACCAGGAATTAGGCTTCACAAAAATATCGACACGAGCAAGGAGGTCTCGATTTTGAGGTCTCATTGCTACTTTCCCTGTTTTTAAGAGGACCATCACGTCGTACCCTTTGTGCCAGGAATCAAGACTCTTCAAACTGTAAGGGAAGATGCTGACACCAGGCTTCTCCTCCCTGGTCCCAATCAGAGAAGACAGGACAGAGGTGTCCTCTTCCAACCCAGTGAATGCTACACGTGAGCCGCAAGGCCGACAGGGAGGTACAAGTCAGCACGACACGTAAAGGAGAGAGAGCAAGCACATCTTTCACAAAGCTATGAGCACTAAGTCATTTAACAATTTATCTCACACTTCCAAAGCAAAGAATCGAGTGCTTAGGAAACAAATCGAAGGCTACTATTAATTGTAATGGGTGTGAACGGAGTGACCACTTACAGAAACTTACAGTGAGCACTTACAGAAAAGAGCAGAGTCTAATGATAATTGCTAGCATGAGTAATGAACAGATAATTTATGGACAAACACTTCACATCTGCACTCAACTGAGCCCTAAGGATACCATTCATCAGCAGAGACAATACAAATTTCTGTACTTACTTGCAGGCGTAGTCTTGCAGATCAGAAACATAATTGCACACTCCACCGTGGAGGCAGTATGACTCGTACGAAGGAGGGCATCCTACAATATCACCTTGCACAGGGTGTGTGGCGTATTCACTGCTGACAACAGTGGGGGACACAGTAGATTCTGAAACACAGGATTTCACAAGGACATGTAAAACTTTGGCCACATTGGCAACGTGATCTTACAAAAGAGTTCCAGGACTTCTAGATAGGAAAGTAGGTAAAAATCTCTAATTTCGACCGATTACTTGTGTTTTACCTATTTGCTTATGTTGCTTATCAAATTCAGGCACACAGAACTTTAGATCAAAATACTAAATATACTTGATTGTAGATTTGCAATAAAAAACCCCACAGCAGTTGGGAGCGTTCTGTCTGTTTAGATGTGTGAGCACAGGTCTGAAGAAAAACTGTACCGGCTGTCTGGTTACTTACGCTTAAATTATTTTTGCAACTTATGCAGCTTTAGGGTATCGTAAATCTCTACGATGCATAAAATACCAGTCAGATGTACAGGTGAAGGGTGACTGTATTTCATGCACTCGGATCTCAGACTGAGAAGTTTTCACATGCAACTTGTCGTTCTTATGCAGATTACTTCTACTCTGCTGCCGTCCAGTTGATTGCATCCGTGTGTGACTGCAGATCACATTTTTTATTGTTTCAAGCTAGCTCAGGTACAGATAACGGCATCACGGGGGAAGCAGGGAACTCTACTGACCCAATTCTTCAGAGGGTTCTGCAGCCTGCTCTGAATTGCACACACTGTCACCTACATAGGTATTCAAACTACCTAGTTTTAAAGGTAGCTCTAATATCTCTGCACAGCATGACCTACAGTGCAAACATGCCCTTACAGAAAAGGAGCGCTTTCTTGCCTACTTTCATGCTACAGCAAATCTATAGGTCAGAACCAAACAGCTTGTCCTGGGATGGGTTGGGATAGCATTAATTTTCACAGGGAGCTGGGAGGGGGCCAGGGCAGCTGACCTGAACTAGCCAAGGGGATATTCCATACCATGTGACGTCATGCTCCGTATATAACTGGGGAGCGGGCTGGGGGGTGGTTTCTCGGCAGGGAAAGTGGTGGAGTGGTTGGGATCCAGGTGGTGAGCAGTTGCACTGTGCATCACTCGTTTTCTCTATTCTTTTATTAGTACTATTGTTGTTGTCGTCGCTTCTTTCCTTGTGCTGTCCCAGTAAACTGTCCTTATCTCAACCCATGAGGTTCTTTTTTTTTTTTTCTTTTTTTCTTTCTCCTCTCTGATTCTCCTCCCCATCACACTGGAGGAGGCAGGGAGGAGTGAGCAAGCAGCCTCGTGGTGCTTTGTTGACAGCTGGGTTTAAACCATGACACATCTACATGGCAAAGAATTTCTAGCAGTATGGCTTAGCAGAAATGCTCCTAATCGCTCTCATACATTTATGGGATCAGTTTTATGACTCACACCAGTTTTTATTGCAACATGACCTTCAATGACATTTGGTTTTTAAAATTTCATTTGCAGGAGAACTACCATGGCAAAGAGCCTGAATGGAAAGGGGTGAGTGATTTTAGTGAACTGCAGGTGTGACTGCATTCTGCAAAGAAAATTTCAACTTGCTAGAAGAGCTTATTAGGCAAAGAATTAAAACAGTGTGTTAACATCCCTGAAGACATGGGATCAGACTTACAGCTGAGCAACCTAGAAGGCATTACTTCCAAGTCATGCATCATTTAAAATCATCGTTTCCTGAGTCACACCTGAAGCTACTGAAAACTTAAGTAACTGAAAAGGGGGGTAGGGATCCTGATAGGTGTTCTACTTTAAAAAGCCATAATTTCCTTCTGGTTTTCTGCAGAAACAAATCTATGACAATCACACAGTGTCCCTCCGTCATCAGAGTGTCACTTGATCTGAGTAAAATTCACCCCGATGAAGAGGGCTGACATTTTCAGAGAATGCTGCTGTCACATTGAGGCATTGAAATGAGGGTCACACAGTCACTAGTGCTGAAACTTCAGCAGCTCCCTTCATTAAACTGGTAACCAGATTTTCTAAAGAGTTTCAGAGCCCTTTTGAAAAATTGGCTTGAAAGACTAGCTTATTCTGAAGAATCAAATGGGACTTAAATTACATTCAGTTTTTGTGCTAGCCTTCTGCAGAGCGAAAGAAGGCATGGAGAGTTTGGAAAATTACACAGACTGAAATCACCTCCAAAAATGCTACCTCCAAGGAGCATTTACTTCTGCTGCCACTAGATAAATGTGTCATTACAGTTAGACAGTAAAAATTAGCATTAAACCTCGATGTAGATATTTCCAGACTAAACTCGAATCTGGTCTCCTTAGCCCACCTCAGAACAGAATCCTAAAGCAAGGCTAAATGGATCCACAAGCTGCCCAGTGTGTCACTATACAGGGCTTCCTTAATTTCCAGGTATAAAAATTTATCCAAGAGCACAGTACCTAGTCAAGGACCACTTCCTTTTTAATTGCTCACTCCATTTACTCACTGCAACCGATGCCAGTTCCAGAAGCATCATCAGCACACGAGCAAGTGAAGTTTCCTTCTGTATTTGTGCAGGTGATGTTCTCTCCACAGGTGTGGGACCCTGTCTTGCACTCATCAATATCTGTCACCCAAACAGTCTGCAGTTAGAAGAATGAAATGGCCTCAGAGCATCCGTTAAAAGGGCAGCAGTTGCAGCATTACAGTCTCCTGGCAGTGAGGAGAAACACCAAAGACTTTCCCCTCTGTAGATGTGCCTTCATGGAAAACATAATGGAAGAGCAACCAGCATACTTTCTACATCAAGTAATCGCAGCCTGCCCCAGAGCATACTATACTGCTGCAGAAGATCTCCACAAGAAGGAAGGAAAAGCTTCCCCATGACACATAATGTTGAAGAGAAGACTTATTTGTATTTATATTCTCCTGGCATTGCTAGTCATAGCTCGCACACTGGATGAATGGGACTTTTCCTACAGTAAAATTAACAGGGTCTGGCCCGAAACAGTATAGAAAATTCAGAGCAATCTTAGAAGCAAAAATACAGGAACAAAACTGTTGCAGCATGTTCCAAGAAACGTGATTTCAGCAACACAACATGAACTCATCTTGTACCATGTCTGGATGTACTGTCACATTTCTGGACACTGTGCATGCATGCAGGTGTCTAAAACTGAAGTATAAAATCACTTACCAGTTTCTGGTTTTTATAGTATATTTCAAGTCATCAAATACAAAATTAGTTTGAATTCTGTTTACATCATAGCAACATTGCATCATTTATAAAATACTGTGAAAATATATATTACCATATTCTGGACTCAAAGACTTCAGGAAGATAATGGACTGTTTTTCAATAATAGTGGTAGGTACCACAGTCATTCTAGCTGAGCGATGATACCACAGACAGCGAGATCCCAGGGCTGCCTGGGGACATGCCTTGTAGGTAGTACTGGGATAGCAAGAGGAGCTTGTCACTTCTGCCTGCACTTGCAAACCTCCTCAAAGACACGAGCTCTGGATCTCTGACCAGTGTACGTAGAACGCCTTCTCGAACCCCCTGCCTCTGATACTTTCCACACCCTGCCCATAATAATGATATTGTTCTTAATTTTTCAGTCATCCTTATCTGTGTCGAAGAACCAAAGCCCAGTAAAGACTATGTAAGAATTGGGTTAAATTTAATGGGCTTTGAATTACGCCATAAAGGAAAAAGGGAAAAGAAAGGACAAAAGAGAAGCCAAGACTTTCATAAAGCTCTGAACAAACTGTGTGCTAGTCAAATACTGGGGGGGGGGAAACTTCCTGTTCCATCATATTTACTGCTAAAATGGATTAAAAAATTAAGAAATGCAGGGAATAAAGTAAAGACCTGGCATTAGAGCTGGATGGGAAAAATCAGTGGGTCTGATTATTAACAAGACTCTAAATGTACTCAAGTTGTCAGTGTCAACACCTTGAACCTCATGCCTATTAAACAGACCTGGAATTATTTGATGAGTATTATGACACACTCAATACCTGCTTTCGTTTATATTCATGGCAACGATTTCCAATAAAACTTTACTGCTTCACCTCCACTTCCCTCCTCCCCTCCACTCTTCCTCTCTCTCCTGCTGTAGCTACTAAAAGGAGTGCAAACACTGAGAGGAGGTATCCACTGACAGCTACAGGCTTTGCATATTGATCAGTTACTGGGGTTGCCACACTTTGAACAGGACGGAAAGAATCAAAAAAGGAAGAAATGATAAACGTCAACTGTCTGGAGGAGCCACTGTTAGGGTCCATGCCCCTACCAAGATTTTTAAAAAGAACCAGAAGAGCTCATTTGACAGCTTCATAGCTTGACGCAAGGCTAGCCCAAATCATAAGACATGTCTCTTGCTCATTCATCCTGCCCCAGCCTTCCAGATACAGCACAGCCCTCACGCATGCCCGTACCGTAGCAATGGACTCCATCTCCAGTGTAGCCCTCCAGGCATTTACAGACGTAGCCCCCTTCCGTATTGATACAGCCCGACACACTGCGATTACAGTGGTCCATGTTTACAGCACACTCATCAACATCTGCGAGACAAAACAAGGAGGCGGCACACGTGGGTCATGAAACCATCGGGTAAATCGATATAAAGAAACGTCTACATAATGAATCTCCCTCAGACTCTGCTGTCACTTGTCATTTGTGCATCTGAAGCAAATAGGAGGAGAAGGGCTTTGTGGTCTTTTGATGGTATGAAATTTGATGGGGATGTTCTGAAGACCCTAAGACAGTCAACCAGCTACTTTCAACTGGAGACCTAGAGGTTCCACAAATACCACTTGCTTAAAAAAAAAATTCACATTTGGAGAGAATGATCCTATTCGAAACTAGCCTCATATTCTTAAACCCTACTTAGAGAGAAACTTTGCTTTCAGAAAGAACACATAAGCTTAAAAAAAAGGTACCACAATGAAAAAAAATTACATTCATTTCACCTTCCTTTTTTTTTTCCTTTCCATAGCAACATAGACTCCTGCGAGACTTCACCCTCAGCCACCAACTGGTAAATTGTTTCTAATGCCTTCCTGTCTTGGCCTTTATGAGAGAACAAAGTGCTTCCACTTATGTTGTATGAAAGTCCAAAAACTTAAAGACCACTCTGAGCAATGTGTTTTCTGATTGTTAGAATTTCTTTCTACTTGTTTTATGTAAACATTACATCACGAATACTAATCTTTAAGAGATTCCTTAATACATATTTCTAAATTATACATCAACTATCACGTCTATGGACTAAGCTTTTCTAATTAGGCAATTTTTACAAATATATTATGCTTTTATTCTATTATCACCGTTATTGCTTGTTAATATTAATAGGATTAACACTCATGACTCAGGGGAAAATAAGGCATGTGATAATTAGCCATTTCATCCCACATGCTCTCTGCTCATCGTCTCTTTCAAAACAAGCAATACCTTTGACCTTTCTGTGATGGATCACACAGCAGAGCTGCCAATGTGAGAAAATATAGATTTTTTTTTTTTCCTCTCCCCTAGTCTACGGTTTTCCAGAAGGTTGTATTAATGTCTTGTATTACCATAGCACGATTTCCCCTTCCTGGTAAATCCTTTCAAACACTGGCACATAGCACCATCTTCCAGCAAAACACACTGTGCGTTGACGTCACATTCTAGTGCAGTGCAGTCATCTTGATCTATAGCATAAACAAAACCAAAAAAAAAGCTACTAAATGCATTTGGACCAATCAAAGGAGGTACTTGCGTGGTTTAACCCCAGCCAGAAACTAAGCACCACGCAGCTGCTCGCTCACTTACCCCGCCCCCGCCCCAGTTGGATGAGGGAGAAAATCAGGAAAAGAAGTAAAACTCGTGGGCTGAGATAAGAACGGTTTAATAGAACAGAAAAGAAGAAACTACTAATTATAATGATAACGCTAATAAAATGACAACAGTAGTAATAAAAGGGTTGGAATATACAAATTATGCACAATACAATTGCTCACCACCTGCTGATCAACGCCCAGTTAGTCCCTGAGCAGTGATCCCCCCGCCTCTACTCCCCCCAGTTCCTATACTGGATGTGACGTCCCACGGTCTTAGAATACCCCTTTGGCCAGTTTGGGTCAGCTGTCCTGGCTGTGTCCCCTCCCAACTCCTTGTGCCCCTCCAGCCTTCTTGCTGGCTGGGCATGAAGCCGAAAAATCCTTGACTTTAGTCTAAACATTACTTAGCAACAACTGAAAACAACAGTGTGTTATCAACATTCTTCTCATACCTAAATCAAAAACACAGCACTGTACCAGCTACTAGGAAGACAATTAACTCTATCCCAGCTAAAACCAGGACAGTACTGTATATAAAAACCCCCACCAACCAACCAAGAGAAAACTAACAAGAAAACCAGAACATACAGTCAAAGTTTGAAACATAGTTCTCCAGGGTTAGTTGTGACAAGCCAATACAATCATTAGGGCTGTCATCTTTGTCAAGGTGGAGTTGAAGTGTCGTTTAGTATTAGTATTTCTGAATATCGTACGCAAAACCTATTGTACAATTTCATGATCTAGTGTCATTGAACGTATGTAGAATTCAATGGTTTTATTGCAATTTTGTTGAGAGATTTGTGCTTAATATACTTAAAAAATCTAAGGGAGAGCCTTTCACAAGTGTTCCAAATTAGAAATGTTTGCTCTCTAGACCTGAATAATATTATCAAGTTCTGTTGACATAGCAAAGGAACATGGAGACAAACAAACAGAAAAGCAGTGCTACCTGGCATAATTGCATAGACCCAACTTCTTGTAAGAGGGTTAAGAGCGTGAATGCCACCAGTCTTGACAATGAGCCTTTCTTCCTTTCAGGCCTATGATTTCTTTCTGTTCTATAAACCTGTCCAGAGCCCCCCAGTAAATAAAGGAAGAAAATCATCAGACTCTACCTGATACCATGATTTCAGCCGTCAGCAAAATGCTGATCTTCTTTGCCCCACTCTCTGTATCCTTGAATATCCCACTGCTTTGTGTGCTCCGGAGTAAGGTCTCTGGTGTCGGCATTGGTGCTACCCCCTCGTGCACAGAGACGCTTCCTGAAAAAGAGATGAAAGAAGTGACACAGACTATTTAAATCTACTGAACTAACTTTCTCATTTTCTGTCACTTGCCTACTTTCCAATAATCATGGGGGTTTCCTTTCAAAACAGACATCAATATCCTCCCAGACTAGCCTGTGTCTGGCCTCAAATTATTCCTAAAACCACTCACTGGTGGGTTTTCTCAAATATAAAAGACAAGGAATGCAACTCATTGCTCACAATACTTGCTAGCACTGCACACATCTCTCTTACTGCTAATAAGCCAAGGGGAAAATTACAATGGTCAGAAAACATGTTATTGTCCCAGGACAACATCCCAGTGTTTTCATTCTTCAGAGAAACCATCATTCATTATGTAGAGCAAGGTGGATATTTTCCAATCCTTTCTGTCAGGATCCTCAAGGGTTTGGAAAGAGTCTTTTTTGGAACTCGAGGATTGTACCTGCTGTTGTGTTGGAAGCATCCAGAGCACGACAGGTTTTTCCATCTCGAGTTTTCCCAAATCCTGGATGACACGTGCAATGTGCAACTCCAAAATTGTTTTCACAGATCTGATCACAGCCTCCATTCTCATAAAGGCAAGGATTTGCCCCTAATGCAGAAAAACAGGCAACTTAACAAGCTGCTTCTTCAGTCAACATCTCCTGTTAGCTGTGCAGAGTTGAAGCAGTTGGGAAAAGAATAAGGACTGACAAAAACTAGAACATCCTTTTTTTTTTTTCCTTTTTTTTTTTTTTTTTTTTAATTTTTATTAAAACCAGACACATATATAAAGCATATATTATGACCTAGCCTCTGGCAGGAAAGCAGATTCGCATACTCTCTGTCTTATAAATTTATCACTTTTTTTTTTTATTTCCTTCATTATTTCTCCTTTAATATTTAGAGCCCTAGCATTCCCTGAAAGAACATTACAAGGGCATAGGGAGCCTGTGATTACCTTCTCTCAATCCTGGTCTATTGAATTACTCTTTTCTGCTTACAGGGAGATTGTTCCCAACAGAAAATCAAATTATTTGATCCAAAACTAATAAATCTTTCTCCGTGTCATTTGTTATCATTTGTGTGTGTGAGGGGTGCTAATAAACTAGGATAAATAGGAATTAGAAGACTATGGTAGCCTTGTGGCAATTGATCAGCATCTATTCTTGGGCTTGATCATAAATATACAAAATCTGTTAGCATTCCTGGGACACATGCCCAGATGATGCTTTCAATAAATGCCAGTCTGACTATGCAAGGCCTTTTACAGAGCCTGTTTCTGAGAAGATAATAATCTCCCCAGGGACTTCTGTTCTAATGATATCAGTGAACAAGAGGAGGCTGGAAGGGAATGACTGCTAAATTTTTGCAGTATACCTGGTTTCGCCAAAGGATGAACTACAACCATTGATGAGGGTCTCAGCATGCTGCCTCGAAGACGTACCCTGTTTTGGCCGGTCTTCTTGTCCACCCTCATTAGTGACGGCCTAGCCCAGTCGGAAAACCAAAGGTGATCCTCAAACACCTCTACATCAAAAGGGTGGCCTACAAAGAAATTAGATATCTCATTTCCACATCTGTAGGACATACACAAGAAACCACGTAAACAAAACCAGTACCTGCATACAGATCAGCTTCCGACACAGTGGCATAGCTATAGCCACTTCTACACTTTGAAGTCTCATGGGGAGGGATAAGGGTCCATGAATGATGGACCATGGGCACACGTTACTTATGCTTTTAGCGGAGGAGGCTATGACGCTTGGCTGGCTCAGTACAGTTTCTATACTGCTGGTGACCTCCAACCAGATCAAGTTCACTAGATGCTTCCACCTCAGACATCATCATTTCTTGAAGTAGCATTGGGACCAGCCTTTCAGAAAAGGACTGCCTCCCTCCTCTGCCAGTAAGTGGCCTAGCACAGCGCTGCTGAGCTACACGGCTCCTTTTACAGCCTTCACATAACAAGGAGGAGAGGAGCTCATGGCACGTGTCATCCTGCATACGTGTACCGGCACAGGGCAGCCTGATAGCTACAGACCCTATAGCCACTGCCTCACGGTAGGACCCCAAAGCCAGTGTGTGGTCTCTGCAAGTGCCAAAAGTACACACAAGTGCAATACAGTGACCCACATGTACATACAAACATGCATAGACATTCACTGGCCAAGTCATCACAGGGCAAAATTCAAGAGGGGAATTAATTTTCCTTACTTCAGCCAACTAGCAGCAGTAGGCTGTGACTAGTTAGTCACTGTCTGTTAGCCAGCTAACGAACAGTAACAGCTAACACAAACCGCAGCATGAAATCGATCATCCAGGTAGCTTCCTCTCTTTTCACTGATTACAACAGGGATCTAGACACCAGCTTGGACCAGGGACCTAACACATGATTAACAGTAGGTGAGAGAAATTCCACCCCAAATTTAGATTACAGAACTTTTTCCTTAGAAGCACAACATTATCTGCACTAGGAAAACTCAGATCCCTAGTTCAACTTCCAGAGAGAAGCTCAGCAATTCAGAATCCAAAGGGCACTTTCATATATAAAGGCAGACATACTTATAAAGGTCTTTGCAAAATGATTCTGACTCTTTTTAATGTCTCTGTCATGATGGAGAGTTGTCATTAGTCCATATGGGACTATGCATTCTTTCTATATATTTAGAAATCTCCTGCTTTCAAGATAGCCTTTGGGCAAGCTTTTTGCAATGGAAGGTGAGAACATATACTGTTCTGCCACGGATGTCCACTTGGTTTCAGAGTCGGTGCTTCCTGGCTGAAGCAGGTTTGCTTTGTCCTGGTCCTTACTCACAGTCTAAATATGCACCTCAGTTTGTACCACTGCAGTCTGAGCCCCTCTCAAAGGTATATTTTGTAGGCATGGGATTTAATGATCTGGTTTTTTGTTTTTGATGTAGACCTCAACTAGGTGATGTTTAATTTCAGTAGTGAAATTGGGATCCCAAAAGGTATTAGTTTAAAAAATTTAAAAAAATAAATAAATCAAAGCTAAGCAAAAAAGCAAACAAAACAACAGATGAATTAGAACTTTGGAGAAGGAGTATGTGTTAGTATATCCTAAATACACATCACAAATAAACTGAAAAAACCCCACCTCTACACAAAAAAAGAATAATTCTAAGACACCATTTAAGTGTTCTGAAGCGTTAAGTTGAAGAGCATATTGTTATTCTATTAGCACTTCACTACCTCCAGTGAACCATGCTTAATTGCTGGGCATGGTTCTTGGTTTTTCTTTCCATGAAATTTGAGCAACTAGCCCAAGATCTAGATACTGGCCCCATTCAAACATTTACTCACAATTTTAGGATCTATAGCTTGCACTATCAACAAACAACACCCTGCTTTGACCTGCACTTCATTAACCTCTTAACTTATTAATAAATTAAGGATTAAAAATAGAAGTGTATTGTCATGAATGGTGATAGGAGGAACAGAAAAATAAATAATCACATGAACCCTTTCCACAACAGTGCAAACCTGAGACATTGCATAAACGAAAGGAATGGTTGTGTTGTTCACTGCCAGGTGCTTACAGGTTGTTTTACTCACAGCTAAAAACGGGGTTAGCAGAAGAGCAGAAATCGTTTTACCTATTTTGCATGCAGCTGTACTGAATGAATTCTCAGTACAGGGGCACTAGAGGGAGCTGCTGTAATAAAAATTCGTGTTACAGCAGAATGCCTATGGAGAGACTCCACCTTCCTGTCCTCCAGTGTACAGCTGTCCCAGAACAGAAGCTGAATCCTGCTCTCACTAACAGCGTTAGCAAAACATCAGGATATCAAGCCTCTCTGCCCCTCTGTATTCATACCCCTACAGGGCTGCACTTCACTCTTTCACTTCTTTCCATACAGGTCTTGACGTCCTTTTTTCCCACCTCCAAAGAGCCGTATCGCTGCTCCAAGCCTACCTCCTTTCCCATACCCTGTGCTTCCCCAGCGCTCCTAGCTCTCCTTCTCTGTTTTCGTCCCATAGGACACGGTCTCTTTCCTCTCGGAGGAATGAAGCGAAACTGCCAACAGGCTTCACAGTCCTGCTTTGCAGATCAGTTGCAAGGTGGAGCATACAGCAGAATATGCGCAGCAGGGGAAAAGAGAGGAATGCCGGGAAGTCACTCTGCTTTTGATGTCTTACGAACTGGAGAACACCGCTCTCTCCAAGACCTCACTCTGCTCACCTTCAAACAAGTGGGAGGGCATCTGGCTTAGTAGATGAACACACGTCTTCTCAGAGCATGGACTAGAACAGCAGCTGCTTAACAGAGTGACTGTAAACTCTTGACCCATGGCAGTCATGGTATTGAGCCAAGAGTCCTCGTTGTGCCCATGTTTTGTATGCACACCTACAAAATGGTCCCCAGAAAGGTATCATGCACAAAGGGAATTGTCCTCTCCAGAAACTACTTTGCCACGTACGAGGTTTTTTAAACACGTGGTTTACTTTAGATGTGGTACAACATCAGTTCCTCATTGCTAATACTTCTGTTCTCTTGCTCTACAACAACATAGTTATGTCTCAAACAATAGAAATCTCAGCCATAACAACCACCAGCATATCACATAAATCATTTTTCCATTCAGTGTCTATTGTGTATTTAGAATCATCCCAGTGTTTAACACTGTACAGATGCAGGTTTGTTGCTCAGGGTCCTTAACGGCCAAGATTAATTCTTTTCCAGTTTACATCAATATAATTCACTGGTGTGACAAACACAGCAAAACCTGAATTACGCTAAGCAGCCATGCATGGGACAAGCAAACCACATTTCTAACTTTTCCCTTCTTTTCATTTTTCTGCGAAGGCAGAGGAGTTCTCTGTACAATGCAAAGTGGCCGATTAGTAAAAGCAAAGAGTGTTAGAAAGGTGTTCTTTTGCTAAAATGAATAAATAAAAGTCAACTGGGTAACAGAATGAAGAACTAAGTGATGCCGGTAACTTCAACAGAGAGTTGCATGGGATATACAGCACAGTTGCTGGCCTGTAACTCACATGCACATATGCAGACACACATGCATATTGACAAGCAGCAGTAGGTAATTATCAACCCCAAAGCCTCACCTACATCATTCTGTGCAAGAATTCGACGACCAGAACCATCCAGGTTTGCACTCTCAACCACCGACTGCTCAGCATCACACCAGTACACCTTGTTGGCTAAGTAGTCGAGAGCTATTCCACTGGGCCACACCAGACCAGTACGGGCTATAACCCGGCGATCGATGCCTTCTAATGAAGAGCTGTCAATCCGGGGACTGACCCCCATGTCGGTCCAGAATAATCTCCTTTAGAAAACAAAATGCATACAGGAAGTCAGTAGGTAAATGTTTGTCCTCCTCCCCATGGAGTTCTTTCAAAATCAGATCAGAGCAATACAGGCCTGGGGCATATGAGAAAAAGTGCACACTTCAAGCAAATATATTGGCTGCTGATCTTTTCACACTTGCCATAAGACTCCAGGTGATTACACTGGGACTTAAGCAGAATCCCCACTCTGTTCGTTGGCACAAAACCTTCGAAAAACAACTCCCACCTGTGCTAATTGCCAGCTCTTCATATCTGCTTTCTGCATTTTGCACATGACTGCTGACAGCGATTTAGCAAAGCCAGGCAACAGAAGATGATGCATTAGGCAGCCCCTTGTCTAAACAAGGATGTAACAATGCACAAAGGGAACCAAAATTACCCACCACTCACAGAAAGCAAGCAAGAGTCCTCAGGTTATTCTGTTTTTAAAAAATAAACCAGTATCAGGCCCAGCCTCTTTTCTTCTTTGAATAAAAACATGATTCTCAGGGTGTCTCTCTAGAGTCCTGAGTGTTAATCACTGAGTGCTTACTGTTTTTCAATGAATGGACAGTGCTACCTGGCAGCTCACAATGAGGATAGTCAAAATCACAAAATTACTGCTGAAGTTTGGACTCCAGTCTTCCCAGGCATCAGCTGCCTGTGTCAGGTTTATTGAAATAACCCACAGATTCACTTAGTTTTGTTTACATGAGCAGTTTTGCTGTAGCCAATGCAGGGATCAGTATTTTCAGTAGCCTTAATTGTGTCTCAGATCCTCTTTAATACTGACGTTACAATTATGGACATTGCTATAATGTCTGTTCCTCCTTTCACTGTTAACTTTCTAATATAGAAGGTTTTAGTGACGTTTCCTCCTCTCTTTCCCCTAGTAGGCTTTGCCTCTACCAGTAATTCTAATGAACAATCTCCCTGAACCTACTTGTTCATAAAAGTTTTCCTGCAAAATGTCTCTACTGTGTTCAACTTCTACTGAAATATTATTTCAGGTCTTTTATGTCCAGAGTGAAGCTAACAAAACACCTGCCACAACTTGGTTTCATTCCTTCATTCGTCAGTACTTAGTTATACCAGGATAAGAGCATTAAAAAAAAACCAACAAAAAAAATCAATAGATTTTAAATCATCCTACTTCAGCCATATTGACTGTAATCCATGGGGCTTTGCCCCTCATTAAAATGGCCAGAATTTCATCAGAAGTTTAAACATCCAAAACTCCTGTGATCATCTCAGCTCTAGGTAAGAAGATATAAGGTGCATTTAAATCAACAAATCTCCACAACAGTAGATTTGGTTTAGTTTCCTCAGAAACTGAAACATGGCGAGAAAAATCCTTTGTAAGCACCATTGGTTAAAAGTGACTACCTTCTTTACGCTAATAGATATGGAACCATCAAAGTTTGTAGTGTGGTGCTTACAACCGTCAGGGTGACTTCAGTTGCTCGTGCTATTCTTTAGCTTAAACATTATATCTTTAATGTTTCTGGTATTTTTTTAAATCTATATGAGAAATGAACATGTCCCAACTCACAAAAGAAACCCAGCAATAAAACATTGCAGTTCAGACAACTTTGCAAGGCAATGACTATCCTAACATGAGACTAATGTACTTTTTGACTGCCAAAAGGGCAAGGCTGGCATGCTCATTTTTGAAAAGCCTCCCCAAGTATTACACAATTAACTGGGTTAATCATTCCTTACTTAGCAAATGGATGAACAGCAATCCCTCGGGGTTGGGAGATATCCTCCCAGATGATCATTTTTCTTTGCATTCCATTCAGATTGCTCCTTTCAATGCAAGCCTTCCTGCAACACACATGGCACTGTTAGGTCCTCCCTGCTATCTTTTTAATTACCTTCTCAGGCAGAATGTAGTAAGTTTTTGCATTGCTTTAGTTTAGCACAAAACTGTAATATGTAACTTTACGATGACAGGAAATAATCCTGCTGATCTACAACGCCTAGTTGTTTTATCAACAGGTAATTCATGTCACTGCCTCATTATCTGGTCCAGGTCATGATGATAAAATACCTGCTGCTCTGCAGGAGCCATGAACTTCTCCTTTTCTGGGCAAATAATGAGTTGGAAGTATGATCGCTAATAGATCAGTGTTAGCTTTAAAGGGAGTCAGGAGGAAAACAAGCTCCTAACTGAATGGCATTATCAAATGTATAAAGAAGTTTTTTAAATAGTACTTTTGGATGGCATTTTTCATCCAGAACTTGCCAACCATTTCACACATTATATCTATTTTACAGGAAAGAATGAAGGTAAGGTCCTTATGATCACTCATAAAGTCTATGGCAGAGTCAAGGATAGAACCTACATTGCCAGTCCCCGAATCCAACTTTCTTCCAGAAAAGAGTACTCATTGCTACAAGCTTCACCTTGCCAAACAAATATCAGCCTCTACCTGAACGCAAGCCTACAGCCTTCCATGCTTATCTGAACCTGCAAAGAAAGGCCACGCGAAGATGGAAGGAGAAATATATTCGCGTAAACGTGGAATACAAACAGGTAAATGCAGTGAGTGTGAGAAGGAACTGGCAGATACAAATTCACAGCTTCACCCTTGACTCTTGTCCTACAGAGTCGAGCACCACAATTTCCCATTTCACAAGAAACACTGGCATATTTATACAGGAGTGCAATCATGTAGACAAGATTGTACCTAATAACAAGGAAGTGGACTAGCAACATATTTAAAAGGGAGAAAGAAGGTGATCTGGACATTCAAACCCACTTTTTATTGACTAATAAATTACGGGTCACACTGAAACATCATGACCACTCTCAAGGAGTCTTCTTTACGTGTTCTGATCTGACACTGCCTTTTCACCAAAGGTCAATTTTGTTTCTCTCTGCATGTAAGGTTAGATATTAGCTGAAATGTGAAGTAATATTGTCTGCCAGTGGTCATTCCTCTTTTATTAGAGATAATTGACAAAGACTCTCCATTAGCTTAAATGGGCATGATTCTAGCTGTCAACAATGCTGACTTCTGCCCAAGATGTACTCAGTACAGTAACACTTTTTTTTTTTTTTTTAAATATATATATATGTGTGTGTGTGTGTATATATAAAAAGATATAAAGATATATGTATATATACACACATGCAGTGTATGTATATAAATACAAATGTAGACATATATATATTCACATGCCCGTGTGCACATACGTATATGTATATATGCAGTACATGCTTTAGATTCCTTGCAACTGAGCCCAAACCCTTGCTTCTTGGAAAGACAAAGATAAAAATACAATAGCAGACTCAAAGTGAACTTCCAGTGTTTCAGTTTTAAAGAACCTTCCAACTGTATATACTTGAGATTACAGCTACCCAATCAGAATGTGAAGTGTTACTGAATTTAGGATGATCTATCAGCTATTTCTGTACTACCAGTCATGTATTCCAAATATTTTATGGCATGCTTCAACATAAATGCACTATGGAGCATGTACCCTCTGTCTGTCCAATACAATTTACGGTTAATCCAGTCCACAGCAAGGCCCTCGGGTATATCTATAGCTTCATGAATAACTTTTTCACGATTTGAGCCATCCAGATTAGCTCGTTCTATCCATTTCAAGGCGGTGTGGGCAAAGTAAATCTGTGAAGAAATAACAGATGAGGTGTTATTAGTTCCCATCTCACTTTCTGCTCTATTTCCCTTGTCTAATGGTTCCACTTCTAAAATAACTTTTTCATCTTGAAAGTTCCCTGAACTGCTTATTCACAAAAAGCTGCACAGGTAACCTGTGATCCCTGATCAAATAAAAAGGCACTTATCCTTCAACCAGGATGACTTCTACAGGCAGCTTGTGCTTAGCCGTAAATCCTTGTTGCCCTATATACAGCCCTCTGAATATCCCGCGGTTTTGTTTCGGCAAGCAGCTACCTCACATGAAGCACAGCTGAGGAAGCAAGAGTAGGTGCAGGCAAAAAGAAGTATGTTATCGTTTCACTGGCTGCTCATTTTAAAAAGGGCTGAGCAGATTGAAGAGAGGAGTAGTGTATGTGTGTCAAGGAGTTGGAAAGGGAAGAGGAGTTATATAATTTTCTTCTGGTTTTTTTTTTTTTTTTTTCCTCTTTCAGCCTGCGCTTACCTTAATTTTTTACCAGGTGTCTATTCTGTAAGGCTCTGACATTTCCAGAAGAGGCTTCTCAGTTTTGGATCACCATAAAAGTTCTCTGCTGGTGGGGAAACTAGGTTTGTGTTTTCCAAGAATGAGGAAAAAAAAAATTGTCTTGCATTTGATATCCAGAAGGAGCCATGTATGGCAGAACAATATGCAAAGCAATGCTGAGGCTTTCTTGGCAAACGGTAGCAACAAAACCAAATAACTTTGTTTTGATGCTAAACACGAGGCCAAATGAAGCAGGAGGGAGGCCTCTAGCATTAAACCAGCTAATTCAATCACCATGGGAGCACGGAGCGATGCTGAGCTAATTTGCCTTGCGCCTCAGTTCTGTGCCACCAGGACCAGGCTGCTGATGTTTCCAGCACCTTAACCGGGCTCCTCATCAGCTTTCACTGCACCATCCAGTACCTTTTGTAACACTTTCACGGTGTAAATAAGTCTCACCGTGGGAAAAAATAACTATCTGCCACATAAGGTTTAGCAAAGCACAGCTGAACTCCTATTCTTCCCAAATCTGCAGGCAAGGAGCAGGGCACTGGGATGCGGCCACACAGACAAACAGCTCTTTATGCAGAGATGACTCCCGTTTCCAACAGCAATGTATGGTAATATAAGGAATACAATTCGTAAGAGCAATAAACCCAGCGAGTGTTCAGCAGTTTTGTTCAACAATGTCAGGACATGGGAAGTAATTCTTGTTAAGATTACTTGTATATTTAGTAGGAATCGTGGGATGTAGCTGTACAGAAAAAAAAGATACTGTTGCTTTTACAGCTACCCAGTGAAAAAAAAACCCACAATATATTTCCAGAAAATAGTGCTGAAATTTTAAGGGAGAAAACTATCGATCACACAAAAGTTCTTTGAAACTGAAATCATGCCTGATGTGAATTTAGAAATCCAAATTCTCTGTGAATTAGCCATGTCAATGTACAAAGCACATTCAATTGGTAAGTAAAGGATGAAACTCTTCAACTAGTGTTTGGCATCCTGTACCAGTTGTGCTCCTGGACAGGCAACAGAACAACGAGAAGCACGACTTGTAATCTGGATCACTGAGAGCAGAAAGGTTAAGGCACATGAAAGTCCAATCCATTTGTCCTTGCGACACTTCAAAATCCTCTCATTTTTAATGCCTTACCTTATTTTCCACCGGGTCAGAATCCAGTGCTAAGACTATTCCCATCTGCCAGTCAAGTAAACTTGCATAATCTGTTCCATCAAAACTGATCTGGCGGATATCTTGGCCATTTGCAAATAACAAAAATGGCTTAGGACCTGTTGATGAATATTTGCACATATGTTAATTCCACTAGGTTCAAAGTGATCTCTAGCCTGCATTACCACCTAGCTAACATTGTTAGTAAGTAATGGTGGAAGACAAAATGAGGAAGGGAAGCACGAAGAACTGAAGGCCCTTGTCCTACATTCCACTTGCCTCAGAAATTAAAGATAAACCTGAATATAGGTTTTCAGCATCAGTGCCTTGCCCAAGATCAGCCACAAAATTTGTGATAAAGGCAGTCACTAGCCCCGCTGCATTTCACACTGAGTGACTTAGCCTCAAGACAATCACAGCATCACCATAAATGCCAGAATACTTGACTTCTGCGCATGAGAAGCCTTTCACAGTAAAAGCAAGAAAAATGTTGTCCTCCAAAAAATAAAGCTTTTCCTTTATTCCTGAAACAAATCACAAACTTTTCTCTCCTCCTCTCTCTCATGCAATTGGTTATACCTTGCTGCTCTCCATGGTCTTCTCTTTTTTCAGAAGAAACAGAAGAGCCTGGAATCCAAACATGCACATCAAATACCTGGGCTTCCTCGGGCCAGTGGGGGAGAAATACCCTCGTAGGGAAGGTCCTTCAACAGACTATTCCCTGCCCTGTTCTCCAAATGTAGACACCTCAACCCCAATTCTGTAACACTGGGCAGAAACTATACCCACATTTATACGAAGGCACAAAAACCTGAATACTGGCAGATTGACGTCCACAGTACAGGAGCCCAGAGTGAAATGCAGAAGTTGGATAATAGACTGAATCTTCTGTGAGGGAGAGTGAACCATATACTGGTACTTGTTCTGGTATATTTCCAAAATAGGTTCTTTTTCTAAACAACTAATACTTCCCAAGTTTCACAAAATAACCTAAAACCAGTGCAAAAATGGATCCCAGTTATGCTATCCGCTTTAAAGGACTCTCAAATGTTTTTGCTTATATTGGCAGAAATATGGAGGCATACCAAGATACTGACCTACAGCAGTGCAGTGCTTTCTGTCTCGCTGAAGCTTATATCCAGGAAAACAAGAACACTCCCAGGAGGATGGGCTTAAAGAAGAACATATCTGACTACAGCCACCATTATCTGGAGATGTGCAACCTTAAACAGAGCATTTGAAAAATTTAACTTTGCCATTTTAAGAGAAAAAATACAACAAAATCAGAGGTATGAGCAAAAGAATGATTCACTCTGCTTGGGATTTCTACACTGCAAAGCATCTCAGTGACTGACAGATTTACTGAAAGGCCTCCTGCTGAAAGCAGAAGTCTAAGGAAGTGCAAGCAAATTAGTGGTAACTTCTTCCAGAGTTTTTCCTGAAAATTCACAACAGAAGATGGGGGGATGGGCTATATGAAGAAGGCTTCCATGTATTATTATTTCAGACAACTCTTTCTCCCATGCAAGTCTCCTCCCATCTACAATAGAGTAACAAATTTTATCACACTGCACTCCATGCAAAGAAACAGCAAATTAATGCCATTGTCTCCCCAGAAGTTAATTAGGCTAGGATGGTGAATTGCTACTTTCTAATACAACAAACCAAGATTTCATACAAAAAGAAACTATTCTTTCTTCTTGGGGCTGTACAATGGTTATAGCCTCAAAGCCAACCTGAGATTACTCAGTGGAGTGTCCTTAACAAAACAGCAACACTGACCGAATCTACGTATACAGTACAGTCCACAATACTTGAGGGATGTAAAAGGGAAGGGGATTTTTCAAGGTTTAAGTCTGGCATTAATGGATCCCTAAGACTGAAAAGATACAGTTGAAAAGCTACAGGTCCCTGAATTTGGAAATCTTGCTGGAATGGGGAATGACCAATTAGTGGGTGTAGCAGCTTCAAATATTCTGACTGCAAAAATTACATTTGTGGGTAATTAGATGAAACTGCTGTAAGTTAGAGTGACTCTGAACCTGGGTTGCACAATGTCAATAAAGTCATCTTCAGATTTCACCCAAGCCCCGATTTTGTATCTACGTTTCCCCTCAAATACAAATTTTAGATGTCTCCTGTGACAAACATCGGGGAGATGCCTTGATCTGTGCCGACAACAAAAGAATTTGGCTTCCAAACATTGGATGTTGCTGCTAAGAAACATCTATTAAAAATGAAGGTGAATACTGCTCATCTTGGCACTCAAAGCACCTGACATTCCATTGCCTCCTATCTTGTCCAATCATTTACAGATGTGCAAAATGAGTGTAAAATGCCTTTATTCACTTCTGGCTCTCAGTGCCAAGAATAAACAGAGTTTGGGAGTCACCACAGCTAGAAAAAATGTTACTTACCCGTGCATGCTTTGCCATCCATTTTGAGTACAGATCCTTCAGGACAAAAGCAAACAGGCCCTTCAGACGTTTGAAGGCAACCATGGCTACATTCGGTGTCGTTACTTGTACAGGAAATTAGCTCTACAGTAATTTAAAGAGGAAAAAAAAAATAACCCTCTTTCTTAAATAGCAAAGGAAAAAGAAAAAAAGGAAAAAGAAAGAAAAAAGGAAAAAATAGAAGTGCGATGTTGAGAGTGCAACACTTCTGCGGTCTTTCTGGGGTTTGTTTTGGGTTTTTTCCAAAGTTGTTTTTTCCCACCCTCTCGTAATTATAGGAAAGGAGAAAGCCAAAATTGCTGGGTCCTGAAGCCATTATACTGATCAGCTTTAAATTTTCCAAAATTGTATGAAGACATCTTATCAAAATAGAAATAATTTTTAAAACTTTCTTTTTTACATTTCATCAAAAAAAGATCTGGCTTTGAAAACTACAAGGAAGTTATGCTGAAAGAATAAGTATAAAACAAAAAGAGAATGAGGAAAGACCACTTTCCTACAACTCCAAGGGTAACAGAGGTAGAATCAATGAAAACAGGAGATGAACTTTCCAGAAATAAAGCTATGTTCTTTAGCGGCAATTTTTGAAGCTGTAGGGGCAAAACCATCTGAGGACCTGGAAATAGCTTTCCTTTACTTTCCATTATAATTGTTGGAGCCCCAACATTTTTTTGAGCATTTCTTTAATGCAGTTTCACAGGATATGGTCCTTCCACCTTCTGTATTGCAGTGCTGCATCTCTTTACGGCAATTCTAGCGCCATATGGCAACACCCGCTGGAAGACTGGAACTAATGCGAGTTTCCCACAGCTGCTTCTTTGAATCAGCTGCATACACCGGCTTAAATGGTGCATAGCTGTTGCAAATATTGCTTCTCCAGGGCAACTGCACTCTGGACTGGCTTGTTCTAACCACTTAAGCACAGTGAAGAGGGTCAAGAAACTGTTCTCGCGTTTCTTTCTGACCAGAGCTTGTGGCTTTAAATGAAGAGCTTCGTAAAGGACTTGGAGGAGAAAGCATCAAAATGTCTGGTCAGCATTGTGGACTTCTCACCTTGCATCTCTCTTTCTCTCAAGTTGCACGGTTGGTGACATATCTGCCTTGTGCTGCAGTAGTTAAGGAGTTTTACTGTCCATGCTGCATCCCTAGCCTGTGTTAGAAAAACATTATTTTCTATCTAATTTGAGCCGCTCAAAATGTAGGCATATAGTTCAAGCTAGTCATCCAGAGTAGGACTGAGTTGCACAGTGTCTAAGTGTTGTTTTGGACACAAAAGGATATCCCACCTCCCAATAGCCTCTGGCTGCAGGTCTCCCATAGGTCTTCTGCCACATCTGGCTGCCTTCTCCAGCTGTCACACACAGCCTGGACCCCCACGATTGTGTCACTGAATCCTGCTCCTGGCTCCCTCTTAATAGAGAGGGAGAAGTGACTCTTAGAGGTCTAAAATAAATTGACTGCTAGAGTCTGTTAGTCTCTACAGCTACATTTACTCTCTAGTAGTGATATTTCATGTACCCTAGGTCCTGATCGTGCCAGGATCCGGACTGAACTCATTGGTGTGCACTGGCACTTCTACTTGGGGCATATACCAATGTTTTATTTCCATGGAAACAAGGTAGAAGGACCTTTGCCTATGCCTAAGTTTCACTTCGATATGAAATAGAAAAGTGACTGGGAATATCCCAAGACCTCAAAACTTGGATGCATTTCACATTTGATGTTCTAGACTTACTTTCAAAAGGCTCAATTAATTTGTAGGCTGAATATACGCAGTGCTGCATAAAGGGAGAAAAAAAGAAGTTCACCTCTGACTCTTACTGTGACTAAAATATGGTCCTTGGAGCTTACTGACAGACAGATCTCTGGTTTTTTCCCTGCGTTTCTTTGTGTTCTCTGCATTTAGTTTATTCACATTTATGCAGCTTCAGAGAGCTTTCTGCTTTATGTACCTATGTTATATGGATAAGTTCTCTCAGGCATACTTCTCATACACAATTTAATTGATAAAGGAAAAAAAAAACCCACGGGTGCAGCAGATCCCCAGAATAAACAACTTTGTGAGTACTTCCGTGTGTCTTATTTGTTGTAAACTGATGCACATGCATTTAATTTCATTAATGTCACGCACATTAGCAGTGCTATCAACCTTGATCTGAAGAGAAAAAAAAGATGATGCTGTAAGCTGCTCATTCAGAGACTGTGCAAATTCTTATGCAGGATAGCCAGAGTGAGCCAAATTCAGAAACCACATTTCAAAAGGTATAAGTGCTTATCTACCTGGACCATGTCACAGAGCCTAATCTGAGCAAAGAGGCCTCTCTGGAGACCTACTCTTTCTTTTTTTTTGAGGCGGCTCACACTTGGTTACTCACGTGTAACTTATACTTCCTTAAACATGACATCTGAATTTGGTTCACTCAGTTTAAGCTGATCCTGCTTACATAATAAGGGATCAGAAGCAAGCAATGCAACACACAAAACTTTCAGCAGTTCCAATGTTAAATGAGGACTCTCTCCAATATGATACTCAAAGTGTTTATGTATTGCTGCTACTTACCATGACATGTTTTTCTATCAGGCAGCAGAACAAAACCTCTCGGGCAGGTGCAGTAATAGGAACCGGGGATGTTCACACAGCCCAAAGTACAGCCATGATTCCAGAAGCCACACTCATTGATATCTGCCAAAAGAAGCACTTGGTCTGTCAGAATAATGCCATCAGCCAGCGTGAGGGAATTTGATTAATGAAACAAACCAACAGTCTTCAAGAAGTACCTGTTTTTTCCCATTCATTTTACAAAAATATGTTGGCCCTAATGAATGAGAAAAAAGCAGGTTTGCAGACCTTATTCAAATAAAGTTTAAAAACCTTCTAGCAAAACCTACTCAGGTTGCATGTGTCCAGCATAGGTGCCTAGAGGACTTTCAAGAGTATGTCTTCTCATACAGATTGCCAGTGCCAGTTAAATCCTGTGTCCACCCAAAAAATTTACATTAGACACTTTCTTCAGACAAAAAATTCTTTTAAAAAATTTGGCTCCAACATGGCTTAAGTAAAATTCTCAAAACACAGAAGTGGTTTAGAAGAAAGCAATCCTGGTGAATTTCCTGAGAACTGGATGGCTGCTCCTCAGGCAGGTCTGTAAATCCTGTAAGCTAGAAATTTTGATGCCTTTATGTCTCTTCAAATCTGGTTACATAGTGAAAAAGATGCTTCTAAAAGTGATATCTTAGCTACTATTAATAGTAATGTTAGATTTTTATTAAAATTTAAATAAAATTTTATTTTAAATAAAAATTAAATTAACAACCATAAGCATGTCTACTTATCTGACACTCCTTTAACTACTCAGGCTAAGACCAAAATTTCTTGCAAGAATAGCATTTGTGGCACTTTCATATATCTCCTTTTAGACTATTTCAGAACATGGAAGGACACAAAACTGAAATGGCACAACTGGAATTTTAAAGACCTCGGAGTGTTTTTTCATAAAATATGAGTAAAGTAAAAGAACAGAAGAATTTTTTCATCTGATGGAATAAAGCTGATGGGAGATTCATGTATTACCTTCACAGAACTGTTTATTTCGACTTAAAATAAAGCCACTAGAACATTTACACCGATGAGTCCTTGAGTCCGGCCTGCAGATTCTTCTTCTGCACTTTTCTTTGTTCATATCACAGGTTCCTTTTTCTGGAAGAACAAATATAGTGTAAACGTAATGGGGTTCTTACCATACCAACCTTCAAGGAGAAACTATTCTGAGCAAAAAGTGATCTGTCTACTTCTCAACAGCTACTTGCTCAACCCGAGGAACTTCTTATTAATAGAAATAACTTCTATTGTTTTCTCTTGGTAAAATCAGGCTAAAAAGTCACTAAAAAAAATGAAAGTACTTGGAAGATTAAGAGTAGGTCTGCGCAAATGATAATTTCTAGTTCTGTGTCAGCATAAGCATATCTAGAGAGAGCCTGAAGTAGGGGACGCTTTGGTTTGGGTGCATACCTATAGTCACTATGAAAGGGAAAACCCTGCGTAGCAGGCTTTGTAAGCCACCAGTCCTGCACAGTATTACGTTACTGGGCTCTGTAAAACACTCAGAAAGAAGAGAGCAACCGAGAGACAGCACACATGCAAAAAGAGAGAGAAGAGAGATTTTAAAAGAGAGAGAGTATACGAAGACTGAACATTATTAGCAGTGCTCACGTCTCACATTATTTAACAAAAAAATAGCTGGAGAGATCATAATGACCATATGTTTCATTTGGACAAGAAGTCTCAGCACAGTCTAGAGAATCTTTGTACTGGAGTGGATCCTGGTTTCTGACTATAAGAAATACAAGTGTTATAAATCTTGAACTCAGATTTAAAACTCGGGATGCTTCTGATGTCCAAGATATGCTCAAAGTTTCTTCAAAGGAAGCAGAAAAAAGTACCCAACAGACCCCCAGAAGCCTTCCTCCTTCTGCTGCTTCACTGAAAAAGGCAAACAGGTATTCACGTATCCTTTTTCACGGGAACAATTTGCAGGGTGTCTGCGCTCAGCTATCTTTTAGAGCTGGTGCTTATGGTTTTATTTCTGCCTCCCAAACTATTATTTTTGTTTTAATCTTCCTAATCTTCTTCTGGGGTTGTTTGCCCCTTTCCCAAGCTAAGAATAGCTGAACTGCCGCTACTGAATGTGGGTATGCAGCCACCCACACACAACATTATTGTCTTTGCCCTGTGCTGTCTGTGTAAGGCATAAGAGAACAGGGGCTCATACAGGCAAAGAAACTTGTATGTGAACAATTTTCTTGTGCTATTTCCAATTCACCTTCCAAATTCCAAGAGATGGAAAGTAGCATATTTAAATTTGACATTTAGTCTTCTGCTAGCCACAACAGAGAAAATGCTGGCCATTTGGTGGAATGACAAATCATATCCATAAAAGACTGAAATAATTTCCCAGACAGACACTTCAGCTTGGCTGAAATCATCAACATTGTACTTATTGGGGTCAAACTGATTAATTCTTCTGTGACAGAAGTTGTATCAGTAAATGAAAAATGATGAGTGGATGACTAGGTGGATATTATGTATCTTATTAAGCACGTTAACTTTTGAGAGACTTGAATTTTACATAGTTTTAGTTGAGCCTCTCTTTTTGTAGAACTGGTTTTGGACTTGACCCTTAATCTTTGTCCCTCCTGCAACTGAATCAGGAACATATAGTAGTGGGGTGTCTAATCTTCAAATACAGAACTCATTAGAATGACAAAAGTGCAAGTACATGCAATCACAAAACGATACAAACCAGGAACAAGACCACATTCAAGACTGCATCTAATGCTTATCACTGGTGCTGATTTTCTGCCCCTTGCTTGTACCATTATTGGTCTAATGAGACCTAAGACAACCAGAAATTACAGGACAAATAACAGAAGCAATAATTTTGCCATCCGGGCAATCTCAAGAAGATATTCTTTTTTAACTGAATAATTATTAGAACTCGATATTGCCAAAAATAATCACGTTTCAAAACTTGAAGTGAATGGTGACAAAATTATGAATCATGAAGTTTTAAAGGTAATCTTTGCTGGAAAAACAACCATTATGAACGATACTTTCTAGTTTGTTTGGTTTTTGTGGTTTGGTATTTTCCCTCCCATCACCTCTCTTCTATGGAAATGGGTGTTCTCAGATAATAGCCTAATGCTGGTATCTTACACTGGAAAGAAACATAACATAATTCCTCCAAGAAAATATCCTGAGTGTACTGAATATCATTAATCTGTCAGAGAAGATACTTCAAAAAAATTCCAGAGACAGTCTTTGAGATTTTAAGGTAATTAACATATTTTAGGAGGCATTAATAAGAGTCTAAAGAACATTCCAGCGGGCATTTATAAATACACATACTGTCATCAAATCAAGGGTTAGCTGTCTAAGAGAACTGAGGTAAATTAGAGGCCCTCTTCCAGATATTACCATACTAAAGTTGTTGTGTGGGGTTATAGCAACCCCCTAGCTGAATTAAAGCTCTTCTCTCTACTTATTGGCCCTGACCAATCCAGGAAAGTCTTTCAAAAGAGAAAGGGAAGAAGGGGCATGAGGAATTTAAGCAGTAAAGTAAATAATCCAAATTCCAGTAAAAAATCAGATCATGTCAGTTGACCACCTCTCATCAGTTCCCTTTTCATCTGAAGGAACTCACTTGCTATCTGCTTTAAAGAAAGCCTGATAATTCACAGCTGACACTCCATTGCAACATACACTTTCTTAGCTTCTACAGAGCATCCAATTAGTCTAGGTATGCTTTTATCTCCACGTTTCTCTGTTGTAAAAGCAGCTATAAATCTCATTCGTACTCCAGGCTCATTAGTCCTGCTTTCATCCCAGTTCTTGCACTGGATAAGCCAAGCAACATACATGCAAAGTCCAAAAGGTTCATCTGGATGCAGCCTGTTAAGCTTCTTTCTACTCCATCACTTCCCAGACATTTTTACAGGAAGGTATTTGGAATAAAAAAAAAAGGCCTACTGCTGACAGCACTTACTGCCATACAAAAATTTACTAAACGTGTTGGAAATACAGGGGTATATACTGCAAGGCATTTAAAAACACTGGTAGTTTATTTATTAATAAAGGTGGGGAAACCCTCTTTCCAACAGAAAGGGAAACACTGGAAGGCAGCATGTTATTGTGGAAGAAGTGGAGTTAATCTCCTGAGAGAAGAATAAAAGGTAAGTATCCATAGTCGATGAAATTGTGCTACACACTCTCGTGGAGAGGACATATGTAACACAACCAATAGCCCCTGAGATTCAGGAGACCACTGTCGTGAACTACCTTTCTTGGTCATCGTTTCTTCCTCTCCAACTTCATGCATATGCAGATATGGTAACAGACACCCAAGGAGGCCTCGTGAGACCTTCCAAATTTCATCGTAACCACCCTGAGATGTGTGGACTTGCCACTCTGTCTGTACCACAAACATATCCTTCCCTAGTTACTCTGTATGAGAGCACCAAACGTGCCCGTTGAAAAAAAGTGCTTCCATTTGCCAGGACGACCATTTTCCTCAAAGGAAGCACAGAACAGGTATTATCTCTGAATGGAGGGTCCCTGCTTTTACAACTATAAGCTTGATTTCCAGGAATACTTTCTCTTTTGCACCTCAGCAGCTCTTTGCACTGCAAATGAAGCATTTGAAGGAGAAAGTTCCCTTGAAGATTTTGATTTTCCCACTCAGACCAGGCTTCAGGGAGAAGAGACAGCATGGTACCATAAAAAGCTGGTGGTTGGCATGAAGACAGACAAAGCCTATTTTTTAGTAGATATTTAGAAATGGTTTGAGATATTTACAGTTTCATTTTTGCTCATATGAACAAACACTACTTTCTCCTCATGTCTGTATACTACCTATACCTCTGGGAACCCACGGCCATCTTCCCTTGGAGGTTCTGCAACCGTTGCTCGACACAAAAATGCCTCTATGTTGTTCGGTCAGTTGTTCATACCCAAGCAAAACTGGTGACAAAGCTGCTCCATTAAAGCAAGAATACTCTGTCTGCTTTCCAGAGATCAGAGAACAATATATTATTTCCCTGGACACCCTCCACTTCCTACTGCCTCAGCAGAAATCCTCAAGGAGGGTAAGCTATCCATAGTCAACTACTTTCTTTTTCTGATCCACAGGGAAAGGCAGTGACATGACCACCTCATACTGTAGGCTGCAACTGATATCAATTAAAGAGACCCAAGGCTCTTCTTTCAGAGTTGTTATGGAAACTTCGAGTCTGTCTAAAATAGCCTCATCATCCAGCCATATCACAGCAAAGACAAGACATCCACAGTATCACTTGTAGGACATAGTATGCACTTAAAAACCTTCAGTGCCCTAATAATCAGAGGTGTTTAGATGCACATTAGAATAAAACTTCCAGAAGGGAGCAGACACTTGATGAAGATAATCTACATGAAGGATTAAAAAGCTGTATGGTTTTGTGCATTTAGCAGGAAAGTATAAAAACAGCTTTGTGTAAACAAAGGGAAGAGAAGGAGAAAAATCACATTTATCGGCATGTGTATCCAGATTAAAGAAATGAGAAGTTCATGCTTAGCACACTTCCAGCCTGACACTCCAGCTGGAGTTACACACACCAGCTGGAACTGTGGATCACTGCAGTTAAAGGAAACTTCTTCCTTGACTTAGAATGATAGAATCAGGGAATCATTTAGGTTGGAAAAGACCTTCAAGATCATCGAGTCCAACCATCAACCATGCCCACTAAACCATGTTCTGGAGTACCCCGTCTACGTGCTTTTTGAATATCTCCAGGGATGGTGACTCAACCACTTCCCTGGGCAGCCTGTTCCAATGCCTGACAACCCTTTCAGTAAAGAAATTTTTCCTAATATCCAATCTAAACCTCTCCTGCCACAACTTGAGGTCATTTCCTCTCATCCTATCTCCAGCCACCTGACAGAAGAGACCAGGACCCACCTCACTACAACCTCCTTTCAGGCAGTTGTAGAGAGCGATAAGGTCTCCCCTCAGCCTCCTCTTTTCTAGACTAAACAGCCCCAGCTCCCTCAGCCGCTCCTCATAAGGCCTGTGCTCCAGGCCCCTCACCAACTTGGTTGCCCTTCTCTGGACACGCTCCAGCACCTCCATGTCTTTCCTGTAGTGAGGGGCCCAAAACTGAACACAGGACTCGAGGTGCGGCCTCACCAGTGCCGAGTACAGGGGGATGTTCACCTCCCTGCTCCTGCTGGCCGCACTATTTCTGATACAGGCCAGGACGCCGTTGGCCTTCTTGGCCACCTGGGCACACTGCTGGCTCATATTCAGCCGGCTGTCAACCAGCACACTGACTTCACTGAGGCCTGGAATTTTGCCAAAGAAATTTATTATTGTGAAAAATCAGAGTGTATGACATTATTATTCTCACACATACAACTGTATCGTTACAGTTTACTTACCAAAATCCTGAGAATCTGTTCTTGCACCTGGCTGTTTAAATGGATGTACAACTTTTATCTCCACCGGTGGAAAAAATGATGGCTTCAGGCTAATTGTGACTACAACCTTTCCAGTATACTTGTTGGCTCTCCATATCATACCAGATTTCAACTCTGAATAGTACAGGTGCTCAGCAAAGAGAGACAAACCAAGCAATTGATGTCTACAACAAAGAGAAGATAACACAAAGTGGCGCATTACATGATCCCTATATATTTACTCAGTCATACATTTTCTGAGCATCTAGTTCAGTCAAGTTCACTGTAAACAACCTTTGTATTCTTATATATCTTACATTATCTTGCATATATGAGAATCAGATGAGGTGTCAGAGACATTCCCAAATAATCCAGCACCCAGAATCCTGCAGATTTGCAAGAAATAGATGCAAAATGGATAACCTACATTTCTCACAGGTCATATTGTCCTGCGTACAACAGGTCCTGTTGTTCAGGACCGACTCAAATGACAGAGAAAGCCTAGGGATCACCCTGCTTCTGGAGAACCCAGCAACTAAAACGGACACTTGCTTTGTTAAAGGATGTAGGCCAGATAAATTCTCCCATTTCCCAATTTCCAGTGCCTGCTCTGACACTTCTGCCTGTCCCAGGAAATCAGGGTGGAGATGAAGGAGTAAGGACGTTTCTAAAATCCATCTTGCTGCTTCTCCTATCACAGGAATTTATTTTCCATTTGCTGGGCAGTTATAGCAGCAGCAGGAACCACAAAAGGGCCCAGTTTTAAATAAGAGGGAAAGCAGAAAAATACTGAAAGAGGGATTTTTTGGCCTCCACTCTCCAGGACATATTCCAGGTAGAAAAAGGAGAATCTACATCATCCAGGCTCAAAGGGAAATGTTGATGTCCTAGCGAACACCAGCCAACTTGAAGGAGAAAGGGTAGAGAAAAATCCAATGCGACAGCTGGCAACGTAGGGAGAAACCAGCTTTGTGTTCATCATATGCAAACGGTGTGCTGCATATTTAAAGCAGGAGGCTGGCAAAACCACGTCTTTTTCTCATTTTGCTGTTCTTTTCCTGAGCACCTCGCTGAAAACACACCCGCCACAGAACATCTGTATCACTGCAAAGCATGAAGGCCAAATATTAAAGGCATCCAAAAGCACAGGAATCTAACAGCGCCCTGTGCTTAGCGCCAGCACCGGGGATCCGAGGGGAGCAATTCTGTGGCGTGGGACAGTTTTCGTCACATCTGCTGACGCTTGCTGGAGAGCCTGAGCGCGGGCCCGAGCCTCTCCTCCTGGCAGCGAAGGAGGACGACAGGCTTAGAGGAGAACGGGAAAGACCTGATCTAGCTCAGTCTCTTGAGTACAGCTCAGACACCTGAGCTCACCCACTGTGACCTTGGACAAATCATTTAATCTCTGCTTTTGGCTTCTCTATCTGCAGAAAAAGGCCACTGATAAACACTCAGAGAGGATTTCGACGGATTAAGTAGTTATCATTTGCTAAAAAGCTTGGAAGATGGAGGGTACTGAGTGGCAGTATTATCCTCACAACAGTGACTTTTTCTCCATTTTCCTATCAGTAGTTTTAGATTTACAGTTACAGGCCATTTGCACTACACTTTATACTCCTTATTGTGTTATGAACTGACAAAATAAAAGGGAGAATGAGGAAGAGAGCTTAACTGCATCCCCAGGAAATGAGCATTTCATTCCTGACAAGCTCAGGAAAACTCACCGGGCAGAATTTTTGAGCAAACGAACAGCTCCGCCATCATAGTTGCACGATCCAATATGGGAAATCTCTTTCCCGTGGTCATGTTGGATCCAGTAGATCCTTGTGTCAACCAGATCTAGTGAGATGGCCTTTATTTTTACTGTGGTTCTTAAAACATTTCTCACATCACTTCCACTGATGGACACTCGGTGTATGCTGGAAACTGTACCATCTGAAGACCAAAATAATAGCCTGCGGGCAAGAGAGGTGTGTTTTGGAAAAAAAGAAAAAAAAATAATAACAAAAAAACAAAACAAAAAAAAAAACCACCAAAAAACAAACTCCACATTTGCAAGATCACATCACTGCTACACACTCCTTGTTTAGTTGTTCCTATATACAGAATTTTTCAGTCTTACCACACTGCTTTCAGAACCAAAATTAATAAGAAAGCAAGGGACTTAATACATACTCATCTATTTCAGGAAAGCCCCATAGACATCTCTACTTAACATAACTCTATGAAGAATGGAAATAATTTCTGACACCAAAGTGTTGTCTGTTTCACAGAAGCAATGTTACCACTAAAGTTTTGTTACAGTTTTTTTCTTATTTTAATAAATAGGTTTCTATCAGAGACTGCTCCAGGAAGCAATGAGATACTAGAAATTTCTCTCAGGTAGGTCAAGCAGGAATCAGCTCAGCTTAACCATGAAGCACTACTGTCTGTCTCTCTCCTTTGTTTGGCCATGCAGTCAGAGAAGGAAACTGGAATAACCTCTCAAATCTACGGATGACTCCTGCAAACTTGGAGAAAGGCATGTCTTTGAGGCAGATCCACATTGCCCTCTGCCTCTGGGAAGAATCTATCTCCAGAAACTCTAGCTGGGCACATCACTTAAGTGCTTAACATCACTTAAGTGCTTAACTTAAAAATACCATTTCTATGATTGTTCTCATTTCTTTCTACCTTCCTGCTGCTTATAGCAGACAGACTATGCTGTTATTAAATTAAGACACAGTCATAATACAGCTCCAATACTGAAAACAGTTATGCACTGAAACTTATATGTCAAGTTATTCATGGATCAGACCCCAGATTTACCGATGTGACTAAGGTTAACAACAGTTCTTCCAAAATGGCAAGTTATCCCTCATTTATGTATAGTTTATTTTTTAATGTTTGGGTTTAGATTCTTTGCCTGGGTTTCCTATGCACAAAAATTCCAAGAAGCATCATCATTTTGCCTTGTCTTCACAAAACTGCAGAATTTATACATACAAAAAAATGTAGCATAAAGCCAGCTTTACTATGTTTATTTTAAGAATTTGTTAAAGGCCCCAAAATGGATTAGATCTCCCTGGCAAGGGACTATACCAAACTAGTGAGAAGAATCAGCCCCTGCCTCACAGCTTTTCCTCACGTTACGTAGTCTATATAGGTTATTAATGTAGAGGTGAAAACATGTTTCCAGAGGAATAGCCTGATTTTATACTGCCATTTTAAAACATTTTATTAATATCTGCTTGCATTTCTGGAGCACCTGTTATTTAGGAAATGTCACTACTCTGGAAGTTTGGAGAAATGCTAGGATTCTCTTTTTACAGATAAGGAAACTATGAAACAAAGGTGGCTATAGGGTTATAGTCTCTATGCGCAACTTTTGCAAATCATTGTAGGGGCAGAATATGATATGAACAAACAGGAAGACAGAAAAAGAATGAAGATTAGAAACTGGCTTGAGTAATTGCCAGCCTTTACTGTATTTGCCTTCTATTTTTCTTTAGTTTTAATCCTTATTTTTTGGCATTTCTAAACACAATTAAAAAAAAAATCAAATCAACCTTACAGCAATAGTTACATTGTTACTACTAAAATAATCCTATCACTGCTAATATCCAGACACAACTTTTGAGAAAAACTTTATTATTAGGGTATCATATTGACCTTCATTACTTAAGAGTTGCACACATTTGAAGGAAGACATTGTTAATATCAGATTTAGTTCATGTTTACACCTGTACACGTAAAGTAATTCACTTTACATTAAAAATAGAGCCCTCAGAGTTTTCATACAAGCAAATTACCATAGGGCATAAAAATGATGTCAGACTTCTTGGAGTCTACTTTCTTTACAGTTTATCGCTGGCCTACTGGCCTCCCTGTAAGCACATGAGTACAGCTTTTAAACATGGTGAATCACACCTGGGTGAATATAGGCACTTGAGTCTCCCCAGACTTTTGCCTAAGTTCAGTAAATATATCCTTATAATGCCATTTGTAACATGTGTTTCAGTGGCATTTGACAGTGGCTTTAAGGACTTGTGAATATTTCCAAGACTGACAAATACTACATTCAAAAGCAAAAAACGGGGAAAAAAAAATATAGGCTGATGTTCAGGCCTTTAAATCCTACCCAAATGACAAGACTCCAATGAATACCAGTAATGCTACTAGCATCAGAAGATTGGTTTATGTATAAATGTACTAGGAAAAGACACATAAGCCTTAATATTAAAATAGTTTCACACACTGCTGAGCAACTTTATTGCAAATCAGAAGTGGCAACAGAAACATGCTTTTGCTGTACTAAAGAGAAGCATCTCAAAGCCTGCTCAAGCTTTTATTTTGCAACTTTAATGGAAGACGTTTATGAGTAAAGAGAAATTACCATGGAGAGACCACTGTGACAATTCATACTGATAATTCCTGAGGAGGCCAAATCTCTTATGTGAGCATGGTTCTCAGCGTAAATGGCTTGAAGCTGAAAGAAGCATCTTTATGAAGGCCAAATTACTAGTGACACAAATTAGCAACAGTAGATTCAGAACCAATATTCAGAGCAACTGACAGAGTGACAAGGGAAACAGGAGCAAAACTCTAAGTTTAGACCTTTTTTCAGAAAACATACCAATTTATATTCTATGTCTGCCAGGTTTGCAGCACAAGGGACTCCCAGCATTTGCAGACAACATTCCCCTTGTTGCTCCAGTCCTGCTTTCTGCTGCCTTTGAGAAAGGACCAGCAATGCCTCTTTTCCCTCAGCTCTCCTCACTAGCAAAATTTTCCCTGATGACCAAGAGGTATAGATTCGGCATTAGACTTCAGTGGGCTTTTTCCCACGCACTTCTCTATTTATCTCTTATATGCTTATTAATCTTTTATCCTCTTTTGGCAAAGTTCAAGGAGGTATTGGACTGCAGATAATACACTGTGCACAGACTAGCCCAGCAGCCTATAAACCACAATCATTGTACTTTGCATATTTTGAGTCCACTTCAATGAAATTACTAACCTAGTTAAAATTACCTTTGCTCAGCATCAATAGTAATCCTTGTGGGATGACCAACATCTCTTAGAAGAACCCTGCGTTTCTTCCCATTCATGTCTGTTGCTTCTATGGTTGCTTTCTGTCTATTGGCCCAGAGAATGTCTTGATTTATCCAGTCAATAACAAATCCCGAAATGCCTTTGTCTATGTAACATAGTCTCTGTAAAAAAAAAAAAAAGAAAAAAGTTAACAACAAGAAGCATCCTAACGATTACCCTAAACTTGACTTTCAATATAGGGAATAGAGTGCCCGACTGAAGGTTCCCATTTCATTCCTTTGCCTGCTTCGTTTTCTCTCAGACCTGTAGATATTTCTCTTTTGTATTCTGTAATCACTTTCATTTGGTCTTTGTACTTGCACAGACACCTTATGAACTGAGTGACCCCCTGTGAAAGAGGAAAGTGTTCTCCATGAGAAATACATTGGACTGATCTTTTAGCTACAACTTCTTGCATTTGGCATACCATTAAGCACCCAGATCTGTACTGTTACAGAGAGGAGACTTCCTAACACACTGTTGCTGGACCCTGATCCTTAAATTCAATGTAAAATACATCAGTGAAGACTCCACATGGGTACACGAACGCTGGCAATCTCTCTCGAACAAAAGAAGGCTCTCACAGCATTGAAGTTCTGTCTGTCCTACTTAATCAGCCAGATGCAACGAACTGCACCGCTTTTTCTGAACAACGGATGAAGTGCTAAAAGAAGCATTTTTGCAACCATAGAAACCAATAAAAGATTTGAGAAAAAATGAGTAGGAATTCAAGCACATTCTTCTCATACCATTTGTGCCAGTTTGAGTTACAGTAATCTGGAAGACAAACTTCTATAATGCCAGGGATTAATTTAAAACTGATAGAAACATTATTGACTTCAAAGCTTTAGTTTGTCTGAATTTCCTCTCCTTCCTCCCCTTTACTTGATCCACAGAAAATACTAAATGTCCTGTGAATGCCAGTAAAACAGCCTAGACTCACGACCATAACTACTATGACAGCAAAGACTACTAAATAAGTCTGAAGTGCTCATCACTGAACAGGAACGGCAGAATTGTACCTGAAAAGCAGGTGGTTTCCATAAAGGATTTTATGCCCATTAACATGGAGAATTCCAAAGAACTGATTACTTTACCTCTCGTTTTGTGCCATTCAGGTGAATTCTTTGAAGTAGTCGCCTTTCAGAGTCTACCCAATACACTTTCTCTTCTGTATAATGAAAATCCATAAGGGTTGACTGACCAGTATCAGCCACCAATCTTTCGTGATTGGTCCCCTCAGTGTCAATTCTAAAGATGGCATTTCCATGGCTAAAAAGTAGGAATGGTGCAGGGTCTGGTGTGGTGAAAACAAAAAGAGAGCAATTAATAGATAAGCATTGCATTTTTGCTGCATTAAGTTCTCATCATTATTATACCAGCCAAAGAGAAAGTTCAGGATGTAACCATCTCTCTCATATTTTAATGATAACTTTCTAGGCATATCACAGAGAACCAATAAATTATAAATGTAATGGTCCTTTTGAATTTAATGCTGAATGCTAGGTCAAAAATCTGAGTCATGAAACTGGGATCGCAGCGGTTGTTACCACTAATCCCAAATCCTACAGCCTGGCTGGAAGTCAGAAGAACCATTGCGTGCATGCCAACAGGGGTTAGAAGAACTATGCCTTGGATGCATCTCCAAGTTGAAGACCACTTCCAACTATTGTGCTGTAGCAAGAATTTGTCACAGAGAGGCAGTCTGGAGTCTCACTTTAACTATTCAAACAGGGAAATCGAAGATCCCAAGACAGGGCAAAGGAAGAAGGTAGAGACAGCAGAGGTTTCTTGTGATCCAGAAGGCTGAAGGAAACCTAAAGACCTGTACTGAAAACTGCTACAGCTCAACAGCAACATCTCCTTCCAGACAAAAACTGTATTCATACTGAGTGAAGGGTAAGAGCTTATCAGTAACTTAAATAAAATATGTTCAAATGAAAGGTGTTCTAATTACGCCCCAAACTTTAGAAATCCAATTAAGGTTGAAAGTGATGAGCAACTAGGATGGTCCAAATAGCCTTAATGCAGCCTTAAAACCAGGTGATAATTATGGAAATACAATTAGTAGGACATAACTGTTGGGTCTGCAGATTACACTACCCCAGTTTTATCACGTCCTCTTTGTTATTTTTAGGGTATTGCCACAGGACAGGATTAAGATTGCCCAAAGAACCTCAGCTGCATTTCCAAAGCACAATGGTTTTCATTAAGGCAATTTGAATATTATGGATGTCTATCAAGTGTGTAGCAAGGAAAGGAGTTTTTATGTAACTGGTCACATTTTAGCCTTCATTTAAAAACTGCCGTGGTTTAAGCCCAGCTGGCAACAAAGCACCACGAGGCCACTTGCTCATTCCTCCCCCACGGTGGGATGAGGAGGAGAAAATATAAAGAAAAGCTTGTGGGTCGAGACAAGGACAGGGAGGGATTACCCACCACTTATGGTCACAGGCAAAAACCAGACTCAACTTGGGGAAAAAACAAAATCAATTTAATTTACTACCAATCAAATAAAACCCAAGGATAATGGGAAGTAAAACCAAACCTTAAAGCACCTTCCCCCCTCCCCTCCCTTCTTCCCGGCTCAACTCCACTCCCGATTTCTCTACCTTCCCCCTGCTAGCGGCACAGGGGAGACGGGGAATGGGGGTCTCCCACAGGAGACAGTCCTCCACGAACTTCTCCATCATGGGTCTTTCCCACGGGCTGCAGTCCTTCAGGCACAGACTGCTCCAACACGGGCTCTCCCACGGAGTCACAGCCATCTCCAGGGGCATCCCCCTGCTCCGGCGTGGGCTCCTACCCGGTTGCAGGTGGGCATCTGCTCCCTGTTCCCCTCCGTGGGCTGGGGGGACACAGCCTGCCGTCCCACCACGGGCTGCGAGGGCATCCCCTCCTCCCCCGCTCCTCCTCCCCTCCTTCTGCACTCACCTCGGGGTTCCTCTCACATTCCAATCCCCCCACTCCCTACTGGTTCCCCTTCTTAAATCTGTTCTCCCAGAGGCTTGGCCTGGGCCAGAGGTGGGTCCGACTTGGAGCCAGGGAAGCTTCTGGCAGCTTCTCCCAGGAGCCACCCCTGCAGCCCCTCCCCTGCTACCAAAACCCTGCCACACAAACCCAAAACAAAGAAGAAATGGGGGTGGGGGTGGTGTTCCTAATTAAAAAAAAAGTAAAAATTGGGGGTATACAGCCTAGTCTTTAATTTACCACTAAAACAAAATTCAAAGCAAGCGCATTGTGGTGGTAATGGTGGGGATTTATAACATGGTTGCCTGAAACGACAGATCATGGCATACAAGTAATGCTCTAACCAAGTGACTTTGAAATGCAATTATTGATATAGAACCGACAGAATGACAGCTTTCAAGCCTGTCTAATCACTTGTTGAACTGATCTTCCTGCAATGCAGAAGCAACTCTCCATTTCTCAGGGACGGATGTCATCAAAGAGGCACTATCATCAGTTTTCTTGCACATATACTTTTGAAAATTAAATAGGTTTTATTGACCAGTTTTACAACCTTTTAACTAAATATCTTCACTATTAGAATGAAACCTGAGGCTTTAAACTCAATAGACATCACTTCTACAAATTTTAGCCAGATGCTCCACCTTCACCACAGTTGCAAAGCTGTTTGATTTAACACCTTTCACAGCAGAGGAATGAGACCAATTTTGGTTTCTCCAAGTGAAGAAAGTTCCGACAAGTACCCAAGATGCAATTTTCTTCTGTTCACAACGAAGATGATCAGCGCCCTATTTCTATACTAACAGACTGGTTTGTATCTCAAGTTTTCAAGCTATCACCCAGTTATAACAGCTGCTTCTAGGATTTATAGCGATTCCCTTTTTTCTGCTGCTATTTACACTGAGCAACCCCATGTGAGAATATTTAAACTATGAAGACTTGCTTTATGTAAATGGTAAATGAATGGTGAAGTGTAGCAAGGTTGATTTATCTCAGGAATTTGACAGCTGTACTGCCTGCATTTTTGCCAATTAGTTGACCAAGAGCATTTATATACTTTGGTTTTGTCCTTTCCACTCTCTGAATTTCCTATCAGGCACCCATGAGTGAGGGCTGTAAATGGAACAGGGACTGAACAAATGTAATTTTGACTGCAGAGGCACCAGTCGGATTTGGGACTTAATTTTATCAGGGGTTTAATGAACAACACCTGCACCAAAGAGTTTCCTGTCTTTAAAACATGAGGGTATTTCACTTAATGTACCCCCAACGGAAGGGTTTATTCCTAGCATAAGGGTTCCTTATTCATTACAGTAGCTCCTGAACCATCAGTCACTTTCTACTCGTGCTATAAATGTTAGTAATAATGTTAAAAAAAGTTGAAGTCCTCCAATATCGAGGTAGGGTTGTTCTTTGAAAGATACCTGTGCACGGATATCACTGTGAGGTAACGTTTGTTTTCACTTCTTATCAGTTCAGAAGTGAAGAATTTACAAAACATTTGATTAAAAAAAATAAATTAGAACTACTATTTAAGGGGCTGGAGATGTTTAGACAGGAGTACAAAAAATCCAGCTCGGGTCTTTGTGAGTCATGTGTTGCTGTCAATAATGATGATTCTAGGAGCTGACTGAAGTGATCCTGTTGGTGCCAATTTGGGAGCTACGCAGAATGCTTTTGGTTATGTTCATGGTCCCAAAGGCTACGTGCACAGGGACTCAAGTACATCTCCTACTTCTTGGGTCAGAAACATGCCCTGTCACATCCCATCTCTGCCTTAGCAAGAGTCCCAGGTAAACATTAGTCAGAAAAAGAAAACCTGAGCTCCTGGATCCAAAGCATATCCCAGCATATCCCAGACAGGAACCAAAACCAGACATTCAGGAAACCAAGGTGGAGAAGTGAGAGGTGAACTTCAGAGCACTTCCACCTCATATTCTAGATGCAATATAGGGTTATACCAATCAATAAAATCCAACTAGATTTTTTTCCCTGGGTAGCATCAGTTGAGGACAAAATGAAGGATATTCGAAGGCCATAACTGTCGATATTTTTCTCTTAGAGGGGCTAAAAACTTTAAAAATTTAAATGCATCTTACAAATTCAAAAATCCGTTTATACACTCAGGACAGAGCAAGGGGGAGAAAGAACTCACAGTAGCACTCATGTTTATTCAGAAACTGCCAATGGACCAGACGAAAAATAAGGACTTCCTGCTTACAATTTCATAGCGCTGTGAACCTAAACACACTGGAAAGACATCAACCCCAACAGACTGAAAGAGGCAAAGGCAGCAAAATCTTGTGTAGTGCCATGTTTTCCTGGGAGTAGTACGGACGGGGTAAGAGAGTTTACAGTTCTGAGAGCACAGGGAGAGTATGTCTACTAAACAAGAAGTCATTGCTTAGTTTTATATCTGTTTGTTTTCATATGTTCATTCATCTCTCCACCACCATACTTCCCATTTTTCACCATCACTCCTCTGTGGCACCCACTTTTGGCCTTGCCACCTACCCACACAGTAGAAGAGGCAGTTTTTCTACCAGCAAACAAGAGCACCCCAGTTGCTGTCCCGTAGGAATCAGCTGGGCATGGTTCACTTTGAAAAATAAGGCTAACTAAATCTCTAAATCCCTTTTTTAGTCATCAAAAAAGAAAATGACCTTACCGTTCACATAGCAAGACCGTTTGTCGATATCCAAAGTGTAGCCGGGCCGACAGGAGCAGATGTAGGACCCTGGAACATTGATACAGGTTTGGCCACAGGTTCCCAAACCACCTTCAAGGCATTCATCAATATCTGAAACATGGTTTTGAACAGATCAGGAAAATTCAGCCAGCAAAAGCAGCAAAGAGCAAGGAGAAAGGATACCCTTGACATGGTTATCTAACAATAATTGGTCACAAAATTTAATATATCCCATCATTAAAAAAGGAGAGGAGGATGGCTGTATTGATTCAGGCATTCATTTCAGAATTATTGTTTTGTCCGTTGTCACACGCACAGCGATTGTTATTCTTTTTAAGAAGACTGTCCAGGGAAATTACCATTCTCCCGAGTGTCTGGGCACTCTGGGCCCTCCGTGATTGCCCAAACACAGGGAACAGACTTGTCCTGTACTCCATTTCTGTGATTTGCATTATCATTTGCTGTGCAAATGCTGCCCGCAGCTGCTTCCTTCTATCTTTATCCCTCTTTCCACAGTAAGAATTCTGCCAACAAATTAAAAAACTTTGCAAAACAGCAAAGCAGCAGGCAGACTGCCACAGCACTGAGTTCCACATTGAGCTCATTTTGGTTTGAGTCAAATCTCAAAAACACATACAAAACACTAAAAAGCCCACTATATTCTGATAGCAACAAGCCCAAACCACAGCAACAAGCAAACTAATTAGAAATTGGGAGGTTAACTTGAATATTAGGCTAGAGCCTTTAAGAATTAAAAGATATTTGATGTATTTTTGGTGTTTTATCAGGGCTTGATAACTATTAATTAAGTCCTAAATTAAGGACTTTATTTTTCAAAAAAAGGTCACCAGCGAGTAGCATATTTTACACTAAGGGTGAAAAAAAATAACCCTTTTGGCAGTACCATGGATGATTGTCCCAGAAAATTTAGATAAATTTCAGTTCCTACTAAAACCAAATGCATCCGATAGTAACTTCCCAAGGTGCTTGACATCTGGCAGTACCATATCCTGGTATATTTCTTGTATAACCATTGTGAGGGTTGCTCTAAGGAGCAGCTTTTTCCCTGCTCAAGATCTATTTTATGTCAGTGGCTTTTGTTCTGGGTTTTATCGTCTGACTTTGCACATGCAGGAAAAAAAGGAAATCAACAGAAATTATTTTAGAGACACATTCGATTAAGTCACTAAAGGACATCAATTCATAACCAAAACTACATATATGTATTGAGTTTTTCCAAGTATAGCTCACAACAATTTTTTTTTTTCTGTATTCACGATCAAGAATTTAAGGCAATGGAAGAGAACTTCTCCTTCGATAACTTATATGATCATTTGAGTCAAGTGCCAATTATCAGAGTACTTCAGGAGGTCTGTGAGTGTTAGGTGTGGACTCCCCTAATTCAGAGAAGGTCAGAAATGGCACCTCATGATAACTACGAGGAACTGCAATTTAACCAACTCACACCAGCACTTTGAAAGAAACTTTCTCTCTCAGTAACCTAGGGAGAGCTAAGCAACCAGATCTCTGATATCCCATGCGTCTGGGAACCTGTCTCCTTTAACTGCTTTAAGAAACTATGTGCAGAAGTGTTTAGGGGTTTCTTCTGTGTCAGGTATCAAAGTTGTTCAAAATAATGTCAGTGTTTTACAGCCATCTGACTTGTCTGTACAGACTAGGGAAAGTTTCCATGTTGTTTTCAGAGTTTTCCCACAACTTTATGTTCCGCATAACAGATGAACTAATTTGACAATGTATGAAATGTAATCAGAGCATATGCAACTGATTTCTGTTGAATAGATTATGAAGGTAAAGCAGAAGCCTTTTCAGCAATTTAATTCCATAAAGCACTCTAATTCTAACCCACAATCTTCTTCAAACAATCAGCTTTCAGGAGCGTATTTTCCCACACGTACTTGGGATGTACATGCCATTCTCCACAGCATTAAAGGAGTAACTCCACCAAATCCCCTCTAGAAAGGTTTGACTGGTTTAGAAGTTTGTTAATGGGCTACAGAAACCATGAGCTGCAGGTTACCAGTTTAAAACCAGCTACTCCTGGCTAACATTGCCTGGATGTCATTAAAACTAAAGGGCTTTCTGACAGCCCATACAGGAGGGCTCTGACAACCTCAGCTCGTTGTCACGGCTGCTGTCCCTCTTAACAGAGACGTGAAGGAGTCTGCAGGCATGAACACTACTGCTTGTATCTCTCCCTGATGCGCTGGTTTTCAGTTGGAGTAACTGGAGTAATTGGAGTAACTCACTAAGCTGGACAGTTAATCTGATCTTTTCACCCGTACACAAGCAGGTGCAAGACTGTTGATATAATGTAGTTTCTGTTAGTCAATATACTTTTATGATAATAGTGGCTTGTTAAATAAACCTGATGTTATTTCTCTGAGGAAATCATAAGTATGAGTGATAAAGGCAACTGTGTAGATGTAAGGTTGCTGAAGACAGAGATTGTTTGACTAAGCAATGTGAAGCACTGATGAAAGAACTATTATTCAGTCACAATAAATAAGAACAAGAAAGATAGGCCTGACCTACAGGTTATATCTGGAAGTCTGCTTACTCTGAAAGGATTTGTGTTCATACTGGACAGAAAGCTGACTTCTTAGCACATTACTGGGCAAGAAAATTCAAATCATAACACATATAAACACAGGAGACATGAATAACAGCGGGGAAATAATTTTACTTCTGTATATGGCAGTGGTCAGATTATACTGGCGTGTTGTTTGTATTCCTCAGATATAGGTTGTTAAAGGATCCTGAAAAATTAGAAGGTGTATACAACAAGGATAAAAAGCCTGATCTGAGGGTAAGCAAATGTGCCTTTTGGTGAGACACTTAGAGTTCAGTCTGCTTAGATTATCAGAAAGAAGCTTGGGAGAAAGATTGGTCACAGTATATAAATACCTTCACAAAGAAAAAGTACCAGGTTTTTCTAAAGGACATTATAATCTCTTGCAGAAAAGATTTAACAAGGACTGATGGCTGGGAACTGAAGCCAAGGGAATCAAATTTAGACATTAAATTCACATTAAACAGGAAGTGTGATTCACTAAGGGGACCAGCTCCCGAGAAAAACTGTGACGATGTGAAAAACATCAGTGGGTATTCTCAAGTCGAGATCAGACTGGGAAGACATGCTTTAACCAAGCACAGGTTACTGAGCTATGTACCAAGGTAACTAGACAATGACCTGTTATTTACAGGACGGATTTTCCAGCTCTTTATGAGTGTACAAAACTGAGTCTCCGTGAAAGAGCACGCTGATTGATCAGGCTACAAGAATTTACGCTGGCCTCCCCAGTCATTGCACTTGAAGAAAGGATTTCAGAGTTATCAGTCTGCCCATTTTCACCACCACCAAACTTCACATAATAATGCAAATCCTACACGTACTGAAAAGCAAGCAACCGCTCCAGCTGAAGAAAGGCTGTAGTGGAAGAATAACGGCCCAATAAAGACAAGGGGCACAGCCGCGACAGGCAGCTTGGCCACCGGAGAACGCCTCTTCCAGTGGTAAACAAGAAATGCCAACAGACACAACGCTGTTGTAGAACACGCCGCAGCGCTGTGATCCTTCAGCTTTTATGGCACTAACAATGGAAGAGGGTCCTATGCTTAACACGCTCTCTTCGTTGCCTAAAGTACCAAAAAAAAAAAAAGGAGAAAAAAAAAAAAGCTGTTTCTTAAGGTTTAGGAGAACTCGATCATAAAACCATGCGTCAGGTGTAACTAGCAGTGCCTTCGCCTGCACCCTTAGCGCCAAAGCAAAGCACAAAGTTGCATCCTGCTGTAGCTGTTTTACGTGTCCTGGCAACCACATCCCCCAGTGGGAACTTTACCCTGTGAAAGAAATCGGCTTAGTGAACACAAAAGCTGTCTGCAGCGCCCTGACAGCCAGCCCTGAAAGGAAGAATGAGGTTCTGCTCAGTTCTCAAAGGCTTCTTTATGCAAAAAATGCCTTGAGAATCAGCAAAAACGATGAATCATGTCATCATGATGTTGGCAGCTCTCAATGACTTTGCATACAAATATGCTACTTTATTGAGAGTCCTGAGAAATGCTCTGATCGCAGAAGGTGAAGCATTAGTATGCCTGGCGGGGATACAGAGAAACCACAGTGAACCCGGACTTGCGTTTCGTTATGGCCCCAAATACACACATTATATACATAAAATATACATGTACAGATACACACACTCAAATAACCTCACTCAAATTTGGTTTCTGTGGAGTTGGACTGGGGATTAATTCAATCTGCTATATCTAGCCACCACCGTAATCTTTTCAACAAGGTTTCATCACCCAAATTTCATCTGGCTTACAAAGAACGCAGCCCATCCCTTTTATCTATTTTGTTAAAAGCATACAGCTTAAAGAAAAAAAAATACTCAGAAATGGAAAAAGATGCTCCATCAGCAGGTAACAATAAAATAGATGAGACACAGCTCAGTATCTTCTCTTGCTAATTTTAAAAGAGGTTTAAAGTACAACTTGTTTACTCAATTTTTGAGAGGATAGAGCCTGTGAAGTGCTCAAGTATTATGGTAAGAAATACAATGTGATTACAATAAGGTGGTTATCAACTCCCGGACTCTTCCAGTCCAGAGCCACAGAGGTGATCATAGCACAGATATGACAGTGAGAGCAATCATATGATTTAATCAAGAATAAAGTAGAATCAAATTTAGAATTGAAATAAAATTCAGAAACCACTTGTAGATATCTTGAAGAGAAATGGTAAAAAAGACCAAAGCACTACAATATCTTTCATTTTTTACCTTTCTGGACTCAGATCTCAAGGGTTTGGACACTAGAATGGAAAAAAAAATATATCGTGCTTTTGTCTTTGAAATAAATTCTATGTGTAAATTAGCAACTACAAAATGGACCACCACTTCCCAGATCATGCAACTTGCAACATACTGTTACTGGCTTGACTTTCAAAGATGAAGTTCACGAGGCTATCATCTGGCCCTCTTTGAAAGGCATCAGCAAACACGGTCATCCAGCTCCCTCTAAAATCAGGTTTCAATTTAGATACTAGAAAGTAGTCAGTTTTATTTAAAACAGAACACAAAATTAATACCTGCTATTTTCCACTGAGCAAAACAATGATGAGTCTTGCAGTATTAGTCCCTAAGTCCTCCTCAGGAATAAGCTTCATGTGATATGTGACACCATTTCTGTCATTTTTGTAACATATTTGCCTCCTCCCTATTTTGATCTAAGTTTTTACAGCTAAACATAGTATTTGTCCACATTCAGCTGGATCCAATTTCCAGAGAATTCAGTGGGAATCTTCTCCTGAATTGGTCTGTGGGTTCAGACCCCTGTTCAAGAATTCCTGACTACTATTTGGCAGCAATATTTTCAAGCATCTTTCCCTAAGGCAGTGTAATATGAAGTGAGCTAGCTGGAAGACAGCTACTGAAAGCAAGAAAACAAGCATGCCTCGACTGCAGCTTTTCTGAAATTCAGGAGGGATAGAGTGGGGTCTCGACAGGTTTATCCCTATGTCATGACAGGGGTAGACAACACAGTTGCCCATTTCATTGGCTCTTACTTCTCCTTATGCGACATTTGTGAAGAAAGAATAGCTGTGAATTAGTAAGGCTTTGGCGTTTCATATTTCTCGGAATACAACGTAAGAAGCTCTAACAGTGTGTCTTCAGAAGGCTGTATGGAGCAAAGTGAAGCCAGGGTTTAGCTAATTAAAGTGGATTTAAAGATGTGATACAAAGCAGAATAACTTAATATTCTGCACCACCAGTGCTCCATGGCAGGAGAGTGGTGAACAGCAAGAAAAAAAGGAGGAAAGCTTGAGACACAGAAAGAAGCATGTGACCAAAAGGGCTGACCTAGATAGCTGCAGTTGTCACCTTCAATTGCAGGCTGTAGCTCTGTAGGAATGTGCAGCATGTTAGCCCCGAAGAAGTGACAAAGTCTGATCAGTTAATGTCAGAAGTTAGTAGAGATGTGCAGAATTTAAGAACCTATGATTAGGTAAAACTTCAGTAATGTGGATCGTGTTTTGCCTTCTTCAAAAACTTTTTTTACAATATTGTTGGGGGTTTTTTAAATAACTATCTTCCTTCACTTTTAAGACTTACAAAGTGAGTATTCAAAGTCAGCCCTGAAGCCAAAGTACACCTCCAGTCTTGCAATATCCAGTACATGATATATTTACCTAGAGTAGCCCAAGACTAACAGGCACCAGTATCTAGTCTAAAATTGAAAATGCAAGGGGCTGCTTAGGCACTTTTTCAGCTAAACAGTGCCATGTGGGAAACTTTTTGGTTTCGAGTGGGAAAAGCATCTATAATACATCATTAGAGAGTAAAAAATAGTGTTGATAAAGCCGTACTTCAGGAGGACACAGGCAACTGATTTCAACAGGCATAAGGCCCATCCCCTGACGTACCAGGTATGCTTACCTGGTCGAATATGATAGAAATCAAAGCTCTCCCGGGATCAAATATGCACATGTTTTTACCTTGTAGGAATAATAACTCCTGTGTAGCCCAGATCATTTTTCTTTAGGTGTAGAAGGTTCTATGTTTTCATTGGGTCTAAGACGGGTTAGTTATTTAAAGGTAACTGTGTCCCCAGTTCTGACATCAGCTTAAAATAAATGATTAAATCAAGATGGCAATGTCAAAACTGGCAGAAATGCTTCCGATTCTACCATAAATTGCCAATAAATTGGTACGTTCATTCACCAGACTAGTCTTGTTCTGACTTCATGATCTGTTCTACCGCACTTTTGTCTTATAAACCTTGCTGTTGTGGGACACAACGGCCCCTCTGAAAGGCCTCTCTCCTCTCTTGGCATACCAAGTCAGGAATCAAATAATCTCTCTTAAAATAACTGTATAAAATTATGTGAGACATTTAGGGTTAGATTTCATTATCCTTCCACAGGATGAGAAGGTCTTTGATCTTTGAATATCCCTAGAAATAAAAGGAACTAATTAAGAAGTGAGCTATTTAGCAATGTAAGAAGAGCATGACCTAGACCTTTATCTGTAGTGGCAATATGGAAAAGAAACCTAGAAAAGCCTACACACTTTCCAGTAAGTGTGTGCCCTAACCAAGGGCAGGCACCTTCTCAGTTCAGGGTAGTCCTTACGGCTGGCAGGATGCCACCACGGTCACAGAGGATAAAGAACATTTTACAATTGATATATTTATTACAGTTCACCAAGAATGGTCGCCAAGCCACAGCTCGGCTCGCTGTCGTTGTTCACAGTGCAGTGGTATGAGTCATGTCTCCCACTCACCGCTTTTATCCCCTCTATTACCTTCAAAGCCTGCCTCCAGCTTCCTACCACTTGCTTCCACTGCACCCTCCATCTCACATAGTTAATGAACTAGAATATCATCCATCCGCTCTTCTGCTCAGAACATGACATATGTATCCAGCACCCAGAGGAAAGAACAGGGGAAATCCATTCCATCAAAGCATCCTTCAGTCTTACATTTCATGTCAAAATTTCACCTTTGCTTAATCCCCTGTAACCCAAGCACATCCCATTTTTCATTTATTCTATGTTACATGGAATTGCTCAGAGTGTGTCATAGTAATGTTAGCTCTTCTGCAAAAGACGACTTCTATTACTATTTCCTGCAGAGTTTGCTGCGCCACCGGCCATTCTGTTTTGGTGCTTTACCTAGCTCGCCTCGTTCATAAAGCAGCTGAATGTATCTAATTTTCAACAGAAAACACATTTCGCAGGGCAGGTTATGTCTCCATTAACGGAAGAGCGAAGTACATCGGTATACAAAATATGTCAACTGAAATAACAAATACATCTTTGTAGCCTTTTGAATGTCAATATTTAGAGTACATTTTGACTCATTAAACACTAGCCAAGCAATTCCCTTCATGTCAGTAGGATTCTCTTGTTATACCTGAGCTCTTAATTGGACAACCCAGTAATGTAGAAGTCATAACAAGCGCACGTCCTAATTAACTTGTGGAAGCTACGTACATATCAGTAAATAGCATGGACCTATAGGAGAGGCTGTGTAAAGTGCAACAGTTGCTGAGGATATGACATACACACTGCATATATTTCAGGTTGAGTTGACGGAGAACCAGGTCTAGTCTAGTCCCATGGACTGAATGGCCATCAACAGCGGAGAGGATAGATGCTCTCCTATGGGAACAGCTTCTGGTTTAGGTTGGCCTAAAGGGAATCCAGTTTGTGCACTTTGAGAGTGCTCTGCAATGTGAAGACAAGCATAGTAAGAGCTGACAGTATGGAGATGCATTTCAGAAGTATGCTGCTCCTCATTTGAATTCAAGCATCAGTGCGGAAGCACCCTAGGTGTGTTTGGCTCTCGGTTAAACCTTCAGGAAGGTTTATCATTTGTATGCAAAAAAATGCCTAGCTGCTCCTCTCTCAATACGAGAGCATTTAACATGCATACTTCTATTTTCTACTTTCAAGATGGTATTTCTTGGCAGAATGCACAGAGGAGGCACCTGTTATTAAATCACTGGAATCATGTCAAGAACTGAGCCTGAGCCTCTGAAGCCCAAGCAATCTAAGGCAAAAGCATGAACTCCAAGTATTAGGGCCGTTTGCTTGAATCACTACAGAGCGTTTCCGCATCTTCTTACTGCAAAGCCCCCAACTTCATTGGCTCTGGCTTTCAAAAAAACCTTGGACTTCAAGGTAGCAGGGTAGGGAGAAGGGTTCTGTCATTCTTTGTCTTACACTTTGCAAAGAATAGGAATCTGCATTTTACATGTTCCAAATCACTTGGGGCGATTTTACTCATATTAGTGTCACACATTTCACCCAGACTTTAGTACTACAGTATCAAACACACCTGAGATTCATGTATTTTATGAGACGTATTATTAAATATAAGCACACATATCCACATGCACCAATAAACGTAGAAAGAATAGTTTTTAAAGTTATCTAGCCCACATCTAAGTATATACTAATACATAATCATTAAAATACTCTTTCTATATGCATACAGAGAAACAACAATACATCTATACACAAACTTTACATATACAGAAGGATAAATATGTGCATGCACATGTATTGAAAGTACAGAGACACTAAAGCTATGGCAAGGAATTTTGGTAACTAGGGAACAGTTCAGATCTCTTAATGATCATATAAAAGTTTATCCTGCTTTCTGATCGTTAAACTGACTGACTGATTTCGGGAAAAAAACAAACTAAATAAAATTAGTTCTGTTTATTATGAGAAGCAAAAGATATCGAGAAGCTGATTTATCAATTCTGCCAGTACAACACACAAGCAATCTGTAAAAAAACTCTTTGAAAATTATAAAGCTCAAGTAAGAGAATACAAATGTAGTTTTCTTAATCTGTGAACGGTCAGCAACTTACCTATACAAGCAGAGTTTTCAGTCTTTAATCTGTATCCATTAGGACAGTTCCAGTGCTGCAGAGCTGAGAGGCTGACAAAACCGATTTTAAAAACCACTGGCAAAAAAGCGACAAGGAAGAGAAACATAATCTTGAGGTTTTTTTGAACTGTCACGAGAGAAAAACTAGCTTGTATTCAGTCATATCCAGGACAAGATGAGCACGTGTAATCCCAAAAGGTTTCTGCAATCGCCCACTTTACACTCAGACATCTTATCACAATACCAAGTTTTATCTTTGCCTTGCTTTTCTTGTCACTTTAGCCCTTACTGTGTCTGACTACAACCTTGAAGAAATTCCTGGGAGATTTCTTCCACACACACGTTGGTTTTTTCCTCTCTCTCTTTCGTTTCTTTTTTTTTTTTTTTTTTTTTCTTTTTTGGAAGCCAAGTATGAAATGCCTGACACTCTTGCCACAAATTTAACACAGCTTAAAAGCAATGCTCGCAAGGATCACTGCTAATTTCCTCGCAACAAGCAAAGCTGCTGTTTAAATCTTAAAAAACAGCGAATTTGGAAAACCGTTCGCCACAGCCCTCAGTGGAGTACAGGCAGCGAGATCTCCAGGTACCGAGCTTCTCCAAAATGCAGTTGCTTCTTACATGCAAACTTGGACGGACTCCTCTTTTCTTTTTAAAGCTCTGCTTGCCCCACCTCTTCTCTTTTTAGTGCCACTTGAGTGAACCCTGTGTTTGCAAATAGTAATGTGGTCAGTTCCTTACTACAGGGAACTGAGCCAGAATGCAGATACCCAGCCACCCATAATAAATACAGTCTATTTAGAAAAGCAGCCCCTCCTGCTTGAGAAGTACCTGTGGCACGCCAGCTGAGATTCATTTCTCAGAGATTGTAGGCAGGTTTATACCACGCCTGTTCGATCATAATTAGTTGCATTCATTTTACTATTGTCACGCGTTTTACCACCAGAAATAAACTTTGTCATCAAAATATCCCATGCAAAAAGGGGAAAAATATCCCGCTGGTTTCCCCAACGTATTTCAACTGGAAATACAAATTGGCTTCAGTTCAAGTTCAGATCTAGGGTATGCGTTTGTAATTGTGATTTCAAAGGTGTTGCAATCATCTCTCTCAGGTCTGAATTTGGCCCTTCTGCACTTCCAGGAAAATACCTGGGGCAGAGACTGGGGCAACGTACTCCAAGTCTGCATCTCTCACTCATGTTGCAGTCAATTATATGCACACATCAGTGTTCTAAGAGGCTACTGTTGTGATGCAGCGCTCTTTACACCTGTTTTGCTGAGGTATATAACCTAGACAAATCGCAGGTGATCAAGCTCGTAATTCTTCCAGTACTGAAAAAAAAAAATCTCCTTTTTCCCAGTCCTTTGGCCCAGACCAGCAAAGCTCTAGAGCACATGCATAAGTGACTTGCTGAATTTTGAACGTGTTGAGATTTAAGCAGGTGTTTAAATGGTTGACTGCGCCAGCCAGGCTTTGTCGAGTTAACTACAGTGAGGCATTCTGGTTCTGTCACTTTTTTCTTTCCCTTTTTTTTTTTTAAATTCTGCAGTGTTGTGCTAGAATAAATACTAATACAACAGCTGGATGCAGGAGAAGCATCAGACGGTAACTTACAGCTGTACAAGTTCCATCTCTGGGAAATCCACACCCTGCCCCCCCTGCCCCCCCATATTTGTCTGAATCAATAAGAGTCCAGACTTGCACTGTCAGAAAATAAGCAGCATGAAACCTGATTGTAAATTGGACCGCTCTCCATTAAAAGCACCTGTTTCTTGATGTTTCTGCCTCTGTGTGCGCACGTTCTGCTCACTCAATCTTCACTGCTACAGCTAATGCAACTAATTAAATCCGTACTGACAATGGCAGCCACATTTCCATATACTCTGTTCAGAACCGAGACTTTATTCTGCATGCTATAAAATACAATAACAGTAATGTAAATTATGCGGGGCCAGACTCATGCCAAACAGCATTTGCTTCTCCAAATAGTCGCCTGGAATACAAAAGGGCAACCAATGTGAAATAACAGTATAATGCCATCCCATCTAGGATTACAGGATCCTGCCCAGGAGCTGTGGTATGTTCCACGTGAACCTCTTTTACTAATTCTGCAGCCGTCGGTTCCTCCTCACACAATTTTTCTTCAGTGTTCAAGCTGGCAGCACACAACCTAAACAGCTCAAAAGGAATGTGTCACTTCTTCGTGAGCAACCACCAGCAAGCAGAGTGTTTGCTAGACCGTGAGGGTGGCCATCCCAGCACAGCCCTGACCTCTTCCAGGGCAGACTCAGACAAACTCACTGAAGGAGACAAAATTAATATGCTCCCCCTTTGCTGTTAAAACCCAGAAGCAATTTCTGTCTTATTCACATTCTTTTAGTCTCTTATTTACACAAATTGTCTTTTCTGAACATCTCCTTCAATCTCCTCCCCCCACCCCCACTCCATTTCCTCTTATTGCCTTTACTCAAAACACAGTCAAAGGCGTGTACCAGAATTTCTCTTTTTACTCTAAAGTAAAAATGAAGACAGAACTGTCTGACATGCCAATGCCACAATGACCTTCTCTGGAAGAAGAGATCCCTTCACTGCAGTCAGGTAAAGAACGGTTAATAAAGACATTAATTTTACCATCCCGGAAGTACAGGAATGATTTAAAAACGGGAAGAAAACCCTCTTGATAGTGGGATTACTTTTTTTTGCCCTCAGAACCCAAATATGGCTCAGACCAGAACTAATCCCCATAACCCACGATATGATACGACATGGTCTAGGCCTAAGGATGTAAATAAGTTACTTAAAGCGGATAGAACCAATCAACTCCCCTTAGACCAAATGAGAAAGTTCTCAATAAAGTATGAAATGCATCAGGCTGTACCACACCTAAACTTTTCAAATATACCATTTTTCACCAAGCGGTTCAGCACACAATTCCTTCACACCTAAAGTCATTTAGCATTTAAGAAGTTGTTCAAACTAGTTTCTGCAAAGAAAACTATTGTGCTCACCTACGGGTATTAAGTACAGCAATTTACTTCAGTCTAGCACTCATACGATAAATTAGACTAAAATAGCACAGCAGTCTCATTTGAAGGGCTCACCACAGAATCAGTCCAAATGATCTTAAAAGTATTTGTCCTAGTATGTCAAATGCAAAGAGCTGACTTAGTTTAATTTGACCTGCTGACTGAAGAGACTGATGAACTAAAAACAAAGAAATATTTTATAACTTTCGCTTGGAATTCCTGCCATCTCAGCTAGCTTTGGAAAGCTTTCTTTGCCAAAGTTGGTAAAGACCAGCCAGCGATTCAAATGGAGAGGGTCTTCTCCCCTACCTTGGCAAAGAGCTGCTGTTATCTAGTTCAAGGACAGTATGTTCTGGCTGTTTCTAAACTGTGAAGGGATGGGAGCCCTCCCTCAGTTTCCCAGAGCTTTCAGTATCATTGTTTAAATCATATATTGATGTTTATTCTTGCTTACTACACACTACACTAGCTTGTCAGCACTTTGACTTCTTTTCCTGTCAGCCTCTGGAAGTTTGATTCTGGCCTTAGGCAAATTCTAATCTGGTTAAATTATATTTTACAGTTATCACAATCCCAACCACCACCAACACAGGTTAATGATTAAATGCAAGAGTTCACTGAAATAGAGTAGGAAAAGTGTAGTGGCTATCTCTAGTACGAAAAGCACAGAGTAGTGAGGAACACTCCGATCCCACAAAACAGCTTCCAGATCCTCCCCGATGGCCCCAGGGAATCTGCCAGCCCCTGGGTCAATGTGTTAATGTATGTGTCATTCTGTCCGAAGAATTTTTTGCCACCAGAGCACTAGCTAACTGACATAAGCAACTTTTACATTTATAGCGGGGATTTCTGATAGCTTTCAGGAAAAATACACAACATTTCATAAGCCATGCCTTACACCTACTTACTGAAGCCTGATCTCAGGGTCACTGTGGAGAGGGCTGACTCCGATCACCATACTCTCTCCGATCACCATACTCTCTCTGACATGACAGTGCTCGATTCAGTACTGCTAACGTCATTTCAGCAGGTTGAGCCCGCGTCGCGTACAATTCTGACAAAAGGGACATTATGCGATATTAAATCGACTGTCAGACTGAGCAGGAGGAGGCACGGCGTGAGAGAATGGCATATTCCAGTGATCTCTAAAAGCCAGGAATGCCTGAAATCTCTTCCCGAGGTATGACAGCCATTCCGGTTTTGTCCTCAAGCATGTCACTCATTGTTCTTTTCAACAATTTGGAGATGATGTTTGGCTGGCAGGATGTTGTAGTTTAATTTGTTAGTAAAATTAATTAAAGAGCGGGGCTTTAAATCATGAAAGCTTTATGAAAGCCAAGTGCTTTTGTAGGTAATTTCTTTCCAGTTGTCTCAATTTGTTTCGCAGCAGCAATTACGACAAACACCCACTGCATTATTTTTTTTTGACAGTTTGAGTCCCATGTCTTTTCTGCTAGGGTCATAATTTTTCCTACTGCAATCTGATCGTAAGGAAAAGAAAAAGACAAAAAAATCCATGTTAAAACCATCCTGTTAATTATAACCAATATTATCTTCATAAAGCAGTTTTTACATTTAACATTTTGACAGGCACATTTCACCAGTTGCCGTAGAGTGAATACTTATTTCATCAGCTAGACCATACTGGAATCCACAGAAGGATCCAGAAAGAAAGTTAAATATGCTCGGTCTCTCGTATCCAGACACTCAGAACAAGAGCGAAACATTCTGGGGAAGCCACATAGCACATTACTGACTTATGACATTTATCAACGTTAGATGACTACATTAGGCCTCTATGTTAGCAGACATAAAGGAGTAGTTAAAATAGCATGTTGAAACAGTCATTTGGCTCCCCGAAGCGGAGCTAAAACTGAAGATAAAGCAAGTCATTTGTTAACACGAATAAGGTCTACGCAGCTTGCTACATGAGAACATTTAAGAAAGGAAAGATCTTAACAGGTATGGCATTACTTCACTACCAGGGTCAAAAAAAATGTATCCTCCCCATGGCTTTTTTGCTGTTTTGCTGTCCCAGGGATAGCTCTGTTTCACTCACAGCAAAATGATTTCCAGTGCGCATATTAGAACAGCCACTTTCACAGATCTCTCAGAACAAAGGTACTGGCTGAAATCTGATTTCACGGATTTTTCGGAGCTGCTGAGCATTCACCGTTACCAAAGGTGTTGTCGGTGCCTGGTCTGAGCTCCTGTGAGCAGACCGCAGGATGCTCCCGGTTGCTGCCAGGCGCCAACACTCTGAAGGAGGCGATGACTTCCTGAGCATGCTGCAAGCCACGTTCTCTTCGTGGAAATTTAACGTTTTCCTGTAAGCGGCCATGCAGCTGCTGCCAGCAGGATTCATCAGCGAACTGGTGGGCAACCAAGAGCAGGTGTAATAAAATACATTGCTAAAATAACGTTCATTTTCCTACAATTCATGGAACAGATTCAAGAGATCTCCAGAAGCAAATATGTCCTAACTAGTAAATATCTGAGCACTGAGAACCTCCTGATGAGTTTTCCCAGAGCCTGCTGAAAGTAAGCTTGCACTGGAAGAGCAAGTTTTTGGTGTGACGTCACTTACTGTGGGAGCTAATTTTACAGGCGCAGTACAGATCTAAAGCAAAACAACGTATGGTTGTCAGACGCTACCCGCAGTGGCCATTAAAGCCCTGCGTGTGGATTTCTTATACCATATCTGGAAGTAGTTGGTCCAGAAAGCGGCTCTGCCGCGGAAGAGGCAGCTTGACCCGACACCACCTCAGAGAAAGCCTCACAGCTGCGGGCAGCGCGATGCCAGAGCCTATCACAGCCCCAAATGCCGCTGTGAGCATGATATCCCAGAACGTGGCATCCAAATCCTGCAGCTACCAAACACACCCTGCCTGGGGCCACAGCTGTCAATTCTCCATCTGGACAGGGACAAGGAGAGAAGAGCAGCGGAGAAAAAGGCAGGCGTGCTACGTACAAGCGATAGGCCACATTATATCTAACTTTTAGATAACGGTTCTGCATACTCCAAAGCTTCGGACAGATCCTGTTCTGCTGGTGGGAGCGTCAATACGGAGGCTCCGCTTCAAATTTCAAGCGACAGTAGTGATTTCAGAAAGTTCTTTGCAGCAGTCCCTTTGGAGCCCTGTCAGACAGTATTGAACTACAGGAATCCCCCGAGATTGCCTGTAGCGCTCAGAAGGACTGTTATTCCCACGGCGGTTTTGAAGAAAAATGAAACAACCTAACAGAGGCTTGGTCTCAGGGACTGATCAAGCAAGTACTAAGCACCGGGACCGGGGAAAATCATTTTGTAACAGAGCAGCATGCGAGTGATTTTATAACCAGCAGACGGCAAGCAAAACGGTCATTAACAGCCACATACGTTCTTACAAAATGTCTGTTCAGCTGCACAGCAACAAGCAATGTCTGCCTAGCTGAAAAGTGAACAAATTTCCTGAGAGAGACAGCTACCTCCTTGATAGGTGCCAGTACCCATTGGTTGGCGTAGCCTTTGCTTTACACTGGGCTGTCCGCTTAGAAGCCAGGAAAAACAACAGTGAAATCAGGCATAGTTGGGCTTTGTAAATTAAAATTTCTATTCACACACAGACAGATTCTGCAGCTGCTATAAGCATATGCACAGCGTATTAAAAGGTTCCTTCATTCCATCTTCAGCCCTGCCACAGGCTTCCTGCATGATCTTGGCATACTGTGCAAGATCTACGCACCTCAATATTCACCTTTTTATAACGAAAAGGACCAATACTTCCCTTTTGCATGAAGGAGGGTTACTTAATTTAATAGCTGTTATAAAGTGCACCGAGATCCTCGCCTGCGAGGTAGTATTCAAAACCGCAAAGTAATTGTTAATCTATTACTGCTAAGATCACATAGAGAGAACAAATTTGGCCACAAAACAGAAGGAAAAAGAGAAAATTAATTTGGGTTTGTACATTAGTTGCATCAGAAATAAAAAAAATAAAAATCTTCTTGCCAAGTGATGTCGCAAGGCACCGAAATTTTTTAAATATGATTTGTTACTCCCAGAATGCAATATAACTTTACTTCTATAGAGAAAAGCATAGTAAAAATATACTTCCTTCAAAGGAGATATGTTAATGTTATACTGTATTTCTACCAAAAATCATTGCACTATATTGTAGAAACTTTTATTTCTCAAAGTGTAAACTAAGTTTATTATAATAAAATTCCTGTCAGTGCTATGAAATAAAATACACAAAAGCCTTCCGTGACTTTAGTAGAACTAACACAGTGCTATGAAATAAAATACACAAAAGCCTTCCGTGACTTTAGTAGAACTAACACAATACATAAATAGGAATACACCAGCTAGCTTAAAGTAGTAAGAGAGCATTTTTGAGACTCATTGCCTTATACGCTGTGTAAAAAAAATGCCTCATACTCTCAAGTCACTTCACAAGCTACCAAACTAAAACCACAATAATAACGAACGTAGTAGCTAATCCAAAATTACCATCTATAAGATTCACCTCAGCCTATTGTAGCAGCTTTATTAAAAACTAGAGTACTTCAGGGCCATCCTGTATAATATTACAATCCTACTGCAGTTAAGATCAACTGGGCATTAAGACAGAATTATAAAAAGGAGTACCCACCCAAATCCTTCTCAGCAATGCCCGTGGGAGAGGGTTTGGTGTATCTCTTGGGCAGTGCTTTGAAAATTAGCCATAGGTGCCCAGTTTTCCAAAATGAAACAAGACTCTAGTAAGGGGAGAGGGGCACGGGAAATCTATTCTGAGAGGCTGCATGTGTTTCCCAACGCTAAAGAAACCTCTCCATTTGCGCATTTGCGTTTGACTGCCTTATTTAGAGCTGGGCTGGCAGGCAAGGCAGAACATGTCATAAGAAGAAACCTGAATACACAAAATATCTGGGCCAACCAGTAAAATTCTAATATCATCTATATATCTCTAGAGAGACTTACAGCAGGACCTACCTCATGTACGTTGGCGTAGAAGTCAAAGACACTCCTTCCTGCATGCATTCTCAATGCTCAGAGCCACTCGTTGCTGCAAAACATGCGGACCAAGGGCGGGGACTCTCCTCGAGTCTTGCTGGATCACAGGCTCATCATCACGTTCCAGGATGAAATACCCCCAGTGACAGCCCTTTGCTTCCAGACATGAAGGAGAAACTGATCCTGAGCTCACCGAAGTCAATATCAAACTTCCATTGACTGCATTAAAAACATTGGACTAGGCCTATCTCATGGAAGGGACGGGCTCTTGTCTTAACCCTCAACACAGCTCTAAATATGCACATTTCTTTTTTCTCCCACAGAAATCAAGATATTAGGTCACTGGGTGAGAGAGTATCTCTATCACATGCTCTCCAGGGGCTACTTAAGTATCTTTTTAAACCTGTATAATTTCACTCAGGCCTGATACTTGGAAAGAAGAGAAATATTGACAAATATTTCTAATATTTTAGAAAATATTAGTAAAAGTAAAGGCAAAATCAGAGGACAATCTAATTAAGGCTTCAGGATGTAGTTTTTATGCTATGCACTTTTACACCTGTCCCAAACACAAGTTGCCACTGTGTGAGCATACGAGACGGACATTTCTTTTCTCAATTTTAAGTCCACGAGAGTTTCCAGCAGCAAACGTTAACTAGCAATTGACATCAAATTCCTTTTCCTCTACTGCCAATAACAGGCACCTGTTCACTACTACACAACAGAGCAATTACACTGTCAGAAATTATCAGTTATTAAAAATTGTTCAAGTCGTAGTGTTCTGTCGATCAAGTGTTCAGCTACTACTAATGCTTTTGTCATAAGATGAAGAACAATCTATTAAGTGCAGAATAATTCAAAAGAGGAAAGCATCGTAAGCATTTAAGGCTGAATGGTTTGTCTGTACTGCTCCATGGCTGTCGAGAAGCCTTGCTACAGCTGCACCCCCAATGAATAAATGAAAACATTCATATTTCACATCACACTGTTTTTACCAGGACCCATCAGATTAAGCATATTGTTTAATTTAGACAAATGTACAGACAGGAAAAGACTGCCATATCTTAGGCTTCACGTGTCTAAAATAGATCAATTTACCTCCAAAGGTGTCAGGATTTCTCCTGACTAAGCAACCGGACTATTCCTAGAAGTATTGTGGTCACTATTCAGTAGCTTAGAAGAAAAAAAACCCCAAGTCTTTCTGATGCAGCAAAGCTCTTGGCAATCAGCGCTCAGTCAAAATGGTTAGGGCTTGAAGTAATTAATACTCTTGAGATTGGAGTGCTGAAGCCACAGCAATTGATCTTCTGTGATCAGCTGAATTGCAGAGTTACTGAGAAGCAGCACCTCCACAAAACTAGAAAAAGTAGTCCGCCAACACCAAAGAAGGAAACGGTATGCTACGTTGTAAATGGCGGTCACTTTACCTTTCTGCAGCCTCATTACTTAGGCAGTGGATATGTTGAGCTCTGGGAGAGGCAACTGTATGGCAGCTGTCAGGGCTGCTTCCCATAAACTGCTGACCTTTGAGGATGGTGGAACTGCTATGAAAATGCTGCACCTAAACAAAAAGCTCCCCCCTCTTGCACAAAAGTGCCAGGCAGGACACAGGTCCCTGATGGCTATTGAGATCAACTCAAAAAAACCACGGATAATTTTCATTTGTCTGTGGTCATCAGTGGTTACTTATGCACACCAGGTTCATACGGCGATGAAAGGAGGCCATTCAGTTGCATCTTCACAGGCTCCTTTATCATGATGAAAATCTCAGTCATCTACGGTCTCCTTAATAGACGGTCAGTCATCCTTAGAGACTTGCCTGGTATAATATTTTTTGAGATACGTTTGAAACACGTTAGCGAGGGGCACTTTGACTATTACTATTTTATTAGTACCGCAAGTGGCTTATGATCTACCTGTCACATTGTTGAAATTACCAAGATGTGGAAGCATCTTCTGAATCCCTCCCACGGCCCAACCTCTCGCTAGACACTCTCGCTATTTGTGCATACTTATTCTTGGCGTCTGAGAGCTGCCTGAAACAACTTGTGACAGGATTCAGCCCACTGTAACTGGAGTATCACTTCATTAAGTCTTGAGCTAGTGGCATTTGTGGAAAAGGCTGTGGGCTTAGAAACATTGTCAAATGCCAGTTCCCAGCCAGGATGTGGTCAATAAATTATTTAGAGCATCTTTTCAGAACCCATTCCGATGTTTTATCCCCAGCCTACGCAAGGTCGGCATCACGCAGTTCATAAAGAGCATGGCCTTTTGTGGCATTTACTCCAAATATTCATCAGAGGAAGAAACCTCATCATTTCAGATATATTTTTAGGTGGTGACATTTGACTTCAGCTTCCTCCAGGCGTCTCCCCCTGCCCTTTTGGTGAATCACAAGTTATTTGTACTGTAATGGGCTTCCTATAGTTAAAGTTTTGTCAATTCATTCTGCCCAGAACTTCCGATAACTGTGAAGGATCAGAAAGATAGGCAAGGGTGTGTTTTGACTACAACAGATCCTATAAAAGTACATCATCGTCATAGTTTATTTCTCTCTTCTGTTTCAGTATTCTTCTCGGTAAGACTGAAAATCATTCAGGCAGTGCTGTCCAGGTTCACTCCAGCTATCTTTCTAGCTGGCAGTTGTCATCAAATACCGTCCTAGCTTTTCCCACTTAACGTGTGGCCCATCCCATTCTTACAATTCCGCTAGACTCCTTTGATGGCAAAGCTGTCAATCTCATGGCTCCGAGCCTCATCAGACTCAGAAAGCCAATCTTTTTTTTTCCTTCAGCCTAAGCCTAGGGTTTCCCCTTCCACAAGTCTTATTACAAAGCAGCTACCTCAACTCCTCAATTAATATTCAATATAATGAATAAATCATGTACAAGAACACGGGCTTTTGTCCCCCAGACCAGATTTCTCTTAACTCTGCTGAAGATCTTTCCTGGACCCAGTTATTTGAACTGGTAAATTCTCACTATTCTTCCTCCTTGCAGTTCTTGCCCGTGATTTTATAAGCCAAAAGATTGGTGGATGAGGTCTTTCCACTCAGGGAACCGAGTCCATTTCAGCAGAGTGTTTTTATTCTTTACTTAATCTTACTTCTGTGTTTCCTTCAGGAATTTCTTCTTTGCTACTCATGCATTCCCCTTCACCACAGCCTTTTCGCTTGTTTAGAATCTGTGTTTGATCAGGTTGCCAATTCAATGCTCTCTTCCAAGGCAGACTTGCACATAAATAGTTATACTAAAAATTCTTGTTTCATGTCCCAGCCACCAAACTATCATTTATGCGTTCTGCTTGTACCGAGCGCCTTTCCAAATGTCTATCTGCTGATTCTAGGCCTTCCCAGTCTTTTATAAAAAAAGAGCAATTGTTTCACCATTATTCCTTTTTTTTTTGCATCGTTTTTGGCTGATCAACCCTTAAAAGAATTTTCATGTCCATTCTTCTAATTTCTTTATGAAGGTCGATGAGCTTTAAGAATCACCATTTTTTTTTCTCTCATATCATTTGATCCAGACTTCACTTCTACGTGAGTTTTCAGTAGTAAGAAACTGAAAACTTAATCATCTTGTGACAGGCTGAACTTCTCTCTGTATCAATTCACATTCAGGCAATCTCTAGAGCTAAGTCATTGCTAAAGACAAGAAAATGTCACTTTTTCCTATCAATAAACAAGGAACTTTATTAGTTACCTCTCCTCATGAAGTCCCTGTTACAGTTTCAAAGAAGCAGTTCATATACATATTGGACATAATGTCTATTCAATCATTGTGCCTGACCAGAACAAAGACCGTTATTTTTCTGGCTTATGAAAAACGTGGCTTCCATTGTTTCTGCTGCTGATTACTCTATCCAAAGGGAATGTCTGTTCCTCTGTCAAAGAGTAAAGAATGCTCAAGCAAGCTAAGGAACAAATAAGCAGCACTTTTGTGCATGAAAATGTGCCTCTGCCATTCTAGACAAATTCTTTCCTAATGTAGAGAAATAATTTGGGGCGAACTTCTACTAAAATATTATGCTCAGATTTTAGGCTGAACTCAGAAAGACTGCACAGAACTCCAGGAACTGAGTGTTTTGTGGATATTGATGCAAGGCAGACATGAGGGCTAACACTACAACTGCAAGGTGTAAGCGATCCTCAGTTATGCAGTTTGAGTCCCAGAACAAGCAGGAATGTTATGATTCCCATTTTCACACTCCTGCTTCAGCAAGAAGGAAATCACTCCACCGTGTCACTTTTATGCTAGCGAACAAGAAATACTGAGTATTTTTCTTTCTTACACCAATCAGTGAGAAACCAGAACATGTCACTCAAGACCGGAGAGCATGCTCTGGAAAAATACCCACGGATAATGTCATTCATGTGTAATCTGAAGCTAGCAATACACTGCAGGATCAGTCGAACACAGAAGGCGGCTCTATCCAAAGTCAAGTAAGGATAAAATTTGAAAGACAAAGAAAAGAGAAAAGTATCATGAAAAGAGAAAGTAATATTATTCTGAATTTAATTTGTCATGCTCTATAGCTGGCTGCTTACCATACTCTTATATTGTCCTCTTTCTCCCTCTGTGATTTAACTTCCACATGATCTTAAACACAAGGGACTGGGCTACGAAACAGAAAATATAATTGGTAAGAGTTATTTTTGGAGGCTCAAACATTTGGCCAAATCTTAGCAGCATAAAATTCAAGACACATGACTCAGAAGTTGATCCGATCAGCCCATGGCATTAGACTTCGGTGCCATTAATTAAATCAGGTTCTTACAAAAAAAAAGGTACTTATGGCTATTGGATTTAATTTCCTTCTTCTTCAACAAAGGTGTCATTGTTTTAGAGACTGGCAAATATTACAAAGCAGACTATATGTATTGGTTTGTTCCTGTTTTCCAAAACAATATTAAACTGGAAAGAATAAGTGAGAAAGAGTTAAGCAAGAACATGATCTGGAGATTTGTTTACGAATTTACTTTTTGAAGGATTAGAGAAACAGCTGTTTGAGGCCTCTAAAGGTTTCCTACAGCTGTATGTCTAAACGAATGAAAAGACTAAAAATATATTAACAAAACACTTGTTTAGTTGACTAAACAAGTAACCCACTGAATTTAAATTATAGTTGCACTGTAACTACTAGTAATTGTCATTTTGGATTGTTCTTAGTTTCCACCTAGGCCAGTAGCATGTCTCAAGTGCAAGCAGCCGGCACCAGAGGCCTCAGAAGAAACTACTTGAACTCTGTCTGAGGCAACACTGGAATACTCTATTCCTGCCCTCAATACACACATACATAAAGCTCCTTTCTCCTGTATTAAGAGAGAAGAAGAAAACACATTCCATTTTAGCCTTCTCTGGACATGAAGTATTTCACCAAGTCCTCTCTCAGTCACCTTAGTGCCATAAAAAAAAAAAAAAAAAAACAAACCAAAAAACAAACCTCCCACACCAAACCAAATTCCTTTGACTCCTCCTTAAAAAGGTGTGCCAAATATTTGATTACTCATCACATTTTAGAATAAAGTATTTTCTTCTCAGAGTATCTTCTCCAAAATGTAGTAGTTCACACACTGTCGGTAAACTGGTATTCCACTATTATGAGAGGTTAAAGTTCTAGTTGTTTGTACAGTCAACTCCTTTCATAACACTCTTAAGCCAATCAAGTGTCTTTCAAAAATACCAGAGTTTAAGTTAGGCCAGATATATTTCAAATACATACCTGACAGGTGCTACTGAACTTGTTGCAATAACTGGAGCAATTTCACATTCTTTTCTAAACACAAGGTTAGGATGTTATTTCATAAAAAAATAGTTAACTCGGGAAAAAAGTGTGTCTTTTTTACCTAGGTCTTGGGAAAGACGATACCGTTTTGTTCATATTTGCTTTTTGCCTTATTGATTGAAAAGATTCCCATCCTGAACACTGATGAATAATGTACATAGCTTTGTAAAAAGAATTGTCTCCTTGCTGTAGGCTGTTTCATACTGATGTTTCAGTTTGATTTTACCACTGTTTAGCAAGGGAGCCTTTCAGATTTATAAAAAGTAGGTTATAAAAATAATATATTAATCATGCCTCCAGTCTGATGTGACTTTTGATCTTCTGAAATTCAGAGCACAATTTTTGCAGTGATTTAAAAAAGAAAAGAGGAAACACCTGTTCTATTGAAAACTTCTCATTTTCAGAAAGGAAAGTGACAGTGCTAGCCTGGAGCTTTTGTGACTGACTACAACACCTAGAGCAATGCAATGAATTCTGTGAGAGAAGGCATTCAGGTCAGCATGTTTCCAGTCTACACCCAGGTAGATAATTTTAAAAAGTTTAATTTTGAAATCTCATCTGTGCTTGTGAAGGAACTTCAAACTGGTCTACCTCCCAGCCACAAATCTAACAAATTGGTTGTTTTTAAAAGAATATCATCGATCATGATGGACTATTGTAGTATATTATGTCTAGGATTCATGCCCTAGCCAGAATTGCTACTGATGCATACCCCTCTTTCTTGCAATAAATGCATAAACTACTCACTCGCCCCTTTTCAGTTTATAGGCAATGTTCTTCAAAAAGGTCTCACAACTTTCACTGGGACACAGGCAGGCTTAAAGACCAGGTTCAAGTACATTCTTCAAATTCCCCTAGTGCCTTTGTTCCAGACTGCAGTTTTATAGCTGCCCCCACCTTGTCTAAATTGGGCATGTATAGAGCTCCTCTCTTTGCAATAAGCTGGCAGTATCTTCATCCATCCTTTTACAGCTACCTGCCTGCAGACACCCCAGCACCCTTCCCACGGACACAGCAGAATTGCAGGCAAAAGACTTTGTGGCACGCAGTCCCACCGTTCTCTCGGATATTACCCTTCCATTGTTTCTCAGCCTTCTTTTTATATTTTCTCTCATTTCTTCTCAGATTTCCTCTGGTCTCCACAGCTACACTCATCACATATTGTCTAAAGTTATAAACGAAGATGAAAGGGGCAGGCAAACACAATGTAATGTAGAAAAACAATCTTTTATTTTCACATCAAAACAACTTGTATTTTAATTACTTCTTTGAAAAGGTAATGAGTTTAAAATGTTCTTTGTTTAGCCTCTTAGATATAGCCCAAGTCTGAATGTTTTTGCTATTACAGACATTTTCATGGTGCACATGAAAGAGTTTTCTCTCTTCATCCCCCGCCTGAGAAAAGTATGACAATCCGATGATAGCGCAAGGAATACAAAGTCCACTGTGAGCAATGGCGAGGACTAAAATAGATGCATGGATGCCTAAAGTTGGGCTTAGTAAGTGCACATTGAAGCCAGGATTGTGATTAGCTATGACAAGTGCTGAAGCCTACTAAAGCTTTAAGTAAAAATGAGGTCTGTTTGGAATTCAGCCCACATTAATCAGTTATTTCATTAACCATGCAATTTTGACACACCCATTGTAGGTAATGTATAAAAAGAGGTCTAACCTTTTTGGTGAAATGCAGGATCAGTTGAGCTAACAAAGTGCAAAATATATGAAAAGCGATGCATAAACATTGGTTAAATCCTCTCCAAATTCTCCTACCAGGCAAGCACAGATTATAGTCATCACTGCTCATAGTGATGATTGATTCAGAATTGTGTTTCAGAAGATATTATACAAATTGATTACAGGTGACAAAATCTATCTCATCATGATTCCATCACTAATATTAACAATTTACAGTATAAAAATTTGCATCTGTTACCAGAAGTGTTTCTTCAGCTCTTTAATTAAACCAGTCTTGGGTGATCCAGGGCATCTTATATGCAGATGCAGCCTTTATTGTGTGATTTGGCCTTTGGATCAAATTCCTACCAAAATTCCCCCCAAAATTTGCTGGTTTGACGTGAAGTACAGAAGCATGTCTGGGTTATATAACTCTGTTGCCTCAAGAACTGTGGAGAAAATAACGTGTCTCATGTTTTCTTGAAAGAAAATGCCTTTTATAATACATTCCATCTTTGATATACTGATAGCACAGACGGTCATCGAGATTAATTTCTAACTTTAGGACATGCTAATTCCACAAGGATTAGTCAAACCAAAAGGTTTCACATTTGCAAGTGAGCTCTTTCAAATGAGCTTTGCACCACTTCAGTCCGATATATTGATGTATCATCTACAAGTCAGGTGACAGCACTTTTGAACTCCAGAATTAGATTCAAGTTTCTTGAAAGGTTTGAAACCTGAAATCAAATATTGTCCAGGAATTAAAAGATAAATGTTAAAATAATTGCTCTCATTAATGACAAACATGGTGGTTTTAATTGGAAACCCCTTCAGCAACAACTACTGGCTACACTATCTGTATGGAAAATAGAAGGCAAATATTGTAACACTTCAGGTCCTGTTAAAAATTCGGTTTATCATAAACTGCTTGTCAGATGAACCTTGGTTTTGACACAAAAAGAATCTGCTTTCCCTAAAAAAAAAAAAATCCCACATTTCAAAAAAACTGTCAAAATAAAAATATTCCACTCAGAAAACTAAAAACGTTTTCACTGCAATCAAAATTATCCATAGAAAAAGAAGAAAGATCGCTCTTTAACTACACATACTAGCAACACAGGGAGGAACATCAAGGTTAATTCTGAAAGCATATGCAGTGAAGCTAATTTTGGACTTCTGAACATCTCATCTGCTTCCTTACTACAGCTCCCATGGTCTCAAATACTCATTCTATTACTCCTGACCATGAAGCACCATCATGTAGATGCTATGGAGATTTTTCAACGTGTTCGTTTTCTACCATGATTTTAATACTGGAGGGGTTTTGATGAAGTGTTTTCCTTCCACCAAGCTATGCCTTGCAAGATAAGCTCTCTAGCATTCCAGCAGGCAAAATTAATCCTACACTAGCAACACCAAGAAATGTCACTATTTTAAAGTTAACTTACTAAGCTTTGGTTTGTAGCTTTGAGTAATTTCTCCCTCTGGGAAGAGAAGATTCCCAATTTCCTAGCAAAACAAACAGTTTTTCTAGGCATAGAAAAGTCCAAGAAAACAATGCAGTTGTAATTCTTAGGAAAAACAATTCATACATACTCCTAACCATAATATCGGAACCTAAACCTATAAAAGCTCTGTTATTTACTTCAGGCAATAAAAAAGCAGCCTCAGAAAAGACAATTCATTAGTATCATTAATAGGCAATTCTGCATTCATCATTACTATTAATATTAATACCTGATTTTTTTAAACATTGGGAAGCATGTTCACAATTAACTTTCGCTATGCTCATTGAACTTCATTACACATACAACATGACCCGAGGACAAGACCTCCTCTCACTGTATCTCAAAATGTATTCTATTACTACAGTATAGTACATAATATTGTGCAATATCTATGTAATATATAGGTATATAAGAGTGTGTTTTCTCTTACACAGTACCACAAAATGTTCTGTACAGAGATTTCTGAAATTGAGGTATATAGACATATGCATCCAAGTAAATTCTAAGGCTGAGATTTTGTAATAAGATCATTTGATGTAAATTAACGTTATTAATATCTAGTATCTCTCACAGAGTTACTCATAATGATATCTTACCTGAGCTTCAGAATACTAATGAAGCTCCTTTGCCATAGCATCTGCAAAACAACAATATGATGTGGATTGTACCTCTCAAGAATCCATAAGCTGTGGCTACCTAGCTTCAGTCTTGATTGCCCCGAGATCACTTCCAGTCCAAGATACTGTACAAACGGAGCTGTACGACATCTCAAAGCACAAGCTGAAGTCAGAAGAAAGCTTGTACTTTCAAATGAAGTTTTGACCTCAATAGAAGTAGTTTAAACTGTTTTCCTGTTAATTTTAAGTACACCGTTTTTATAAAGGTTGTGATTAATGTTTGATACATGCAACTAGCACATCGTACAGTAAAATGAGAAAAGAGAAAACAGACTGATGTTTTAATGAGAACAAAAAATAGAAGATCTTTAATCAGGCAACCATTTCATGCTGTATTTATCCTTTGAAGAATGTCATTCCTTTATATCTGAAGTCACAAACATAAAAAAAAGAAAAGAAACAGGCAACATTTTTCTTCTATTCACCTTCTTACCCACCACGCTACCCATTCAGTAGACTGCATTACATCAGATGATACATTCTGACCACCACCTAGCACCGACCTGCTTCCAGATGCAGTATCATCATTTTGGATTAATTTTACCTATCTTACACTCTATCTCCTCCACCCTCACCTATGTTCAACACAGATACTCAGACCTAGAGCCCTCACTTTTGAAGGTCATTTGAGAATCCATGCTTGACCTAGAACAGAGGAGAAGTCTTTCTGACTCATCTGTGTACCTTCGTGCCCAGAGCTGCTCTCCTGCACTCACTGTTCGAGGCTTCAGAGATAGTGTTTCAAATTTCACATAGGTCTCTTTTGCAAGGTCAGCTTCCTTTGCAGTTTTCGGTTTCACATGAAGTTTTAAAACTTTGTAGAGTAAGAAAAATATCAAAGGTAAAACAACCACACATGCTGCACTGCTGGCCAATATCAGAATAGAAAACTGAGAGCTGTTTTCGTCATTTAAGCTATCAGTGGAGAAAATAACGCACTGCTCTTTTGTAGGTGGCACTCCTTTGGGTGAGACACATGCCATATATTGAGTACTAGGTTGCAAACCATCAATCGTGACTTTGTTTTTGCTAGAATCGGTGCTCAGAGGCAACATATCTTTCTCACCGTACTTTGAGTATAACACAGTCACTGCAGAGTTGCTTGTGGCATTGACGGTTTTCCAAGTTAAGGTCACTCTTTCATCAGTTTCACTGATCACTCTTAGGTTCTTTACAGTAACGTTTTGCTCAGCCATACCTCCTGTATTCAATGAAGTCTCCTCACCTTTCTTGCTTATCTCCCCAGTCTGCTTTTTGCTTCCATTTGTCACTGCCTTTGGACTTTTCTTTCCATCGGACAGGGGCCTGGATTGCTTCTTTTCAGTAAACTTGATGCTCGTTGATCTCTCAGTGCTAACCAGTGCTGTGGTGGTCGGTGTGGTGGGAAGAGGTGTGGTTGTCCTCTCAGGTTCCGGCCTGGATTCCTCCTGAGTGGTATTCTGTCTCTCTGCCTCTTGCTTCCTTCCATACTTCTGTGGTGACACAGTTGTAGTAACTACACCAACCACTGTGACAGTAACAGAAGCTTCTGACATTCCTGCTAAGTTCTTGGCTTTACATCTGTATTCTCCTGCATCCTTGTATGAAATCCCTGTCAAGCTTATTATGGACCATCTGACACCCTCTCCAGGTGTTTCTTGAATTACTACAGGAAAAAGCAAGGAGCAAAACATTATAAAAGGGGGCAAGAGAAAATATTAGGCTACTTATTCTGTTAAGTTATTTCTGCCAGAAGGAATCACATGTATTAAACTTTAAAAAACAAACAAACCAACCCGGAAACACCAAAACCAAACTAAACCCCACACACAAAGTATGGAACTCCCTGACATATTATGTTACTGCAGAAAAGTGCTCAGCTCGGGTCAAAATGGAATTGAATGTCTGGAGGAATTACAATATAATTGGCAGTTTCACTAAGTAAAACAAAACCGCATAACGAGAAATCAAATGTCTTAAAGCTGCTAAGTGACTAGGAAATACAAGTCTGACTTCGAGTGATACTGAACACACTAGCCATTTAAATTACCTTTAAATTGGAAATTACCTTTGTCTTAAAATATTTCAGTGCTTTGGACTATTACCTTCTTCGATCTACGATTTAAGATAACTGCTAACTACTTGGCATTAGCAAGAAACATTTTTTATATTTAAGTTACTGCATAAATATCTATCATAGTAGCTAGAACAATATCAGACAGTCACAGCCTCTTCAGCATTCAAGATGGGTGTTGCAAATAAACAATAAACCTTTGCAAATAACATAGAAAACATGATTTTGGATAATCCTATGCTTACAAAGCTGAGTTTTAAGTGGCTCGGTTATGGCCTCACTGGCTTTTTTAACATTAACATTTTGAACCCAAATGGAGATTCCAGCAACGAATTCTCCTTTCTGCTTTTCAGCTTCTGAGTTAGGGACCAACTATCCCAGTGCCCATTCTCCTTAATCCTTCCCCCGCTTCATCCATTTCCCCCCCCCCTCCATGCATATTGTTCTTATTACAGACCACATCCATAATCAGAACGGTCTGTTGAACCTGTTCAGACCGAGACCTAGACAAAGAATTTCATAACAGCTGTTGCATGGATACAATTGCCAGCTTGGTGCAATACCTGGTCCATTCTTACTCATTATAATGATCTCAAATCACAAGCAACCCAACAGTTTCAGGCTCTCCCATTTCCTATAAAAGAGCAATTATACCTGTATAGTTCACTGGTATATTGTCTGACCTAGTCCAAGTAAGCTGTGGTGTTGGGTACCCAGTCGCATCACAGCGTAGCAGAACGTTGCTTCCCAGCGGGGAAGTGATTTTTGTCGCCGATGTCATCACAGATGGTTTAAGACACTGCTCTAACTCAGCTCTCTGGAACAAGATTCCTGCCAGGCTCTCAGGTCCACTACACGAAATCAATGGATCAAGAAGTACAACGGAGTTGTCCACAATTTTGGAAAATTCGATTAGCTTTGAAATGCGACAGTCACAAAACCATGGGTTATCCTGCAAACCTGAAGCAGGGAGGGAAGAGGGGAAAGAAAAAAAAAAAAAAAATTTTGTCAGGCAATATATGGATATTGTGATTACAGTATGACACATGACTACCACCAAGTACAATCAAGAACCATGGACCTATTCTGAGTTAATCCTTTCTTTTTCAATTTGCCCTTTTCCTTCGGCTGATTGGTGGGGGAGTTTTTGCAGAGGTGCAGAAGAACAGTACGAATGTTCATTAAGCTAAACATTTTCTTCACAGTTTACAGGAGCATAGTAACATCCTGGCACTACCTTTGCTTAATTTTGCTATTTATCTAGGAAAAAACCCTTTGAAAAGGTGTCTAAGACTGATGAAACATTTTCACCTGCCTGTGCCTTCTGGAAAGATACCTTCTCAGGGCTATTGTATCCTATCACTCTCCTCTGCTCTTAGTCCTTCTTTGGGCTCTTACAGTTTGATTTTCTCAGACCCTTTTTTCAGCGCTTGCAGAGAACATGATGATTTAAGGGTTTAGAGCTTATATCAACATCGCTGCCCCTTCAAAAAAGGATAAAGGCTAAGGAGAAAAAGCTTTAGGCCAATAAAATTCTTATCTGGCTCTGAACTATACCAATATTCTTAGAAATCTGGCTTCAATTTGGGACAACCTCTGAAATACATTCAAGAAGAATACCAGAAGAGTAGAAGATGGGAAGGGCCCTGAGAAAAGCTGATGACTACAATATTTTTATGATGGCACACAAGAACACTCTGTCTCCTCTTCTGTTAGAGGCTATAACATTTGCTTCTTGATTCCAAAGCCTTTGAATGAGAGGCCATTCCCTCTTGGTGACCTTATTATGGTGAAAACCAGTAGCCATTTCTGAGGAATAGAAGTCTAAACCCTCAGCTGCTATTGATTACTTCACTATGTTGACCTTCACAGAGCAACAGCGGCTTCACCAGGTAAAACACCACACAGCACATCACTCGTGAGTTCAAATATTTTCTCATTTGACTTTTGGGTATACCTTTTTCATTTTTTTCAGTATTAACAATAAACAGAACTTACAGTCTGAAACGAGGGATGGTATGCAAGAACCCGTTGCTGTTGAATTCACTGATTAGTGCAACAGACAAGTCATATCAATTAAACAAAAATTAAAAAGAAAAAATTTGAAACACCTGCTAATATTGTTCAGTGTGTATTTTTAGGAATTATCAAAACAGCTAATGGAAAAATTCTGCTTTTTATTCTGGAAGAAACCTGTAGATGAAAGAATACGTGAATAATTATCTACTGCTTCCTTTTATCGCCTGACCAAGATTAGGTTATTTTAAGCACAATGGCAGTGATTGGTTAAAACTGTGGTAAAGCCCAATTAATCCCCACTCTTTAAAACAAGTGTTGACCTGAAGAGATTCCATGACTTTGACATCACAATCCAATTTCACCCCTTCCAGACATAAGAGATTTTACATCTATTCACTACTTATTGCCCACTGGAATGGAGAAGGAGAAATCAAGGAAACTGTATTAGCAACTGCTTTTCTTTAAAAAATAAGAAAAAAAAAAATCCTCCAAAATATAAAAACATTTTCCTGTGAACTTCACACATATTCACAAGCAAAAGAGATACCATCCGAATGTTTTCCATATGTCTACACACATGAACCGTTCGTGCTCATAAAAATTCTGCCCAATCGAGCACACGTATGTAACTATTTGTGCTCATCTTGTAAATTAGGCAAGCTTTAGTTTGTGGTTAGACACAATATTCCTGTAAATTTTTTTTTTTCATTCTCACTTGCTTATAAGAGGTCAATTTTCCTCACTATGCTAAGAAAGAGACTATACGAGCATTTGAAAATTAAGTTCCCCTAAAGCGTAAGAGGGAAGACAGGATCCCCTTGAACCAATCCCTCAACTGCCAGAGTTCCTCCGTGACAAATGCTGCTAAACCGCACGTGAACTCCCAACACGGCCTCTGTGCTATCTGGAGGACAGAAGCACGGGGCAGCTGTGCTACGAGCAGGCGGCAGGGCAGAAGCTCTGGGTCCACAGCGACAATCAGGACAGATTTGCAGCATCAGTGGGGCTCCCCGCCCACACACCAGGCAGCAGATTCTCCCTTACGTTGAAAGCTACTGAAAGCATTTCTTCTGCAACCTTTCTGCATCCTACAAGCTTTACTGCAGAAAAGGACGGGGTTTATTATTGTTTCTAACGCTACATTGAGCCCAGTCATAAACCTGACACTGCCAAGTCCGCTACTAAACCATGTCCCCAAGCGCCACATCTACCCATCTTTTAAATACCTCCGGGAGTCGCAACTCAAACATTTCCTTGTTCCAGCGCCTGACAACCCTTTCGGTGAAGAAATTTTTTCCTAATATATATAAACACATAGCTTTCATATTCTCCTGGTGTCCCAAATAAGACCCAAAGTTGTTACAGTAAGTATCAGGAATTGACAAAATAGATTGGATGGTTGTTTAGTCCAGTCTGGGACAGAGGTTTGACCACCTCAGATCATTCTGAAGGCCTGGTTTCAGCTTTAGAAGAAAGCTGTAGTCCCAGAAGACTCTCTACATCCGGGCTTTAGTGCAAAGAAAGAGTTAGTTCAGTTAGTCACCTCATCTCCCCCATCCATCAAGCTTTCCAGTGGAACTGGCTAAAGAAGCAGGACTTATATAAATACATAGAATATACACAGCTACAGGAGTCCCCTCCTTGCCTCCACGGCTCATCCCGTCTATTTATCTGTGTCTTGCCAATATCTGACAGTATTCACATTATTTTTAGTAAACTTGCGCAGCCATTGTAAATCATTAAGTCATGTGAATTCCCAAAATGAAAAGATGAAAGCACTCTTGAGTTGGAAGCGAGGATTAAACACTGAATTTGATTATCCTTCAGTTAGCTAGTGGAGAGAACAGAAATGGGAATGTAAACCTAGTTTCCAAACTACAAAGGCCATTCTGAAATTTAACAGCTTGTGTTTACAAGATGGTAAAAGTGAGAACAAACAGATGAGAGAATAAAGAAAAGGTTAAAAAAAAGGAAAAAAAAGAAGAAACGAGAAAAAATGGGGAGCTTTAATAAAGGAATGAGATGGAATCCCATCAGGAAAATAATTTCCTAAGAAGAGAAAATAAAAATAATGATAAGTCTCCAGTGGTATGCGTATCTGATGGAACACCAAGTCTTTATAAACCCTGGATTCTTTTGTAGAAATACTAAGGCCGTTTGTTGACCTGAGAAAGAAATACTAACAAAGGCAAAACAAACATTGATAAATATTTATGCATTGCAATATACCAATGCAGTGTATTTTAACATTAAATATAGATTATAAATTGCCCTAAAAACCATTCTTTATTCTAGATTTAGCATATTTTAAATCTACTTCTCACATATTTATATGTATGCTTGTGTGTACAATGGCAAATATATGTATATGTGTGCCTGTGCATGCACTTTTTTGCAGTCTTCTCAGTAAGCAGGGTTTCCCCATGCTGTGTCAATATGGACTTTAGCATTCAAAATAGCTACGAGTGAAATTTCCTTTGTAAATCAGTAACCAGTCTCAGACCATAACTTGTATAATATACTGCTTTTCAGTTCCTATAAAATGGCAGTATGGGAAATATTCAAGTTTTGGGGCCGATGGAAATACTCACCACAGCTTGGGCCAGCCTACCCAAGGCTCTCTTCCAACTCAAGCTACAAATTTTTGGATCCATGGTTCTGAACAGTAAAGCCCACTTCCTGCACTGTGTCCCAACGTTTCCTACACACAGTAATTGCTAGGGAGCAGTTTCAGGAAAAGCATCATCTACCCAATGGCCCAGCATAACAGCTGGCAGCCTTATGGACCTGCAGCACTTCAAATTTTTGGCACCTCTACGTGCAACAGAGGCAAGATCTCATCTAACTGCCACTTGATCAAATCCGGGATTCTTCTGTTCCTCTCGCTGACTCGCTAGATGTAATCTCCCATATGGAAAAAGCTACTGCCACCACTCCTGCCAGAAATTTCAATCTCTACAGCAGCCAGTGCTGAAACTTAGCTGTGATTTGGACCGAAGTATTAGGCTATAGCTCCAGAGATAACCAAGAGGGGGCTAGATGAATTCGCACACTGGTCCCTTGATCACTTCCACTGCTTAATTGTCAACCTCACTCCACAGCTTTGTTTTGAACTGTTCCAAAGGGTGCTTTCCAAGACAAAGCCAGACGGGGCTCCAGGGACAGTTCACGATCCAGGCATTGCTTCCTGAAAGGCTTATGGATAAGACCACACCAAGGACAGCTTGTTCTAGCCTGTTCTTGCCCCCAGTATAAGCGCAGCAGGCTTTGCACCTCCAAACTATCCTACATGCCTATCAGCCTACCAGGCATACAACGTAGCTTGCTATTTTATACTACAAAAGCACAACTCCACGGGTTGCAATGCAATTCTGGCATTACTTCAGGCAGTTTGAACTGGAGGAAAAACACCCCCACCCACACAGTCACATTTTAGAGTCACTGCAGCATGCCCCTGAGCCCAGAGAAAACCAAGGGCTAAATCGTACGAAGTGTGGAACAGTCAATCAGCTTTAAAGAGAGTTGGCCCTAACACGTGGATGAGAGCCAGGGTAAGCCACTAGGCTACAGGGCCAGGCACCATTCCCTGACCCTCTTTCATTTAGCATAGTGTCCACACAGTGGAACATCACTCAGTGGGAGTTCATAAGAAAACCCAAACCCCTAAGCAGAGAGATTATGAATTGGAAAGGAGATGCTAAACTGCCAGTCCCCTGGCAAAAGCGGTCCGTGGGTCCTCCAAGAGTCCTTGAAGTAAACAAGGGGAACCCGAACTTTCTCTTACATGCAACCTCCTTGATGCTCAGTCAAGACACTGAAGATAAAATTGCCTCCTGCTGTTAAAAAAATACATATGCACAAACATTTGAGTTGGGGGCTTTGCTGTTATTGATCTTGTTAATTAAATACAAGTGACAATCTTGTTCTGCCAGAACTAGGAGAGAAGCCAGCTCAAGCCGTAATTGCTTGCACTAAGTAGAATTTGACTGCTGTTTTCCTGACTAGACAAAACCAGCGTTTATTTGCTCTGGGTTCCAGCATCTAGAGAGCTCTGGCTGCAGTTACCATTCCATGTGGGCACATAGGTCAGGCTGAATGCTCCCACAGAGAACAGATGGAGCACATATGACACTCTTGAGCATCAAAGCAATTGTGGGCATCACATTTTAAGGGAAACCTCTTTTTTTAAAGCCCAAAGGAGTCCGAAGGGAACCAGAAAATGAAAAAAAAAAAGAATCCCTCGTAGTCTATGGGAAACTTGTGAAAGAATAGTGCGATTAGTTAAGGTGGCAAACGGGGAAGGAAAATGTATGAAAGGTTACTATAAGAGAGGGTAATTAGGTTTTCTGTACGTCTACCTCATGTAGGACAAGAGGTAATCAGCTTAGTTTGCAGTAAGGGAGATTGAGGTTAGATATTAAGAGAAACTTTCTCACTATCCTGATAGATAAGCACTGGAAGAGGTTACCAGAGAAGGCTCTGGAATGGTCTGGCTTTAAGAACAGCACTGACAGCCAGAACAGTCCAGTTCGTCTGGATCTGCATCCCAGCAGGCTAGGGACCTTATTGAAATTCTTCCCGATCACACACCTCTGTGATCCTCATCTCTACCTCAGAGAAGGAAGAGAGTATCTGCTGGATGTGTTTCTCCTCCCTCAGGCTCCAGCAATCCTGGCAGAGACAGGAGGGGGTCAGGGTGTCAGCGGGGAAGCAATTCCACAAAGCACATCTTGCTCTTGTTGTTCTAAGCCGGTATCTCCTACGGTTGGAGCATTATAGAGACATCTCAACTCCTAGGACATCTTTCTAGCCTAATAGTTTCTATCAGCCATTCATTCCTGAAAAACACTGGCTTTCTAACAGTCCAGCAACCTAAGGATGAGCCTCTAGCAGCGAGTGTGAGTGGCATAACTCCAGCTTTGCAAGCTCCAGTAATATAGATAATAAACTGAAACTTAGTGAAGACTGAGTAAGCCTGTCAAAATAACCCATGACATAAAGAGCACTGCACTTTCTAATCTCCGGAGGAAGGGGATGTTTTCTTGTTCACTATAGAGTTTCTTATATAGCAAGCACTGTCTGTCTGCATCGGGATATATTAATTAGAAGCCGATGATGTCAATGAAAGCCAATTCAGCTAATTATTCACACTTTACCTAAGGTAGATTTACTCAACACAACACAATGAAAGTAGTACCTGGCATTTTACATTCTCAGATCCAAATCTGTAACGACCGCGCAGAGCCTCCCTCAGCACGGTAAAGTTAAAAAAAAAAGAGAAAAGCAAGGCCCTGTTTGAACCCAGCGTGTGTTCCCCTCTGGAGATCTGTGTTCAAACCCAGCTGGAGTTCATAAATGAAAATGATCCAAAGGTCACATCCTGAGTCTCTAGAGAACTCAGTGCTGGCACCAGAGGGTTTGCCAGGACTAGGGGAGGCTGGCAAAGACCCCAGATGGTTGCCAGGGCGAAGGGGAGGAGAGAAGAGTGTGTGTGGTTTGGGAGTGTTTGGGGTTTTGAGTTGTTTCTTTCGGTTTGTTTTTTTTAAGCGGTGAGGGCTGTGTAAGACAAGGAAACCAAATAACCTCTGGGACTCCCACATGAGATCATCAGGAGGATTAGGTCCAGCAGGGTCACCTCCTGCTTTACTGCCTCCTGTAGTCTTCAGCGCAGGGACAGGGAAAGGAGTACTGAGCTAGACTTACTTTTACAGTTTTTTCTTTTTTTTTTAATCCTGAATAAATGAAGATCCTATTAATGCTGCAACCTACAGTTACCATGCATGTGAGGAACTCGTTCAGCCTACTTGCATCTATTAAGTTACTTACGTACAATCTCATCTGAATGAGAGTTTCAAACTGCAGCTTCTGCTGTGAAACAAAGCAGCTGAACAAATGAACACTGAATAGTGGGGGTTTAGATCAAGAAATTGGAAATACTGGGCAGTACAATGGCAGATCTTTACCAGTGGGTATAGAACTACTGCAGTAGAGAGCACCAGCTGGTTTTCCTCCCTTCCACCTGCTACACTACAGTACAAAATTGTCAAAAAAGTGCACTTATACCTAAACAGTGACCAAAGAGAACACTACTGATAGAGCTGTTCCAGCCATGTTCTGAGACTGAGGAAGAAAAAGGAGTTACCTGCAGGACTAGGAAGTGGTGAGGAAGTGTAAGATAAAGCAAAAAGTCACAAGCAGAACTGATGCGATGGTATACTAGAGAGATAGAATAAAATTATGAAAAAAAATCAGTCTGGCCAAACTATTCTTAAATACTTACCTTAAATACTATAAAAAGTACTGTGAAGTTGTAGGGATCAGATTCCTATTCTCTCTCTCGTATTCAACATGTAAACTGAGAAAAATCTTCAGGATAATAGTCAGCTTTAGAGCAACGCAAGGCCAGCAGGAGTGATGGGGAGAGCAGAGTTGCCCTCTTTTGAGCCACCAACATTATCTGCAGCGCGGTGTCTCAGGACAGGCTTCATACGAGCATCAACTCTAGCTCTCTGTTCAGCTTGTGAGCCACTGGAAAAACCAGTTGCAAATGGACATGCTTGCAGTTGCAACCACATACGGTGATGAGGGAAATGTCATCAGAAACAGAGGTTTTGGAAGTATTGCATTTATATGGATACTGAATACTCTATATGGCCTGTATTTCTGTAGACCGGAATCTCGTAGATTTTACTTCAGTTTTATAACCTTGAGATAACAACAGACCTGGAGGTCACTATCTTCATTTTATAGCTTTCTGTCACCAACAGAAAATAAATAAATAAACATTCACAGAGCAAACCAGAAGACTGACTGGGATGAAACCCACTCTCCTGAATCCCACACTGGTCCCCCACCTGCTCTCACGTGCAACTTAACATTTAGGTACATTTTAATAAGGAAGGAGACGGGCTGTTTAACGTACCCAAAATGACTCTCTGGGTCGCCAGAATGTCCGTGTTCTTGGACGGGACAGCTTCTGAGAAGGGGGGCCAAATGTCCATCAGGTCTGATGGCAAGGTGGTTAGCTTGTTGCTGGATATGTCCAGGTAGGTGAGGTTTCTCAGGTACCGGCCGGCATCAGCAGGAATGCTGGTCACTTTATTGTTGTGTAAATCAAGAGTCCGTAGGTTGGGCATCTCTGCCAGCGATTCCCAAGGGAAAGTCGAGAGCAGATTACCATCCAGCCGTAGCTCGTGCAGTTGTTTCAAGTTATAGAAACTGCTGATATCAATGTTCGCTACACAGTTGTAAGTTACCCACAGGTATTTGAGATCTACTAGGTAGTAAAAGGCTTCAGTTGGAATCCTTCGTATGACAGTTTTCTCTATACGAAGTTTTACAGTATCCACAGGAACGTTCACAGGGATCTCATACATGTCAGGATCGTTACAGAGCACAGACCTAGCATTAAAAAAAAAGAGGGGGGGGGGCGGGTATTGGCATTTCTTTATCAGAAATTTGTATTTCAGATTTAAATGCAAATGCTATTACTTTCTGCAACACTACTAGCAGAATAAAGAATGTCAAATCAAGAACAGCCCTCTGCATTTAAAAACTGAAAAGACAAACATGGAGTTTCTAAAGAGGAAAAGAATACAAAATGGCAATGATACATTTGCTTTTTTCTAAAGCATGTAAGCACCATCTTCTGTCCATCATTCTACTGACAACCGAAAAACAAAAGCCATTGTATAAGGAATAATACATGCATGTATCTCAAGTGGGAACTGCACACCATCTGTTTTACTAAAATTCAGAATATTGGATTACTAATTCCTAATTCTTCTGCATGATGAAGATTCAAAGTATTTGTCTGTATTTACCTTTCAGAATAGACCGAAAATTGAAAGTGTTAGTACATTTCTCCAAAGGAGACCTTTCTTAGCCCTCTTTCTGGTGTCTACATAGAAATGACCTGCTTTTTAGAGGTGCTAAGAACTTTCTGCTCCCATAGATTTCAGTGAAACGGGATTCCTCAGCAGTTTCAAGAATCAGTATGTTTCAATTTCTTTGCGGTACATTGTTTGCACATATTAGCTTGAAGATTCCCCTCCCCCCAAATAAGCCCATCTTTAATTTTCTCCCTCTTTTCTCTATATTATTCCTTTATTTTACTTTCTCCTCGTGCAGCTTTATACTGGATATGTCATGACAATAAGTAGCAATGACAAACAGTATCTCCCAAAATTGACATAACAATACCCAGATCATCAAATTTCAAACTAACCTCTTTATTACCAAAAACTACATGATTTTCCTGCAGATTAAAAAAAGAACAAACTACTGTATTTATTTAAACCTGAATCACCTTACAGTAGACAACTAATTTGTAGAAATAGAAAGGACATTACAACAGCAGGAAAATCACAGAGCAGAAAGAAATTGTCTTCTGCAAAAACTGAAGATTTAGAGTAGCTAGCTGCTAAGTACAAAGCCATAATCACCATCTGCTCCTATTCAGGAATGCTGCTAGCCATATAAAACCAGTATAAAATATGCCTTTATTTCAACTATGCTAGAACTAATTTGCAATGTGTAAGAATATTATTTCCAATTTCTTCAATCCTCTTCCTTATAAATTGCCTTGTATAACAAATAATAAAATATATACCTTGTTCCAGTGCCATCACTTCTGCCATGGTAAACGCAAGTGCATTGTGAAGGACAAAAACCATGCACTTCTTCAAAAAAGCTCATTAGGAGGTAGAAGTAAATAAACAGATACATGGCTTCCTCCCAGCAGAACTGATATGAAAAAATTTGAAAACTTTATTCCTAGGCACTCATGTGCAGTGTGCTACGAATGTGAATGTAGACATCCATTTAGTAACAGCAGATTACATCAGATTAGCTGAGATCTGTAGTTGCTTAACCTTCAAATGTATCCTGAAAGGGATCAGTTAAACCAGCTCATTCTTTGTTCTGTCAGAAGAACATACTCTGTTTCAAATCATATCCAGCATGTTTCAAGGCTATTTTAATATGTAGCTTGTAGGGTTAGAATGTAATAAAATATCTCTTTGCTCCTTCTAAGAGGCAATGCATTAGCTACTGTCCATAAAGAATTCCAAGGTTCCTGACGGAAATCTAGTACAGCATGAGGATATTGAATTGCATTTTCTTTAATACTAAGAATTACAAATTAATAGGAAGCCTAGATTCCAGAGCTTTTAAAAAAATCCCATAAAAACAGGTTTTTACCCCCCCCCCCCCCAAATATTTTAAGTAAGTTACACACTGCAAAGCCAAACTTCAGATGCATGCATACATAATAGTAGAAGGTATTTATTCTCAAAATCTGAGAAACATCAAAAGTGCATATACTACCATTCATAGATAAATCTATACACAGTCATCTTTTCCATCCTGAATAAATCCATTGCTCACATCACCAAAGGTATTTTTTGAATATTACACAACAGACCTATATAACCGTGAGATTGACTTAGAAATGATGAGAAATTACCATAAATATTTACTCAGTTTTATGACCTCCCAAGTGTCAAGCTTTAGGGTGCATTTTGTCTCATTTTCAGGATTTGCTGTGCAGTCACAAGCACTAGAAATGTACTACTACTAAAACAAAAGCTGTCTTTCCTACAAATTCATTCGGTTGCGCGAGCCAAAACTTTAAAAATACATTAAATACCCTTAAACTCCTTCAAAATCCTAAAAGCTGATAACAGGTTCTATAGGGTTTGGCTAGGTATTTTGGTGACTTAACATATTCACAGAAAGAGAACTTCGCAAAGCGTATCAACAGGGACACCTGGTATAGAAATATATTCACACAGGGAGAACCCAGAATATTTCAAGTCTGGAAAACTTTCAAGGGAATTTGAGGGAAAGGAATTACAGGTGCAAAATCGATGTTACCGAACCTAAGCGCTTCCTGCTCCAGTCTCTCCCTGCCCCCATGTCACCTTGTCCAAACCTGTAAGAGTCACAGCAACCACTTCACTAGCCTTTTTTGTTTGGGACAGACATATTGGGCCAATAAACCTCACTCAAAAATTAAAGTCTTAGTGGATTTTGTCTTTTTGTCTTCTTAACCTATCTAAAAACATTACTGTGATTAACAGAAAACAGCTGGCTGGCTGGGGCAGATTATTATTCCAAAAGATTAATCTTCCGAAAGATTAATTAACTTTAACCCAGATTTCACTCCTTTCCGTTTAATTTATGCAGGCAAATGACACGAGTTCTACGATGTCAATGCACTTTGAGATACACTCATGGGCAAGGCATTGTTTATAGTTATCTCTTGTCTTGTCTGACATCGCACCATTGCCAGGATTGCCCTCCGAAACCTGCAAAGGACAAGAAAGGGAAAGTAGAAAGATCATTAGCTGGAGAACCAAATACAAAGAAAAACTGGGTAAGCAGGCCTTAAGTATTACAATAGTTTTCAATTTTATTAAAACTTACTTAATAAAAAATGGTGTATTTGGAATTCAAAAGGACCTGAGTCTTCTTCACTTCCATGTACAGGAATAACTCAGTTAAATTCAGTGTTTCTTTTACAACAGGGGTCACAGCAGCTTTTGCTTATCCCAGGACAGGGTACAGCCACGATAAAGATGAACTTACAGAATGGGGAAAAGACAAGATGGGTTTTCTTTGACTCGACACGATCAGGTAAGTTCCCCTAGACAGAGATCACAGGCTCTGCTTCTAGGTTGGTAGAAGAGAAAGGAAGGATGCCTCTTTGCAAAACTCAGTTCTCAGTCAGAGGCACTGGCTTGGTTAGAGCATTGGATATGCTTGCTTAAAACAGAAGAACAGACTTCACTTATTTACTCTAGCAAAAAGTGACAATCCATCCTCATCAGTCAGAATATGACACATCCCAAATCAAGCAAGGAAATCTGCAGAAGTTACACGTCACTAAGATGCCACACATTTTGGCCACAGTCATTAAACCAGTCTACTGCTGATACAACCCAAATTCCATAATGAGTCCCTTTGAAAAACCACAAAGGGACTTTCAAAACTGTCTTACAAAGGCTTTGTTAACATGTTCTCAAAAATCTTTATCAATTCAGTATGTTCTGATGATGATCAAAACAATTTCTTTTAGACTTTCTGGTCCAAAAAGTCATCTTTGGTAAACCAACAGTGGCTTACCCTTTATCTCTTCACTAGTCAGTTTGTCATATTTTACAGATGATCCTTCTATAGTTAGATGATATGCTAAAATCACGAAGTAGACTGGTACTAAGTTAGGAACACTTACTTTTTGTTTGCAACAACATAAATGCAGGGATTATAGAAAGTGGAAGATTTTGCGAATAAAGGAGCTATGATGGCCATTGCAGGAGAAATTTTCTTTGGGTCTCCAAAGGAAGACCATAAACACACAATAGAATATGGAGACCACGCCACCAAGAACATTACAATCATCACAACAGACATCTGTAAAACAAGAGGAACAGACACATAACCAGTATTACCTGAAGATGAAGACCTTGCAACCTAACCTCAAAAGCACATGCACCTGTATGAAAATAGAGCTATCCAGAACCAAACAACAACATGTAAACAAGCACACCTGACAAATTTTGACAGGTTATAATGAAATCTCGCTTTGGGGATTTAATAGCACATCACACTGCCGTGGATTTTGGCATGCTGTTATTTCATTACGTACAATCTTTCTTCACAGTCAGCACTACTGATTATGGTAAACCTGTCCGTCAGAAGTTGAAATGGCCAGAGAGAACTGCACATATGAATCATGACCAGCATAACAGGTCACTCAGGGATGCTATTACAAACAGTAGATATGAACAGAGAAAAAAAAATCTAAGCCAAACATTTAATAAGGTTGTTAATAAAATCATTTCCTAAGGCTTAACTATGGTACAGTTAAATAAAAGAAAGTCAATGTTCTAGGACACAAAGGCTCAGGCCATATACGTAAGGAACCCAGAAGTGTCTGCTTGGTTTAATGAAGCATGATAGCCATGTTCAAGCATCATACTGAGGAGATACCTGAGCAGTCATGTCTTCTCTGCCTGCCTGTCAGCAAGAACAGTCTGGGCACGTTGGGGCTCACACCCCAGAACACACCATGTCACAGCTAGAACTCAACAGTGACAAACTGGGAGTCGTGGGAGGGTAGGAGAGCAATCAATTGGGACAGACTTTTTCGGCTTTTGCCAGGGACATGAATCAGTAACGGAAACTGGAATGGAAATCTCAAATAAATCAAGAGGACAAAACAAATCACTAGAAAACCATACAAAGCTGCAGAGCTCTTTGTATGTACAGAATTCCCTTGTGGTGTTTACCTATACCCTTATTCAGTCTTTCAGTGACAAACAAAATGAGAAACAAGAAGTAAATGGCTACTTTGTATGAGCTGTTCCGGAGCATGACTAATAAACAAGCAGTGCCTCTCTTCGCAGAAGATCCCTATTTAAATACAAATGCAATACCTATTGATAATAATGTAAAGAAAGAACCCTTTCATTTAGAAGTTTCATGCATAGAAAGCTTAGAAGATGCTAATTTGTAAAAAAGCAAGCAGTCCTATTCTAAAGAGGGATACTGCTTAACTCCAAAGCTTCAATCTTTTTTTCTTTTTTCCTTTTTTTTCCCCCCAAAATATAACTCAGTGTCTTCAACTGCAAAACAGGAAAATGCATTTTCTTCACAAATGTGAGTCTAAATTTATAACTGAACCCTCTGTTTCAAGCGTTCTGAAAGTTCTTCAGAAGAGCAAAATGCTCAAATTATTATTTTTCAGTAAAAATACCATTTTCAGAATTTAGCAGTGAGAGTTTTCCAAAGAATGTTAAGTTTGCATTGATAAGTAATTCAAAAGCATAGGTACACACTCTTCTGTCCAATTCTCACATTTTTATCGTGCCCAACCACAAATCATATCTTTACACAAAATCATAGGAGCTAGTGAACTTCAAGCTTTCTCAAGGACTTTTATACATTAAAAGAATGTCAGCCTTCCAGGCAGGATATATCATTTTATGCCACAACTCACATTCGCTACTGTTTACATAAGAAAGAGATAAACTCAACCGACTTAAAAGAACAAGGGATCGGAATCACACAGCTTAGGAGCTTGGAAAAGCACTTTCATTTTTAGGCCATGAGTTCCAATCAAAGTTGACCAATCCATTTCAGACCAGATACACCTGTGAACCTAGCAGAAAGCCTAAGGACTCTGCAGACACAGAGTAGAAGTCCTCCTAGGACACCTCTGAGCTACATTTCTATGTAATGACAGAGGGCAGAGGCAAGGAAAATTCATGTTGTTCCCAGCCTTCAAAGTAGCTATTCATCTGGAAAGAGTATTAGGCCAAAAGTAAAGAATCTAGTGTTATAAGTCAAGCCAAGAGTTTTCACCAAGGCTAAATTTCAGTTAATATTTAGTACGAAAGGAAAAGGGGGAATGTAGGAAACAGAAATGCTTAAAAGGCTGCGCTCTTCCTTTGCCCCCAAGACTTTACCACAAAAGAACATGCTTAAAACAAAACATGCCCTCATTTACCATACCTTTGTCACATCTACTTGGTCAGACCAATCTATGTTGATGCTCTCCAGGCAGTTAGTGCTGGCATATTGTTTCATTGTCCGGGAAACATTGTAATAACAGTAAAACATGACTGTTAAGGGTACAACAAAATTAACAGCAATTACACTCATTGTGTAGGAAACAAAGGACCTGATAAGACAGAAAAACAAAACACAGGAATTTACAAATAGTCATCCAGCAAAAGTTACTAAAGAATTTGATATTCTGATTTATTACGAAATTTTAAAACAAGTTTTTAAAGAATTAGGAAAATTTTCTTTAGCTTTAATTTTTTTATTAGCAACTGCAAGTCTTGCATTTCAAGCATGGCTGAATTCCTGTATTTTTTCTAGACTTGCTCTATGTTTTAAAACGATTTTTACAAATCAGGCTTCATACTTCAGAAAGAAGAAGTTATTCTTATATAGTGGTGAATTAAATAATCTTAGCCTTCAGCAGACAGCAAATTTAAAAGAAAGGGTGACAGGGAATCTTACACATCATTTTTCCTCCAATTTACTGTGCACGTTGCTCCAGTTGGATCCGGAGCGTAGCTAGCCCAGCCTACAGTAGGCATGGAAGCCCAAAAGACTGCATTTATCCAAGCAGCAAGGATTAGAGTGGCATAGCTACGGGTAGTCATTCTTCTTCCTGTGGCCAAGCACACAGAATCACAAACCATTGTCATCTTTTGCTTCTTTCCAGTGTTGAACTTGCACAAGTGGCTTCCAGCAAGCGTATGCCAGGTTAATAATGACAATTTCAAAGGCCTACACTCCCGAACACTGTAACATACCTGTTTCATACTGCTGAACATCCAAGCTTTCCAGCCTTTAATGCTACTTAAATACCATCACCTGTTCCAACTCACAACACACAGGCAATTCTAACCCCGTGCCAAAAAGCTTACTACGCAACAGTGCATTCAAGTACATCTTTGCATGATCGCAGGGGGAGGAATTGACTGTTACAGTCCAGCTGTAACAGAGAGGAGAGAAAAACATCCAGCACAGTGTTAACGCAACACTAGAGGCACACACCGGCCTGACAGAGGTCAAAACCTCCCACAGCTAGAGGCTTTTTCATGTCCTTCTGTACATGGATGTGGCCCTCTAAAGACTGTAAATAGCCAAGAAAATACAACTTATAAACAGAATAACAGTCTAACTGTGCAATTTTCACTTTCACAAGCAGTACCATCCATGCCAACTAGATAACTTAACCAAGTACTGTAGGATCATGCCCTAAATTCAAATTATGCCAGCACTGTAATTATGGAGTCATTCATGAGAAAACAATATGATCAGACTCTTATTTCCTAGAAGACCAACAGTGAACGATTTTTGACCATAAGTACAGTACCTATATCAGGCCTGCAGATTGTCAGATAACGGTCAACCGCAACAACAGTGAGCAAACCAATACTCGCCATCCCAAAAAAGATGTTTAAGGCAGCATAGATCTGAAATTAAAACAAACAAACAAACAAAAACATTTCTGAGAAATCTTTCAAAGGTACAAGCACAAATTTGTGGACTGAATCGAAGGCACTACGATACATTACATTCAGCCAGTGTTCTTTTCCATAAGCAAGGTACTGAAGGGACTAATTCAATGCAGACAATTTGGAGCTGGCTCATTTAAAATTAAACATTTCAAAAGCAACCTGCTTGTGTACACATCAGAAATCCTAAAGACAGTAGTCTAAAAAGCAAACAAAAACCATACTTCAATAAGTAAATTTTGAGATTCAGACATAAAGACTTTGGAGGTTGGGGGGGCTCAATTCATGTTTTCGGTATATGTTAAAGAAACCTGAAGAGCATTTGACTCATCAAAAAAGTTATGGCTTTAGCAAATGTGGGGTCCTGAATTGTCACTCTTTCCTCTGTTGTATAACTACACTTCTTTTACAGATACGGTACACTGATTTACCCCATCGCCCACATTTTTACATGCGTCAGATCGACTGCACAGGGTAACATACGCTGCAATCCCAAGATGCTCCAAATGCATATGCCCAGTCATCCCATGGGCAGCCTGACCAGCAAGGATGCCTGGAAGGGCTCTGTTACCACTGGCACCCCAGAAATACAGAGCCCTGTGCCAGACCACATGCCAGCAGTGGTTATAATAGAACCACATGACATTCAGCCATCTCCGTTCACAGGATTCGCTTGGTTTAGGTTGACACGAGTTGTGCTGCAAGTGGTCTTAACTCCCAAAGTACTGGTAGTGAGATTTAAATTCAACTTCAACCCACTACAAGTCAGTCTAGATCCAAAGGTGTTGCAAGTGATGCTTCCTGTCAGTGACTGAATTCTGAGCTTGAAATAACCGTGTACTCAGGCAACTGACATCGGATTGTTACAAACACCCATTATATAAAGGTCCAAAATGTAGAGCGTTGCTAATATTTTCCTTAAGTCACATTTTCAGCGCATGCCTTTACATTACTAGTCATTCTCCTGGGAACTTAAGCCCAGCAGTTCTGTGGGCTTTTTTTTAAAGTAGATTTAAATCACAGTACACAGCGAGCAAAGGGCACCATCCCTCTGCTATGGAAGTATAATTTTTCAGCCAGTTTATTTTTAAAAATAGACAGCTATTAAAACTAGGCTAAATCTTTAATGGAGACAAATAGCCTTGCAGGCCTTCATTTTGGATATCCTAGTAGTACCATCCAAAAGAACACGTGTTTGCCAAGCAGAACTCATTAAGATCTGTCAAGATCATCATCAAAACAGGAGCCATGTCCAAAGTCTTTTAACTGTCAAATAAACCAACAAATGTGCATATGCTACTATAACCTTCTTCATTTGGGGATTTAATTTCCTAAGCCTCCTTAAAGCTATTTTTAAATCTCTAGTTGATAAATATAAGGTTACACTTTAGTTTTTTTGAGATTATAATTTTGGAATGAAATTCATAAAAAATCCTATATCCAGAAATTGTTGTCTCTTAAAAGAGCTAATATCAGGTAGAGCTACTTTTTATTTCTCAGTTTGCTTTTAAGTGCTCAAAAGTTTCCCTCTGACCGAATTGCAATACCTGGCATCCAGTATAGCCAAATTTCCAGCTTCCGTGCAGGTCTGAGGCAGCAGACATGGGGTAACCAATGCCACTGACACCAATGTCAGTAAAAGCCAAGTTGATAATAATTGCGTTGGTTGCTGTTCGAAGCTCTTTGTACTTAACAAAGATGCCTAACACAACAATGTTACTGAAAATGCTTATCACTCCTGTAAAGACAGAAAAAGGGAAACTTTACAGAAGATACACACCAGCCAGTAATATGCATGCAGAAGAAAATGCAGCCTATTGTAATATCCAAATCCTAAACAAGCTTTATTTTCAGTCAAGCACAATTTCGCAAAGAGGATAGGCACCTGAAAAGGAGAGAAAATCTTTTCCAATTACGTAACTTGGATTCAGTAAGGACCAAAAGCGGAGCGTTTTGCTGAACCTGGGGCTTCCGATGCAACGACAAGCATAGCAGAAATTCCAAAGCATCTAGGATTGCAATTCAAACACTCCAGCCACCGCGTACAGTGCTGTCTTCCACGGCAAAAAAGAATGCAGGTTGGTGACTGGCAAAAAAAGCAGGGCTTATGATGCACCTGATGTAGCAGAAGGCCCTTGCCACCACCTGAGATCTTCCTTTCCCAGCAGCGAGGTTCTCCTGGGCATTCAGACGATAATCCTGAGCAAAAGGAATACAGAAGCTTTGACATTTGCTTCCACTATCCTAGCCAGACTAACCCCCCTCTCTGCTCATGAGGTCCCAGCTCTTCGCGAGCATCCGAGGAGGCTCAGGCGGCTGCAGACGGTGCTTTCTAAGGCTGGTCAAGCGGTCTGGATGATCTGAGCAACCTGCCACAGTGGCACGGCTGGGCCTGCACCAGAGCTATCTCCCCCACCCGACGAGCTCTAGGGCTGCGTCATAGCCATGGTGAAAGTCCAGCTCTGCACGGAACTTGCTCCTGCCTCGCTGACCTTTTAAACCTCTTCGGTCTGGCTGAAGTCTATTATTAAGCAACACAAGAAATGGGCAGCAGACAAAGAGTTGTAATAAAGAAACACAGTACTAAAGCTAAAACGTCCATTCTCCTCTCTTCGTGTCCAATCCATCTGAAATTTGCTTTGGACTTCATGCTCTTTGAGGTGCCCAGAACACTCTTCAGGACACTGGGCATCAGTAAGCTTTTCCTGCTGAACCTGGTGACCTATATTAAAACCTCCAGATCCTCCTTTTCTCTTGCTATTCCTCCTTCTTAGCCAAATCCTACTGCACGGCTCTTGGAGTGACTTTACATGGCACTCCCACAAAACGGGGTGGGGGTTTGTTGTGGTTTTATTCTCTTCAGACTCTAGCCTGTTGCGGAGATATCCAGAGTAAACTCCCATCCTCTAAACTTTTTACTAACCGACTATTAATACAAGCTATTAATAAATGGATAATCAAGTTAAAAACTCCCCCTTGCACCTCAGCAGAGAAAGACTCAGGGCTCTTATCAATAAAATGGATAATTCCAACATGGTCAAGCAAACAAAGCCATTAAAAAAAACAACTTGTAAATAACAACAGGAATTTCTAAATTGTTCATGGATTCCCTAGTCTGGCACAGCTGTTACTGAACCAAATCCTAAACTTACAAACATTTGTATAGCTTGGGCACCTTAAATTACAAGCGCATTGTGGAATGTTATTTTGGTCAAAGTCTAACATGTTATCGGTGGAAATGCCCCTCAGAATTTTTCTTTTTATTTAAGAAGTTTCACCTATGAATCAAAACACTATGGTTTCCATCATCACAGATCTGAGGCATAATTCTGTAAGGAGATTGAATGAATGGCTGTCATACTGAATGCGGACTTCCAAAAGCAGACCCATCTTCTTTCACAGTCACTGCCCATCCTGCTCCAGTCCCCTGGCAATCCATCACCTTCACCGATAGGATTTCTGCTCCTCTGTTGGCACCACCAAAAACCTGACACACACAACTTAGCTTTTGCTGACATGCCTCTGTGGAAAGGGCAATAAGGTTTTTAAGGATTATACAATGTTCTTCCATCTCTGTCACTGTCGATGCTGCAGCACAGAGTGAAAAATCTAACAGCAGTTTATAGTCAGGCTACAAACACGCTCCAGTTCAAACAGTAACTTCAAATCAGCAGGGTTAGAAAACCTGAGGGCAAGAATCAGTTTCAAGCACTTCAACTCTACAATTGGAATTTTGAAGACTTCAACTGGTACTGATATGGAAATTCTTTCATGGAAAGTCCTGTGGACTCCATCATTGGCAGTCCACAGGAACACAATCCATAGATGTGAAGCACACACGCCAGTGCATCAAACTGAGGCAGACATTTCTAAAGTCAAACACACATCAGAAGTACCATCTGAACCACCATGCTCAGCAAGAGCTACGTTAATACCATGACAGATATGAAAAAGGGCAGAAGGAAAGCCAGTGCAATCATAATAACATGCATAAAAATATAACAAAGATGATACTTTGGATAACACACACAAGGGACACCACCCATTCTTCAGCTTTTAAATGGAGTTTCTCCATTTCAATTAGGTAAATTGGTACCTTTTTTACCTGAAACTCACATAAGGAGTTTCACTGCAACATTTTATTAATCAGTGCCAACCCCCTACATTACAGGAAGTCTCTTAACAGATTCTGTAATTTTAAAATCTAATGAGGCGAAATTATACTTCATTCTTGGCTATCTCTCTTTCCCTTCTCTTTTTAAAACCACCAAGCATGTCTGATCTCAGGTGCCAGTCTCTTGCTTAGTACATAAAAATTACATTACAGATGACATTGGAGGTGCATAGCCACATTAGATGCCATCAGCTATCATATTCACACATTTCAGGAACGACACTGTGATTCTATGAGCCCCTAAAATGAACAAAAGCAGGGAGCTGGGGATCTCATCTGAAACTAACACCACAGTAAAAGCACTCGCAGTGCCAGTTCTGTCACCTCTCCTGTTGACAGGTAGGTAGCGTGTCAAATCTTGGGAGAGAAGAAGCAAAACAGAATTACAAGTTTATAGAACAGTACAGGCTTCTTATGAGGCATGCTTTAACAGATATTACAGCTACCGAGAATGAAATCAGAAATACAACAGGACTGTAAAGTCATATCCTGAGGGTGAGAGAAGGATCCTGCTAGACACTTAAATTTAATGCTTCAGAGCCCAATCTTAAAATGAAGGGAGGGGAAAGGAGGGGAGGGGAGAGGGAACCAAACTAAACTAAGGAAGAGAAAGCAGAAATTGGTAAGCTATGAATGCTAATGAATGCCAATTCCTTAATAATTTTAGCACCACTAAAACAAATCAATAATAGAGCCCCCCCAAAATGTCCTGGGGAGCAAAATGGAAGAAAGAAGATGGATTCCATCTTGAACAAAGTGAGAAACAACATGTAGATTCAAGAAGTGCTCTTCCCTGTTTCTCAGAATCAGGTCAAGTAGAACAAAGTTTCTCCAGGCAGCAGTTAAGCAATGTCCCTTAGAAGAGCAACGAAGCTGGTGCAGGGTCTAGAGCACCAGTCCTACGAGGAGCAGCTGAGGGAACTGGGGTTGTTTAGTCTGGAGAAAAGGAGGCTGAGGGGAGACCTTATCGCTCTCTACAACTGCCTGAAAGGAGGTTGTAGCGAGGTGGGTGCTGGTCTTTTCTGACAGGTGGTGATAGGAGGAGAGGAAACGGCCTCAAGTTGAGCCAGGGGAGGTTTAGATTGGATATTAGGAAAAAATTCTTCACCAAAAGGGTTGTCAAGTCTTGGAACAGGCTGCCCAGGGAAGTGGTCAAGTCACCACCCCTGAAGGTATTTAAAAGATGCATAGATGTGGCACTTAGGGACATGGTTTAGTGGTGGACTTGGCAGTATTAGGTTTATTATGGTAGGGCTCGATGATCCTAAGGGTCTTTTCCAACCAAAACAATTCTATGATTCTCTGATTTCTTAGAGGGCAGGGAGTGCAGACCAAGACCTTCAGTAACCTGAAATCATCAGCTGGGATGAACTCATGTGATTCAGAAAAAGCACATGGATGCTGCCACTTGGCCTGTTGGACAACTATCCCCATATTTCTTTAATTAAATCTTGTAGTTTTGTGAAGGTGAAGATAAAAACCTCATGACCTGATCAAGAGCAGAATTTCTTACTTTCCTTCTTCACAGGGAAGCAACAAAACTAAAGGCGGACCAAATGCAAATACAAGTCCTAACAGAGTTAAGCAAGACACATGGGTAGTAGCATCAAAACACTGAAGGTTAGGTCCGTGTATAACACAGAATTTACTTTTTCAGTTAGCATTTTAAAATGATACCAGAGAATTTCACCTTTATAAGGTGAAGAATATCCATGAGACAGTATTGCTTCCTGCAGCCCGAGTATCCCTATTGTCATCACTAAAATTAATACACTGACCACTGTAGAGTGCAATACTTAACAATTACTTCCTTCTCAGAAAACAAAGCAATTATTTGCAAGAGAGAAAAGCATTCAAACCTTTTAAAAAGCAGCATAATGATGAACACTGTACCTGTACTTCATTTTTATTCTTAGACATCTGCGTATTAACACAGTTTAATTTTTCCAGGTGTGAGATTCGCTGTGGTAAGGCATTTTCAAAGCAATCGATCATACTTTCAAAGATGTTATAGACCTTACTGTCAAGAACACTCCTCATTAAGACAGGAAAGTCCAAGCTATAGGTGAAAGATTTACTAGACTCCCCCAATTATATCAAGAAAAATAAAAAAAGAAGAAAAAAACCCACAAAGTAATCCAACTTCTTTTTTTTGAAAGACATTTAATTTCCATGCAAGATTAAGAAAGAAGAGCTGGGTTGATTCTGACTAATCCCATTGATCACCTATTATAGCTTTGATCCCTAACACCAGGTGGTCAAACTATGTGAAAAGACCACCTTATTACATACAGTGTAATCAATTTTAATTAAAATAACAAGTATCACACATATTTGCAGCACCTAATTGATCCAGTTAACTGCAAATAGTGTGGTAGTACTGCAGAGTGTATCTAGCCTTCCAATACTTGACCATCATCCATCTCCACAGCTTCTTAACAAGTCTACTGCTCTATGTAGCTGTTCTACTGATTTCTCCAAAAACCTGAAATATATTGCCTTTGCATTCAAAAACACCCTCTTTACCAGAACAGCAATTTGATAGTCACCACTTCAAACAGATATGCTAAATAAAATGTGACCATTAGCAATACTATTTCATATAAACCTAAAGTACATTCATATTTTAAAGTATTTTAAAAGCTAATTATAGCATAGAAAATATATGGTACAGTCTGTGAATAAAGTATTTATAAACTGATTTAATTTTCCATAATAAAGGTATAGAAGGCCTATTTTTAAACACAGTAGGTTTCAGGTTTTGGTCAGGTTGATATTTCATTGCTATAGCACTCAATGTTTCAGAAAAGCATTACTGAAGTAGTTGTGGTCATAACAATGAGGAAGTTTTCAAAGGAAAAAAAAATAATTCCATAATAATTCAAGTTTAGCCAAAGGCCATTGCAGTCACAGGGAATGAACACGATGTCAAGCCTTTCAGCGTGCTTTTTCTAACATGTGTCATCGCTGAAAAATACAGCTGCAACTGGAGTCTGCTCTTCTCTGATTAATGACCAGCTCCCTCCCTCGAAGTCACATTCCAACCCTTCCCCTTACATCCCCCTAACAGACACCCGCTCACATGCTCAGACTACACATATATTACTACGAACATGTGGCCCAGGAGAAATCTCAAGATAGCTTCGAGCACATCACAGAAAAATGCAAGATGTGACAGCTATGCCCTATTTTTATCTCTTTTGCAAGCTGGCAGAAATCAATTCTCACTCTATTCTATAATTATGTATCAACAAAATCTATTTTTCGAGATACAACGCTTCCTTCAAATATAGAACAGAAAGCTTAGATGTTTCTGCACACTTCAGATGTTTCTGCACACTTCAGTCAGCCTGCTGATTGCTAACTTGTCAGTAAACTATGGAGAAAAGCCATCAGACATTCGTGTAATACAAAATGAAATACCATCGCTGTTACTATACAAAATGAGCATTCAGATCTACAGTTCTATTTTAAAAAGTTACGCAACAATTTGCCAATGCCCATACCTGCTGTTATTAAGTAAGCTGCAACTATGTTGTGCTCAGTCTGTGTAAAGGCTGAATGAGCTTCATTGTCACTTTCTGAGGAATTGGATGAATCATTCCAATGCATTTTGGACAAAAGAGACTGTCGTCTATCCTCTGCAATAATTCATCAAGACGACGAAACACTACAAAACCCTGTCAGGCAAATTCTTTCATTATTCAACAGACTCACTGAACAATTAAAAAAAAGGGGGGTAGGGGGGAGTTCCCCCCCACCATTGACAGCCTCCAAGCATGATTTAATTGGACTAAAGTGCAAAGAAGTTTACACTCCCAATCTCTGCAGGAGATTGTTAATTAAAACAAAGAGCAGCACAGAACAGAGTACATTTCCAACAGTATGCTTAAACTTCATTCTTACTGCTAAAGAGATTAACTGTCACATGCCCCCAAACTTTTTCCTCCAAACCTCTTGTGCAATGCTTCGGAAACCTCAACAAAAGTTGGCTCAGGCCAGTTGGTCATCAGCCTGGCTTGGAATTAATTCCCATCATCACAGTGAACACACAAAACTGCAGCACAACATAGACACGAATGTCAATTTCTTTAAAAAGCAGGATACGCTTACTCTAAAGTCCATCCCTTCAAATCCTTAAAGACCTACTTCTTTAAGATTCCTCGTTTGATTTAAACTCTCAAACTGACACAGAAGACACAAGAACACAGTCCAGTATTTTCTGAAGTGAAGCATGACTTTCAGAACACCCAATTGCTACATTTCTAAAATAGCCCGGTCTGCAGAAAATGGTTGTTGAATATGCCTTACAAGTCTGACACCTTCCCTCTCCCAAACACACACATGTAAGCTTACTTCGGGCAAATTTTCCAAAGCATGTTACTGGGCAGAAAATCATTAGGCGTTTTCCAAAGCCCTGAGCAGCAGAAGCTCATGTTTTCTTCTCTTCAATGATGAGGGTAGCAGCACACCAAAGTAAAGACCTTTCGCAAAATCCTGCATAAATATTAGCTGCAATAAACCCTTGCCCAAAGAGCTTATATGCAGTATCAGTATACGCAATTAAAGAAGGTGTTTCCCACCAGTTCCCCTTCGTATGGTTTTTGCCTCCAGTTTTGTACTCATAAAAGTGACAAGAATGAGCAACCAGTGGTTCTTCAGTTGTATGTGGTTCGCAGGCAGCTCAGGCAGGCTCCCAGGCTAGGGCCGTGTCTTCTGAGCAGCAATAAGGGTGTAGTGACACAGGCAGTACTGAGGAATATAGCCATCCCATAGAAAGGAAGTATACTTGAAAAACTCTCCCTTCTCTAACCCATGAAACACTCATAGAGCATTCCCACCCACTCCTCAGCTTTCCAAAACAGACATCCTGCATCTTTCACCTAATCTGAAGTAAGAAAATTTTGATAAAAAATTTGTGCGGTCACAAAATTTAGTCATCATTACTACAGACGATTATGTGTCACAGTTCTACCAGCAAACATTTTCTTTAATGCCACAAATCTACACTCACTCTTACAGTTCTCAAGGTACTTCTATTATTACGGTATTTTTCCTGTCAGAAAAGGATTAAGGAGGAACAGGGTGGGAGGGTTCTGAAAGAAAAGATGATCTGTTTGGCAATGAAGCCACTTCCCTAGTGCCCCATAGTCCTGCCTCGAAAGATAAAAGCATAGTGATCATTTGATATCTTTGCTTTCCTCCCCTGAAACTTTGGCAAGATTTTCAAAAGCATCTCAGATCTTGCAGCTTCCACAGAAGTCAGAGCTTGCAATGCTGAATGTCACAGAAAAGCAAAGCATTACTATTTTTATTCAGATAGGATTCCAGACCTAGAGTAGCAGTTAATGAGACCGCACATATTTTATACATACTTGTTCGTTAAAAAGCAAGTTTCTAATATACCACCCTATATACCATCGCATTGTCTCTGTCTCCTCTTAAATTTGGCTAATTTTACAGCAACAGGAATTAAGAAAAAAAAAAGTTAAAATTAAAGGCAGGCACTACTTATCATTAACCTGAAAGTAATTTTTTCTAGAACACTGCAGTTCATAAAACAAGCCAAAAAGATAAAGCAAGGAATTAAGTATTAAAGTATACAGATAATCTAGAAAGTTGGAAGCACAGCTCCTAAGGCAGATAAAATATGGCTTACCACGTTGCTTTTTAATACTGGCATAAGAAAAAAAAAACCACAACAACACAACAATCCAAAACCTCAGGCTGTTTTTATCCTCCAATATCAGATAGTATTACTAGTGTCAGAGGGGCACTTTATAACCTCATGTGATGCTTTTCCTTCCCACTTGTCCCAGATCAGTTGCAACAAATCACATTTTCTATTTAAGTCCATTCTTAAATTAGTAGGTATCTGTATAGATAAGGGGCAATGCAAAACTCTTCACAGGGTTTAGCAAGTTGCTTTCAGTTATGTGTAAAGTATATTTTAATCCACAAGTGATGAGAGTAGAGAAACCTACCGTTTGCGTTAAAAAAAAATAAATAAAAATTTTAAAATTGAAAACCAAAATAAAATCTCTTTCCCATTTTCAGTGCTAAACCACGCTAAAAAAACAAAACCCTCCTACGTTTATTAAGCACAGCACCACTAGAGGGCTCTATAAAGCAGAACTTCCCTTTAATCTTATTTTCGCAAACAGATGAAAATCGTTCAAACCCAATGGAAAACAAGTTAATAAATTACTTTTTTCCCTCCCTCACAGAGACTTAAACTGTTGATTAGAAAAGCTTGACTCTAAAGAGATTTTCAGCTGACTGAAGAAAACGCCCTGAAAAAAATACGTGACTCCATAAAGCTTTTTACTTGCCATACCTTGTGCAGTAGCTGTACCTTTTTTTAAAGACATCACCATTGTTTCTTACCAAGACAATGCTCTGCACAACCGCAAATAACTTTGCACCAGTATGTATGTGACTATCCAGCACTGCATACTTCAGGCAAACATCCATTATTTTGTGTCAGTACTAGCGAGAATCCTTTCTGTTCTACAACAGCCAGTGCTCCAGTGCTGCAGACATATTAGAATATCCCAATTATTTTCTGCACTTCAGCAAATTTCTCTGTCAAAGTAACAGCAAATCTATGAACTATATTAAGCCATCCTATCCCAGTGACTACAGAAAACACAAGGAGGAAAAACATCCCTCCAAGAAGGAATGCAGGAGTACTAAAGCCATTTTTGGTAACAATTTAAGCTTTACAATACACCTCCATGTATTACCTTCTGTTTAGCAAGGATTTAGATTCCACATAGAAAAAAAATATAAACCCAGAATTTCAGTGTGGCCAGGCCAAGAGGCTCAAGGTATTCTAAATACCTTTAAGCAATCTGATCCTAGTGATTTATCAGCTGTCATTTTCAAAATCAGCTGAAAGTCAGACCCTGTGTCTGGGTCAAATACTGCAGTGGGTAACACATTCACTTGGAACATTTTGAAAGCCGGACTTGGTTGTTGAATGCTCTGCCTCTGTCAACAGTGAGCATATGCAGACACTAAGTGGACAAGGAGACGGGTAGGTGACACCACTCCTGCTGTGTCCTGGGTGGGAAGCCAAGCACTGTGGGGTACGCTGAAGCCTACCTTCTTCGTGAGCTTCAGAGGAATACTGCAGGACAGAAACACCCTTTGGGCTGCTGGAGCGGGTGGCAGGTGAGAAGTTCTTCAGGTGGCCCAGCCATTTGCCCCGAAGGCTGCCAGCGAGGGGAAATCAAGGGAACACCAAACCATCATCAAGAACCTACACTGCCACTAACACCTCTCCCCCACCTCCTTTGCTTCAGACTGCACTGTGACTTCTTTTCCCCAGACACTACAGCTACTTGAAACTTCCCCTTTCTGCCAACATACCTGTTTCTGTCAGGGTGGTGGTAAGCCCACCTTTCCTATTCTCTGCAGAAAAAGCCTAGGACATCTGTAAGCACATATGTAAAACTCAAACACTTCACTCACTAGGACCAGGAGCACAGTGACAGAATCACAGATTGGATTTGAATAAAAAGTTCAAGACGGAGAGGAAGGTGTCATATAAGATTAGAGAACCTGTATTTTAGTTCATTGTAGCACTACGCTGTAGACAAGACATGTCTTAAATTTTTTTAAGACACTGAATTTTCATCTATTACAGTTAGCAACTACCTGCATTAGGAGGGCAGGGTCATGCCATGGCATAGAGAAAACAAGGCAGAACAGGGACTAGATGGGCCTTGCCACAACCAAACACAATTCTTCCCGATTCTGGGGAAGGGGTGGGGCGGGGGGGGGGGGGGAAGGCACCACCACATAGCAGACATGTCCAGACACTGCCTCCTCGTATGGCAGCTCATTTCACACCCAGTCACTGAGGACATTCTTCCATCAGCACCTGAACATCCTACAATCTCCACAAAGATCCATTACACATTTTCTCTGGGTACTTGTGTTAATCCCATCCAACATTATTTATATGTGTAGGGCATGCCATAATGCTCCTCATCATTTCTCAGCTGGGACTGCAATACAGTTCCCAATAATCAAGAGGCTGGTGTTCCCTCTAGAGTTGCAATAGATGTTGTTCTTTAACCCCTCCACACACAGATGTAAAATTCTTTGCTTTCTTGCAGCAGCTTCAGACTGACTCACTGCTCCATCTGCTGTGAGATTCAAAGCATACACTTCTTGTCCTAGGCTGCAAGATGGTACTTCATGCAATTAAAACATCAGCTGTCACGTCATGAAATTTAAAAGTGATGGCAGTAGTCTTCTGATACCCTGGGATAAAGTATGTCCCTAAAGCATGCAGTAAGAATAGCAAAGCAGAACATGAATTTGGGTATAAGATCAAGGACTGTGTTATGTTAGTCTTCCAAAGCTTGAAAAATAAGGGAAGATCTAAGTAGCTACCCAGGACTAGCTACTGAAGCATCAGTGAATATAGCACAGCAGAGGTTGCAATTACAAACACAACAAAAGACATGATAATTCCAGCTCCACTGCAGGTTGGTATTGTTCAACTGCAACATGGTATGCCAGAGATGGAACGACTTGCACAGGGTTTGTCTAGATAAAGGGCAACCCTACAGTGCCTCAAATCAGAGCCCTAAGTCACTTAGGCCCAGCAATACACTGCAACAAGTCTAAACATCTTCAGAGGTCTGGATTTAACTGACCTGGTTAAAGTTAAGTCTGTAGCAATACCAGGAATATAATCAGTATCCCTCAATTCCCGATTGTGCTGCGGTTGAAAAGTAGGCTCAGTTTCTTCTCACAAAAGCAGATCTAGCAGAAATTCCAATGTTTTGTGGTTTGTTTTTTTTAAGCTGAAGAACATTTTTATCTGTTATGCTATGCAGCATCTGTTCAGACTTAACTGAATTCTTGAACATTTGTTTTGCTACCTTGTTCCAGAGATTATTCAAACTAAGTCACGTTTGTTAAAACGACCAGTTACACTGCAATCCTGGTGCTGACAAATTACCTGTTTCTTTTTCTTATGCAGAAGGCTAATATAACTCATTTGCCTGTTACTGCATTCATTAATTAAAAAATACAAGTGTACGATCAATTCTGAAATGTACTTCTTTCCACAATGAACAAGATGTTCAAAATACTTTCATGTAATTATTCTGCAGATCCCTTTTCAAACGTGCTTGGTATGAAAGTCTGTGAACAGACTCCTGGGTCTGGATGAAATCAAGGGAGATTCTACCTTTCTATTCCTATTTTATTTCCAAAGTTAGAGTAGAGAGGCACCCTGTTCTCCTCCACCCTTAAGAAGGGGCAGTTAGTACCTTTTCAACAATCCTCATAATGCATCCAAATTTTAATTGGATTGGAGAGCAGATTCGTGGAATTTTTTCATGCCTTTTTTAAGCAATACTTAACTGAAAGCACTGTGTGCAGAGGAACCCTGTGATGGGCTATCTAATCTTAGTCCTACACAAGCTCAGAGCACCAGAGGTGTGATGCCAGGACATCAAAACCTCAAGAGAGACAGGCTAAGGAGGAGGTGGGGGCAGTTAAAACTCTTAGCAATTTTAGTATCAGTGTAATTAGGTATAATTAGGTGACTTAAGAATAACCTTGTCTGATTCATTAGATAGCTTCTACAGAAGAACACGTCTTAATGCCTTTGGCTTTCATTGAAATTTATATAGAAAAATCCACAAAACATCCTTTGCTATCTTCCTTTCCTTTTATACATTATTATGTATAAAAAAAATTCTATCAACACAAAATTTTGAAGTTTAGTTTGTAAAAAAAGGTTCACAAAGGTTGTTTAAATGGCACGTCCACTTTAGAGCAACCCAGAAGATTCAATACAAAAAGAGGATGAGAACTAGGGATCAGTCACATGTAGGTAACAGGTTCATACTGACGAGCGTGCATGTAGTGAACCCGTAGGGTTTTGTGAAAAAATATTTCAATTGATTGTTTACTCCAAACTCCAACATGAAGTCAAGCACTGACAATGTCACTTGTCAGAAACAAACAGCTTAAGAATAACATTGAATCCTGACTTAGTTACAAAAGTTCAAGTATATTCTGAGCAGTCTTCTGTTCTTCGCCTGGGGCTACACTCTCCTCATTTGCTGATCAACAGTCATTAAGTGTAAAAACAGTTGTCATTTTACAGCTTCAAGTTCTTTATAAAAAAAGAGCTTTTTCAGGGTGCTTTACAAAAATTTTTCCTTGTTCTTCACTTCTGTAGATGATACGGTAAGACAGCGGGGAGATACTTGTGGCTCCATTTTTAATATCCTCTTCCTATTTTAAGAGGGAAGAAGAAACAATTCACATCTTAGATGCATTTACAGCAAATAAATTATATACATAACACTAAAGGAGCTGTTAGAATAAAATAATTTATCATCATTAGCTGTTCTCACAGTCCTTTTTGAATGCAAAAAAACTAGCATGGTCTTACACAGCATCAAAAAATGCAGAATACTATGCTTCGATTTAAGCTAGCTACTGTGAGGCACAGAAACTTTTTGCATAAAACTATAAACATCTGTAAGAGATTAAAAAATACTGTTTAACATTTAAAAGCTTTAGATATCAGGAGCCATTCTTACTACTGAAATGTAAAAACCACACACTCACCCCGAAAGCTTCCTCCGCCACCTCTTCCCCCTCTGAATCCTCCTCCTCCTCCACCTCTTCCTCCTCTGAATCCTCCTCCTCTTCCTCCACCTCTTCCTCCTCCAAATCCTCCTAAACATAGAAAAGAAATTACACTTTGAGGAGCATATAAATTCTTTGTCATGTATAACAACTTACTTCATTGACAGCTTCTGAAAGGAAAAGAACAACAACAAAAAACCGGAAACTGTCAATTGCTGGACAGTTACTAGGTCAATTACTAGTACCTTGTCACTGCTAGGGACCATCTGCAGCATTTTAGATATTGTTTAATAACTGATATACAATATCCAAAATACTAAAGACACTAACAAAACTCCATGATAAACTTCTTTCATAAGAGTATAAAACTAATTACAACTATTAATTAATGAATTACAACTCAACAAAACTTTGAAACACTTCTGCCTTGCTGCAAAGAGGCAGGGTAGGGAGAAGAGGCAAGAAACTGCAATGTAAGAAAAAAATTAACTTCAGCTTTAATTGACGAGTACATCACAAATGATGTTGAAAAAGCAAAGAAGAATGAGATCTACCAGGTCATTCATGCCTCTCAAACACTGCATTTCAAGTATTTTGTCCAAACTAGATTTTTAGAACATACTAAAAGTACAACTTTCGCTGACAATTTTGAGTGTGTATTATCTACAACTTTTTACCACAAGTTTGCTTAGTAGCCATGCTTTCTGTCTTTTATAAACCAGCATAGTCTCCTCCCTAGGTTTTGGAGCTGTTCTTTAGCTAGCTACAGAAGCCTAGGTCTTGCCATTGGAGAGATATCACCATCTCTTCCGTTGAGCCATCAAACAGAAATATGCATAACATTTTTCTTTGCAGTACAACTGTTGATATTCAAGTACTCAATGGCAGCTTTACCAACACCCCCCCTCCCAAAAAAACCCAAACCCCAAAATACCTGCCCCCCTTTCCCCCCAAAATGACCCGCCCCACACCAAATAAAAGTCAACATTCTCCAGCTTCCATTCTTGGGATCTTACCTCTACCACCACCTCTTCCTCCTCCACGTCCACCACCACGTCCTCCTCTACCACCTCCTCTGGGAGCACCTTTTTCTCCAGGTGGCCTTGGCAAAAATCTCTGAAGGGGTAGCAGCTTTGCTGGATCAATGTAAAACTGTAGGAAGAGAGTTCCATCAGGCTTTGAAAATACCAAGACTAAAGAGCACATTAATGTCTCCCTTTACAAATATCCACAACTGGGTCTCAACCCTTTATGTCCAACTGTCCTCTGCAAATAGCCAAATAAAGAAAGCACGCAAGAATTAAACCAAAGTGTTATAAAGTTATTAAAACATAGATGATGCTTGAGTTTCATTCGCTACATCTTTTTTTGCAAGGCAGGGAGCAAGAAGAATGTGGCAGATACAAAAGTGAAAAGGAAGAGGAAACGAATACTTAATGTTTATAAAGGACAACTAGCATTTAAAGTTAATAAAAAGTTAATAAAGCTTTTATTGTCTGATGACAGAGTAGATTTATCTAACTCATGACATGCAGTAGAATTCCGTTATTGAGATCGGCTAACCTTTTGCATTTTTTTAAATGAAGAGGCTTTCATGTTCTCAGACAGTTTCACTGAAAAATACTGTTAGTTTCTTTAAGGAACACAGCAGGAATAAAACATTAGAAATTGTGACTTTGATTATTATATGAAAAGCACATTCAGATATTTTCTAAATTAGTATTTTATAAATGAAGTTAAACATCATCACCGCAAATGAAAAACTACAATTAAAAGATCAGGAGAAACTATTTCCAATTTTTCTCATGGTTTTTTCAGTTACAAATACAGTGTTTTGTGGCAAAATCATTTCTTCCCTCCATGTATTAAAGCATAAGGAAGAACATACCAGTGGAAAGAGTACATAAAAACATAATTGTAAAGAAACAAATTTGTATAGCAAGTGATGACCCCTTTAGGCCCAGGGTGACCTCAAGGCTTATCTGGAACAATTTATATGCTGCAGGGGCTCTGCTAGTGCTGCTGCTGCTGGGTAGTACAACTGCCTGGCTGTGGAAAGGTAAGAGCCAGCAGGGACTGCTGGACCAACCACATGCCCAGCCTCATTCTACAGTGAAGTGGCAGGCACTCTCTGTAACCCCACATGCAGTCTTCCATGAATCATTTGGCTCTCTAATATTTAAGGACATTGGTTCGGGGTTCCCAAGATCAAAAGGAGCTGCTGGCCAACTCTGCTTAATTACAATTCAAAATTAAATGGAGAAGCAAGGAGCTGCAAAATCCAGTAACGTATTTTCTTAATATGCTGTTGTAGGAAGGAAGCAAGTTTCTGGAATTCAAATAATTCCAATACAAAAAGTAAAGTTGCAACTTAATACATTCAGAGCGTGCGAGTGATTTAAACCTGCACATTTTACTTCACATTTAATGTGAGAGAGGAAAATGCATACAGCTAGCTACTGATGCTCAACCAGCCAACACAGGCTAAGTCTTACTGCCACATTAAAGGGTTACTCCCCCAGTTGTCCTGCTTTTGTCATGGATTCTGTCAATCTGGCAGTGACAACAGAATGGACCCAGTGCCTCTGTCTCAACAAGCTTGCTTTGCAAGAGGACAACCTAGCACAAACCCACTTTTATTGGCAGTTTAAGTAATAAGCTGGACAATGAGCAATAGGACTTCCTAGCACAAATTCACCTTTATAATTAATAAGCTGGAGCATGAGCAAGGTCCTCTAATGCACAAAAAAACCCCCCACTCCCTTAATCCAACTCTATTATAGGCAAGTAATCTATAGCAGAAAATGTGGTCGAGTAGCTAGAAAAAAGTAACATCTCGAACCACTGTGGATCCAAAAGACATCTGCCAGTACTGGTGTTGACTGAAAACCTCTGCCCAACTGTCCTGGTTTTGGCTGGGATAGAGTTAATTTTCTTTCCAGTAGCTGATATAGTGTCACGTTTTGGATTTAGTATGAGAAGAATGTTGATAACACACCGAAGTTTTCAGTTGTTGCCAAGTAATGTTTAGACTAAGCCAAGGATTTTTCAACTTCTCATGCCCAGCCAGCAAGAAGGCTGGAGGGGCACAAGAAGTTGGGAGGGGACACAGCCAGGACAGCTGACCCAAACTGGCCAAAGGGATAATCCATACCATGTGATGTCATGCCCAGTATATAAACTGGGGGGAGTTGGCTTGGTGGGGGCTGGATGGCTGCTCAGGAACTAACTGGGCATCATTTGGTGAGTGGTGAGCAATTGTGTTGTGCATCACTTGTTTTGTACACTCCAATTCTTTTATTATTATTATTGTCATTTTATTACTGTTATTATTATCATTATTATTTTCTTCCTTTCCCTTCTATTAAAATGTTCTTTTTTCAACCCACGAGTTTTACTTTTTTCCCCAATTCTCTCCCCCATCCCACTTGGAGGGGGGAGAGGGAAGTGAGTGATCAGCTGTGTGGTGCTTAGTTGCTGTCTGGGGTTAAACCACGACACCAACATAAGGTAGTCTGTCATACTGGAAAAGCTTTAAGTTAGGCACGTAATGTGAATGCGTCACCTACCGACACCATCAGTTCCAGCTAGACTTGTGACTAACATCTAACCGGTAGCCATGCCTTGAACTACTTTAAAACCCTAGAGAAATTCCATTTAATAATCAATCACCCTTCAACAAACCCATATGGCACATCACGCATTTTTTCAAAGGATACAAAATCTCTCAGCTGTCCAAAGATTTCATCCACTTTGCCAATCTGTTCCTTATTATCCAAGTACACTGGGGCATTGAAATAAGGCACCTTGTTTTCTTCTGTTTTACATTTACAAACAATGTCATCTTCGCACGGATGCATGAACTCTCCCAATACTGAAATAAAGCACAAACAAGCTAAAGATCTGGAGCAGTCATTCTAAATTAAATAAATACAATCTCTTCACGTAACTTACAAACTACCCTTTCTGGAGGCCCCTGGTCGTATCCGCCTCTGTTGAAGCCTCCTCGTCCACCTCCCCGTGCAAAGCCACCTCGTCCACCGCGATTAAAGCCACCTCTGTCACCGCCGCCACCTCCTCCACGACTGAAGCCACCTCCTCTTCCTCCTCCTCCACCTCCTCTTCCACGGAAAGCCATTCTCTACGGCCTCCTAAACTGTGGACAGAAATCAGCCGTTTAAGATGTAAAAGCTGGTTCACGTTTGATTCGCGGTACAAATGAAAGCCTCCTGACAGCCTTGTTTGTTAATTTAACGGTCAGCCACTCCAATCCCCACTAAAACCACGCAGGCACGTGAAAACGCCAAGTTTACACCTCAGGTGCCATCCACCGCAACGCCTACCTGTAAAAAGCGACTCGCAGAGACGGCGTCTTTTTTCACTCGCACACCCGTGGGAGGGTCGAACGTGCTCTCCAGCCCCAGCACAAGGCTGTGCAACCTTCCAAGCGGCGGCACAAAGCGAGGACATGCACACCCACAGCGCCTTTCCCGGGCGCCTCACGGGGCCCGCGGGGCGCCGCCGCCGTTGCCGGCGCTCTGGGTGCGGGGATCCCCGCCGAGGGCGCCCCCCCCCCCGCGGCCCGGACCCCCGCCCGCGGCCCGGCGCGTCTCCAGCCCTACCTCCTCACACACGGCGTACCTCCACACACGGACACAGACGCGAGGGGGCGGGCGGGCACGCCGCCAGCGGCCACTCGCCTCAGCAGCACCCGCCGCCACCGAGAAACCGCCCACGCTGCCGGAAGCGAGGCTGCCTGCCGTAAATGTAAACGGCACCGTCGCAAAAGGAGCCCCAAAGCAAGTCATCCTGCCGGGATACCGCGGCCCCTGGCGTCCCGAGCGGTCGGTTGTTGCCGTCTAGACGCCGCCGTCGCCTGCTCGGTGGAGGGTGCCGCCATCGAGAGCGTCGGCTTCGGTCTGAGCGCGCGGCTGTGAGGCGCCGAGCTCCAGGGAACCGGCGGGGGGAGGAGCGCGCGCCTCTCCCTCAGGCAAAAATCCCCTGCCCGAGGCGATTTGGGGAGGGGGATGCTTTGGTTCTGCTGGCTTTAATGACAGCGTTCCTGGAAACCGACTTTCGGGAAGAGTGCTTCGGGTCGTCTGACAGAAAATTCTCCACACAAATCGCGCAATGTGGGTTTGTAAGCCCGCCGAGCATGCAGTGGCCGCGACGGGGATATGAGTGCTTCTCCGTATGGATGAAGACACCTCTCTCTCTCACACACATAAAAGCACACTTATCTCTTGCAATAATCTGGCAAAGATGAATGCCTGCCATCGGGAGAACCAGCGTGATGACTGGATCAGTCTCTCTCTGGCAAAAGAAACGCAACGTGTCTCCTTCACAAGTGCTTCCTTTTAATCATTTACTTTCAGGGCTTTACTTTTGTTATCTCGTCCTGCACTTACAGTAAAACCGGTTAAATTGATCCCTCTCTTTTGGAGAGATCCGGTTTGTCAGTTAATAGTTGAGGCTCCTGTACTTTATTTCTAAACATGCTTTGAAATATTTTACTAACGGTTAAAAATTAAACTCAAGTCTAACAACTGACATTCAAAAGAATCCCAGCCAGAGGAATCTGTCTAAAAGAGAGATAAAATTTCATCATGCCAGTGGTCCCGGTTTTCTTGGTTTTCTTGTCTCTCTCTTGGTTTTGTGGATCAGAGGTAAGAATTTATTTTATTGTGGTAGCAGCAATTTATTTCTAAAAAAAAAAAAAAAAAAAGTAAAAAAGCAGTTTATTGTTACAAAGGCAAAACCAGTTGCTTTTTTAAAGTTTCCTTTTGTAGTATTTGTGTTGCACACATTTGTTTTAGCCCAGCTTGAATGTTTAGAGCTTGCTATTTCTCTTTCATGTCTTGATTTTATCTGGGCTTTACGCCAACAGGCTTCTGGAAAAGATTTTAATCATGATCCAATCCTAAACCCAATTTGCAAGCATGGGTGACCACAGAAAGGTGCTGCAATTTTCCCTGCCCTCCCACTTTTGAGAAATGAGATTCCAGCCTTCTAACGTAGCAACATGGTACATCGCACTGCATGAAGGTTTGCTGCGGAATGTCTTCTGGCAGAAGTGTCCCAGAAAGCCCATCTGAGCTGAGCGTTCAGCATGCCCCGAGTATTTTGGAGAAATCCTTAGATAAAAATCAGCACCTTTTGTTCCTATTCAGGAGAAACTCTAGTACCATATTGGAGTTATGCCAAGCCAGATCTGGCTCACAGTTTGGATTGTACTGACCTGAGAACAGCAGGAAGAACTTAGTAAGATTATACAACTGTTAAAAGGGGGCTTGTTGGACTAAATTCTGCCCCAGCAACATCCCCGCTGACTTTAGTATGGCCAGGATTTCTTCACAAGAACTTTAAACTTCAGCTCTGTTGATTCAGTTGACACAGTCAAAGCTGATAAATCACATCTGACAACTAACTTTTCTCTCCCATTTTTATGCAAAGTCTATCCCTATATATTTTTCATGTTTCAGCATTCTTCTTACCCGTAGATCTTAGTAAGCAAAAGCACTCAGCCAGCAACGAAGTCACCAGATTGCTGCACAAACACAGGTGCGGAGTCAGTCACCTAGAGGCAGTTGGATGGAGGGTCAGAATCTGTACTTGCAGTCCAGTGATGACCAGCAACCACACTGCAAATGCACTGTTGTGCAAGATACAGGAAAAAAGCTTATAAAGAAGGGCACTTATTTTTCAAATTTCTTGCAGATACTTGTTACTTCAGCAGTCACATGGTGAAGCAAATCATTAATTTTTAGATGTATTTGCTTCTATGTAGTTCATAAATATTTACAGGTGATATTTAAACCCAAAGCCAACCAAGCCAATAAAAACGTCTCAGAAAAAATACGTTGCTATTTTTTCTGTTTTTTTTCTGGTGTTTAAGTCCGCTTACGTTTTGATTTGCTTACTATCCCATTGCTGCGGTGTGTTGTAAACCACTAGATAAAAAATGTTTAGAATCTGCTGTGTGCTTCAGCTGATGTTTGAAAAGTAAAAAGTTTGTGGGATACCAGTAAGAGTGAAGATCATACCAGGTGAATGATCCAAAAGGAAAAGAAAAAAAAAACAAAACCAGAAAAACTGAGAAAGACGAGCTGGCCAAAGACAAGGGAATAAACACTATAAATGGTATTTAGCAGCTTTGTGCTCGTAAGATAGGAAAAGGCTTATGAATGAACACTTTGTTGAGGTCAGTAAAGGGATCTACAGAACTCTGGGTGCAGTTCTTAGTCTTATTCCCCCCCTTTTTTTTTTTAATTTTGTGCCTTGCAGAATGTAGCATCTTATGCTGAAGAAAACCAGTTTCAGCAGGTTGAGCCTGCCGCGCCAGCTGAGCAAGGCACCTACCTCATACAAGAATGCTTAAGCAACCAATACACACACAAATCCTGTAAGAAAGTTTTTTGTCACCCATGGGAACGATGTGTGGAGGGAAAATGCGTTTGTAAGCTTCCCTACCAGTGCCCAAAGAATGGCTCTTCAGTTTGTTCTACCAATGGAAGGTACTTCCCTACTTACTGTCACCTAAAGAGCTACGAGTGTCAACAACCCAAAGCAAAGTTTCTGCACAAGGGAAAATGCATGTCTGAAGGTATTAACACCTCCTTTTCCAGAATGTTTCAGTCAGTCATTTGTGGCCAACAGCTCAGAAAGTCTGTTCATTTCCTTGCACTAGTAAGACCATGACACAGAAAATGAGAAGTCATTGAAAATGGGGAGTATCTGTTGATTTTCATAAAAATAAAGTGATTGACAGGCCCAGGTCACTCCATTGCTGGTATGTTGCTCAAATCATCAGGTAGAAAGGGGAGAAATAGACAAAAGAAAGAGCTCAAAGGTTTCCAAGCGGGGTGTTGACTTCGGTGGGAGGCACCGCCGGAGAGGGGCTGCTGAGAACATTAGCAGAGAGGGTATCTTCTGAAGAGGGACAGACCTCAGAGGAGCAAGAGTCCAAGGAATGGAGCCAGGCTGCTGAGGTGCGTGTGGGAGTGCACGGGGAGAAGGTAAGCCATGTTCATCTCAATCATCTTCATGCTGAGGATTTCATCAAAACAGAAAGCTACTGTCCTGCAAACCAGCGGTAGTTTTGTGCACTGACAAGCAGCTGCTTGTTCTCACCTGCTTTTTAGGCTGCACCACTCTGCTTTATCAGCTCAGTCTCCGAGTGCAGGGAGAAGTGGCTCCTGCTAACTAGGTGGGTGGCCTCAGGAGCAGCAAGCCAGGCCCAGGGCTCTCCTGCCCACTCTCTCAGTACCACCCCTCCCCTTCCCCACACAAGCAGCAGCTCAGCCCATCGCCCTCAGGGTGGCAAAATTCAATTCTGCCTATTCCACTGAGAAGGAGTGGAGAGCCCCTGTGTGTTCCTGGTGCATTCTCTATACGGCTTCACTGAGCTGAGGACCTTAGCTCCACTGTAAACAGGGGAAGTTTTGCTACACAGGTCATAGAAGCAGGATCTGGCCATCTCAATTGAAGTGTTACTGGTTGGTTATCAAAAGTCCTCTAATGGAAGTCATTATATTAAGATGCAACCTTTCCTTGGTAGACCTCCAGGTACTCTTACATGATAGAAGTCATTACCTTCATTTGTCCTGAAACTGGTATATTCTGAAAAAGTGGCAGGCTCAAAGCCACAAAGTCAATCCTCAGAAAAATGTGGAATAATGCCTGAAGCTTCCGATTCCCAATCTACTGTTCTTCCCCTACGAACTTTGGCTGTCAATACAAAATTAGTCCTGATTTGTTTCTGTGCTGTCTTTCCACTAGATACATTTATATAATGATTTTATTTGGGGATTTTTTTTATTTCTGTCTTTTTTTTTTTAAGAAACATTTTCAATCTCTGTGGGCCATGGAGATTCAAATTTGCTTCGAGTAAAACCTATGAATCAAAAGAACTACATTTTTGTATGTGATGGTGAATGGACTATGAATGAAGCAAATGTGGCTTGCAAGCACCTTGGCTTTGAATTGTAAGTTTGGGGAATTTATCTCTGGATAACTGCAAGGGATCTGAAAAAGTAGCAATGCTTACATAAGTGTCAGTCACAGTCAGCCAACAGTTAAGACAGAAAACTTATGAACAATGTATTGGCTACAGTATTGGCTACAATATTCTGATAAAGCTTCTCGAATTGACACCCGAGAGTGAAAGCCAAAACATAGATTTCTGTGTTCTATTACAGGTTACAACTACAAAAATCATAGTTGTTTTACTTTTAAAATAAAGTTGAAGACCAATGCAGACGTTTTCTCTTGGGTCTGTGTAAGGGAAAGTGCATAGATGGACCATCCCCAAGTAGCTCTGAGCAATAACCTGCATGCAGAGAAAAGTTTCTTACAACAGCTGACAACAGGGTGCAGCTCTGTTTTGCCACTTGCACCAGCCAGGCTGGCAAGAACCAGAACACACAGTTTTTTTCTTCACCCCTTGCCCCCACTGCCATTTCTTGTTTTGGCCCCAGGGATGGCTGAAGCCACACACAGCTTGGGTTTTTTTCCTGCGACCACACTGATGACCTAAGTTGCACATTCAGCTCCTCATAAAGAGTCAACTCTATATTCTGTACATAATAATTTTACACATATACAAATAATTTAACTTAGGAAGGGCCATCTCCCCAACCCTACCTGAAGACTAAAAATGCTACTGCAGTGCCCTAAATTGTCTTCTCTAGGTGAGAAGCAGGTATTTCCTAGTCCTGATCAGTATCTCTTTAGATAGCAGAGAAGGGTTTGTCTTGGGACAGAGCATTCAGCACTGGAGTCCCATTGTAAGCCTCTCTAGTTACTTATTTACTTGATCCATATTTCTTTACGCTAGAGGGCACATACACTGTTAGGAGTATACCGCTCAGGTAAAACCAAGGGAGATAAAATTTATTAATCCCAGCCTTGCAGTGGCCTGAGCTTCCTCAATATGCATTGGTTTTGATGACATCAAGGATACTTGACCCCATGCAGGACAGTTTCCAAATTATGGCTCACCTGTGTCCACACACAGACAGAGATCTGAGCTTACAAGTTTTGCTACGTAAGGAGACTTTTCTATCCATCATGATACACAGTGACTGTCATAGAGCTACATATGGATTTAGGGACAGTTCTATGTGGCAACCTGCAAAAATTAGCACTTCTACTTACCTCTAAACGATTCCATGGGAAGTCTGCTTTTTCTTAGCCATGACCAAAATTCTTTAACACTGAGGAAAATCATATAAATTCTAAAGATTAAAAGCAGTGGATAATCCATTGTGAAATTACATAATTTGTTATTATTTGTATCTTCACAGAGGTGCTGAGTATTACCAAACCAATTCCAGCATCACAGAATCTGCCTCAAATTCGTTGCACTGTCTGCAAATAACTTGCAGGGGCCTAGAGACAAGTCTTGCTGAATGTCACATAGAGATGAAATCAAGAGACAGTAATGAGGGATTTGTTAGCCTCCAGTGCCATGAAAATCTAAGAGGTTAGTAGGTTTTTTAGGTTTATATCTATTTGGGGTTCTTACATTTTAAGTTTCTTTTAAATAATTAGGACCTAGTTTGCTGAACTCCCAGCCACAGCAAACCTGCACTGAAACCTTTTGATTTTTTTAAATAATCCTTTTGCAGACTTTAAGACAGTTGAGGCCATCTGGAATCAAGACAGTCTTGAGTTTATCAGTTTGGAAAATCACTGTTGCTCCTAAAGTATTTTTACAGATATTTCCCAAAAGTAAATATATTTCACCCATGGTTCTGTTTGTTCGCTCATCCCTTCCAAGGGTACCAAGGTATATGGTATCCCACAAGTCTTGTCTCTCTGGGGTTAACTGGTGAGGAGAGAGGTGACAACCTCCTACTCACTGCTTTGTCTGTGAAGGAGATCAATTACAACACTAGTAGCACTGTGGCCAGACAAGCATGACTATAGCGGAACTGCTCACGTCTTCTGGGGCATTTTGGGACTTCTCAGTTTCTCACTGATATAAGGGGAATCAAGTCCTTGTTTTGACTCCTGACAGCTTTCTATGTAGTGGGCTTTCTTTGGCACTGATAAGCATCAGCCTGAGATGGTGCTGGTTAGCAGAGCTATGAATCGTCTCAGGTTTTTCTTATGCCACAAAAGTAGGAGTTCACAGGCTCTTGATGATTTCCTTCTAGAGGGGGATCAGCTGTCATTTTAATCACTTGAATCATTTACAGTGGGTTTGAACCGATCATTTCTGGTTTAGTCCTGGTCTAGAAGAAATGAAGTTCCCTTTTGCCAGGCTACTCCAGTTTGGAGGAGGAAAATAAGTGGTCACACTGAAAGCTTGATGAGAAGGTGATTAAAACAATAGAAAAGATTCTTATATACTTTAGTGGGTCCCAGAATGCCTACTGCTGAGAGGCCAAACTGCTAACAGAATAAAATGCACAAGCAGAATATTTCCGTGGGCAGTTCTGAACCTATAGACATTTCCACACTAACTTAATTTTCATTGTGCTGCACAGCTTGTTCAGATGGTGAGTTTCATTGTGTCAACAAGAAGTGCATTTCTCTGAATAAAACCTGTGATGGAATCAATGACTGTGGAGACCTAAGTGATGAACTGTGCTGTAGAGGTAACATTTTCCTTTCTCAGCTGTTTCAAAATCATTTCAGCAGAAAACCACCCCCAAATAATTTTTACAGTGATGTAACACCTAAAGTATCTTTTCCAATAAGTCACTATATTAAAGCAATCAAAGTATACATAGTTCATGTATACACAAGTGCAAAAAAAGTAGGCATAATATAGGTTTTTGAAGCAGGCAATGGTTCTCTGAGAATCTGGATTTCCTCAGAGGATGAGGACATAAAATGAGATTATTTAGGAGGCTGTTAAACAGTGATAAAAAAAAGAGCCATGTTAGAATGAAAGTGTCTCTTTAGTTGGGAAAAATCAATAGTAATTAAACAAAGACACTGTTTTTCCAATGAACTATCTTTAAACCAAAGTAAGGTCTCTCTTAAATTTATTACTAATGCAAGATTATCCATAGAATATCTGTGAACAATTCCTGTCACATTGCTTGTTCATGAGCGGTCATTCTTTCAGCATCTGCAATTCCAGCTGTAACAATTTTGATTAGAAACAAGGAATGGATCTAGCATGAGCTGAATGCAGGAGAATACTTTCAGAAGCTGGGTTTCAGGTGCCAAATGGTAATGTGGGTTACAAATCCCATCACTATCCCTAAATAACCTTAATTTTGTAGTTTTACAATTGTCAGTAAATTTAATCTGATAATCATGGAAACACAGTCACAGGTATTTTAGGAAAAAATAATAAATACCTGTGGCTTCATATATTTAGAAGACATTTATCCAGATTCCACTTGACCAAAATAGTGCTGTTTCAGCTATATGGGCTGAAAACAATGCTTCCTGGAATCACAAGCAGTATTTCAACTGAGTTCAGTGGTCTTTGGATCGTATTCGGATATCTAGATACTTTCAGAGGACTACCTTATTTTCTGTTAAAGACATACATCCTTCAATAGTACACTGACATAAGATTATAAATTAGCTCAAGAAACCCTGCCATAAATTCAAGCACTGCTTTGCTTTTGGTAACATACAAAGTGATCACAAGAATTAAATGAAGGGTATTCTCGGGTTTATAATGTTTCATATAATCACAAATTTTAGAAGAAACAAGTTATTAAGTCCAGTATCTTCAAAATAGGATTCTTGATTCCTAACCCTGCATTTAGGCATTTAGCTCATTCAAACAAAAGCCAGTTTGGACTCTGATTTTGGGGGTGGAATTTGACCCAAGCATCATAAATTCCTCATTTGAGATGATCAGTAATGCTGGCAAAACTGGAGGTCCTTTGGCTGAGGTTGAGTGTGGGCATGTTTTGTGGATGAAACTGGTAAGGAGTGATACCAAGTTTAGAAGTACACTACTGAACTGGTTACAGAGATCCACATTTCTTAAGTCTTAAAACTTTCAAGACTGTAAAATGAGGAAAGCTAAGTATGCATTTCGTTTTACACTTACAGAGCCTGCTTTTGTGATCTATTTATGAACAGCCAAGTCCCCCATAACATGGATATTATATTATGTTTATATTTTAAAAAGCTAACTATGTGAGCTTGCTGAATCACATGATCCTGTAAATTTACATTTGTAATTCTCCTGTGTTAGAGTGCAGAGACAACAGTTTCCACTGTCGGTCAAATATCTGTATTCCGAATAAGAATGTCTGCAACAAAGAAGCTGACTGCCTCACCGGAGAGGATGAAGCTCGAATTCTCTGTGCAGGTTTCCTTCTGAAAGATGTTTTTGTTTCTTTGCTTTCATTCTGCTCAATTATAACTAGAGACTACACAATGCATATTATTAAATTATTTAACAGATTAGCAAAACCAAAATGCATGCAAGAATTAGTCTTACCAATGTTATATTATGCGTAGTAGGAAAAAAAGGTTATGTAATTTTCCTCCCTTTCCTTCTCGAACAGAATAGCAAGAAAACTAAAGGAAGGAAAAAGTAGATGATGTTTTAGGAGGCTTAAGGCAGATTACGTCTTTTGCTTACGTAGCCATCTATCAAACTGGTATCCCCTATTTGTGAAGAAAGCATAGACAGGGCAGGCAGAAATATTTTCCTCACAGATGAGGAATTCAACTAGTTTGTCAATATACTAATTCTTCCATGCTGTTCCCCTCACTGTTGAAAAGACCTTGTTTTGTTTTGAAATTACAATGTTTTTCCTTGCTCTGATAAGAGACAAAGTCTAAAGCCAAAAAGTAAACACTATTGCTAAGTGGTAATTGGTAAAGGTAAACTGAACTCTAAATGTAAACATTACTGTCAGTAACATGAGAACAGACCCAACCCTCAACCTCCATTTAGGAACTGAATTCAATGGGCATTTTGTTTGAATAAAAGCTGACAAACCAGATTCAGGAAGCATTTAATTTACCTCATGTTGAACACCAGCCCCTTACCCTGTTAAAGGAGGCACACAGTACACAATAGCATCATCTAAATTGGGGGGGGGGGGGGGGGGGGAGGATCCTGTTACCTAATGCTCCTTTGGGCTTTAGAAAGTCCAAAAAGTTGATGGGGCAAGAGGAGTAATTTCTGTTGTTTCCTCGTGGAGAAGAATGGGATATCACTTCAGACATCAAAACCCCAAAAAAGGCCATTTCTCAGGGTGTCTTTGCAGAAGGGCTCCCTAAACACGGAAAGCAGAGTAGATGTCATGTAGTTACAAATGAGTATCTGTGGGATGTAGGTCATTTGTAGGCTGAGCAGCCAGAATGTCTAGTAGGAAAGGAAGCAGCAGGCACCGGGCTGAGAGAGTATTGCTGTCCATGTGAAATGCTGTGCCCTTATGCATTTAAAATGTGTACCACGATTTTGGCACACAAACGTATATTCAAGTAATAGAACAAATTTAAATGTTTGCCAGTATTTTTAGTATTTTGTTATTCTACTACAGGCAAAGGCAAAGACAAAGGTGCTGAAAAACACAGTATGGATGAAGGTAAGTGTAACTAACTCTCCAAAACCAACAGCATACCCTCTTGTTACTGGCTTTCTAGCTACCAGCCAGCTGGCCAGATCCAGAACACTCAGATATTTGGACTTTGTGATTTGGTAATATACACTCTGGGACTTACTCTTTGTCTCGCTTTCCACTAATTTCAAGAATACCATAATAATTCATCCTGGCTGAGGACTCACTCACATCTGCATGTTTTGGCAACTGGTGGAGGTAAACCCTCAGCAAATCTAGGGGAACTGCTTCAAAATTATTTGCATGAATGCAAGCAGCAGTGGAAAATGAAGAGAAGTAATGTGATGCTAAGACACAGGCAATTTCCAAAACAAAAACAGATGCCAAAATTTTTGGTCTTTGCTTTCCTGCTACTTCAGCTACTGGCATATTCACAGCACTCAAATTTTCACGATAAAGATAAACCCAACTCTGAATAGAGAGAACAGATACCTGAATTCTGAGACACATTTTCCCTTTTTGTTAAAGAAAGAAAAATGATAAAGACGCTTCTTCCCCAAGTACACTGCGGTCTTACAAATCACACATTAACTCGACGGAAAAGAATCGTAGGTGGAGAGATTGCAAGAAAGGTAAAAAACCCCAAACTTACCAGATATGAGTTTGTTCAGCATCAATTTAAATGGGCATTATTGTCCTTCCGTTAAAATGTACAGAAATAACAAAATCAGCTACAACACTAATTTCATGGTTTCCAGCAGTAGTGGCATTGCACTGAATGAAAGTAAAGAGAAGCACAATTCATAAAGTAAAATAAGAAGTTGCAAAATTGAGCTTTACAGTACAAGTACACACTGAAAATGATTCAGCAAAATACTTAATACTATAGCTAGAAATAACAATTCTGACAAAATGGATTTAAATTTGCACCTTTGAAACACAATACAGTAAAAAATGCTATACTTGATCATACCAGGTAGGGTTCTACATCTGTTTCTCTGATTGCAAGGGGTTTGTTTCATGACAGAAAGCTGGAGGGAAGGAGGCATCGCAAAAAAGTCAGAAGACTGAACAAAACTACTGCATTTTAGAATAGATATCCTTTATATCAGATGGAGCCCAATTCACAATTTCTGGATAGCAGATTTTTTATTTACAATCAGATATATTCAAGGAGATGAGGCGATACCAACAAGTGTGCTTCCCTTTATGCACTAAAAATAGTACAATTATTATGATTTCATATTATTTGGTGTTTGTTGTTTGAATAGGGTGAATTCCCTTGGCAAGTGGCAATTAAAGAAACTGGCAGTGAAGGTGCAACAGTGTACTGTGGAGGCGTTTACATTGGTGGCTGTTGGGTTCTGACTGCTGCACACTGTGTCAGGTAAAAACAACAAACTGGGAAATTATTTTCTTCTTGCAAGGCAGAAAGATTGATTTGGGTATTATTGCCCTTCTTAGCTACCTGTTTTCTAATTCCTATTTGCCTATTGAATAAAACAGTTTAAAACACTGACTCACCCACATGAACAATGGGGAAGATTCAGAGAAAGTAGAGTATTTTGGCAGTGAATAGAAACATGAAAAAGTAATGATGAGTTTGAAGAGACAGCATTCTTCCGTCAGATAGTAGGCAGGCAGGAAAGGTTCACCGTAACCACTTTGCCTGAAAGGGAGATACAAGGGACCTCATCTCTTCCCCATCTCTACCCTGGGGAACTTCAGGATCTGTTCCCCGAGAACATCCCTCGGGTCATGTATTCCCCAGAACAAGCAAGAGCATCCCATCCACATCTGCTCACTCTTCTTTCACTTGAAATCAGAGAGGCATAAATGCCTGCTCTCTCTTTGTCACAGCACTGAACACAGAGGCTGGCCTTTAATTTTTTCTGTATTAGTTGCAGTACACAGCAGTGTCACCTGCCTTGCGTTTGCTACACTTCAGAAAAACCTGGACAACAAGTCCAGAAAGAAACTATATGTATATAATATGAATTTTTATTCTAGAGAAACTTCTATAAAATACAGAAGTTTACAGCTAGTTGAAATGTACAGTGTGCTAAGCACCAAAACATATTTTATGTCACTTCTTTTTTTCCAGGGCAAATCGAGTTCATCTGTACCGTGTCTGGGTTGGACTGCTTCATACAGTACTGTACGACAAAGAAACAGATACTTTCAGTCTAAACCGACTGATAATCCACGAAAATTATAATGCGTCAACTTACGAAAATGACATTGCTCTGCTGGAGCTGAAAGGTTTTGGGAAAGGAGAATGCTCCCAGCAACAGATCACACCTGCCTGTATCCCCTGGTCAGACTATATGTTCAAGGCTGGTGACAGATGCAAAGTTTCTGGATGGGGACTAGAGAAAGGTATTTGCTTTAGTGCTTACTACAAGAATGTATTATTTGTATCACTTGCTTTCTAATTGTGGTGAGCTTTCATTTTGAAAAGGCTGAAGAGTAGTTGTGCACAAAGCACTCAGAAGAGGCTGAGTACAGAAAATAGGCTGTGGTTCAGCATTCAGCTATCACTGTTGGTTCTCTTTTCTGTACTGCTTCCTCTGCTGTTTCACCTACTTAGTAAATTGATCTGGAAGACACCCCTGGTTGAAAACTACCCTGATAATAAGAAATGTTCCTTTTGGCAATCTAAGACTTCTATTACCTGTGGTGACCTGTTAATGACATTTAACAAGTGGCGGTTAGTAGCTCACAGTGGCCCATAGTCACAGCCCGTCCTCTTGTCTGCTGCCCAAGAGGATCTGAGCTGCAGCCAACAGTTATAAAACTCAGCACATCTTGTCTCAGCCATGTTTGACTTTAGCCCAAAGATGGTTGCAGAGACACAGATAAGCCAAATGTAATCACGTTTTCAAAGATTTGGGAAGCGTTTGTTTTGTATCACAGTGATTACAGCCTGGTGTCGGGAGCTACCACATACTGGTTGTGAGGCTTTCCCTGTGCATACTCAGTAGCAGTCCATAAATCAAATGCAAAGTTGGGAACTACTAGCAAGTGGACAGAGAACAAAACAGAGAATCTCCTTAACCTTGTGAATACATAGTTCACCTGTATCTTCAGTATCTGGTCCATCCATCTCGAAAAAGACAGAGTAGAATTGGAAAAAAGGTAACAAGGATGATCAGAGCCACATCTCTGTTTCCTAGAACACAATATACCAGTTTCCCAGTGTCTGAAAACCTTGATATGGAAAACAGAAAAAACTGAGGAAGACAAGGAAAGGGAAAGGGTGAAAATGTCACAAGATGAAAGTACTGTATTTAACATTGCAATTAAACCACTCTGCTTTTACTTTGAAATACATGTCCAATGTACTGCAATTCATATGGGGTAAGTGGCAGTGGCATTTTAAGCTATCTGCTTTATTATGTTGAAGATTATATTCTGTAGATAAGCAAATATGTAACTTTCAATTTATGATATTAAATGTGTCTCGTATACTTAACCATTTTTAATTTAGAAAAGTTTATTCTTTTCTTTTCTAGGTTATACCAAACAATATATCCTCAAGTGGGGCAATGTTAATTTATTCCAGAATTGTTCTGAAATGTATCCAGGACGATTTTTTAAACAAATGGCATGTGCAGGCAAGCATCAATTTTCTTACTATAATTTCTCTACCATCAAACCCACTGTTTATAAGGTCAGACATACTGGCTTAGAATCTTTTAGACTTGGGAAAGACAATAAACTGATTGCCATGGTATCACCATTAGCAAAATGCTAGCCATTGGAGCCTAGATGCATCCACCATTATGTATCTATTTATAAACAGAGTTAAGATGACAGTATGCCAAGTTTATATGTTTATGTGGGCAAATTTCAGCATGCAATTTGAGTTATGTTTTCTAAATACACAAGCACTTCACAGCCCACTGAACTTCCTACCTTTGATTCTGATCCAGCAACATATTTAAGCAAATGCCTGTCTTAGAGCATGTTAGTAGTCCCGTTGACTAGAATGTGACTATTCATCTGCTTAGACATTTGCCACTACCACACTGCACACCAGGAAAAATACGATTTAACTTTTCAAACTAAGATTAGTCTGGCCCGGAAACTGGTTGTCACTCCTAGTACTAAAATAAGGATTTTGAATACAGATTTTTTGCTTCTCATGTAATGAAAGGTATAGCCAAACACATGACTAAAAGCGCAATGAGCATTCAACTTACAGAGCAGATAGTTTCAATTGTTCTTTAAATCAAAAAGTAAAGGCAATATTTAGAGAAACTTAATGAGAAAAATAAAAAACAGATATAAAAGCCAAGTCATTTGTGATAAATTCAGCATGACATCTATAAGATAATTGGGTTTGTCTACTGTGCAAGTTCCGTAACTTATCTTCTTGATCTCCAGTGTATTTCAAGTGATCATACCAGGAGGGAGCAAAGACAGTATCACATGAGACAACATCAGAAAAGGGATATCTGGGGTTAGCTTCCCCTCCCTGATGCAAATACAAACTTTGGAATTAAGGGCTAGTATCCATGGGAGTTAGTTATACAAGCAAATATTAATTAAACTGAGTAAAGTTTAATCCCAGCATTCACATGCTCTCCTTCTTGTACCTGCCCACCTATTTTCATAAAGCTGGTAGAGAAAATAATTTTGAGGCCTCTGCCTCTCTGCACAGCTTTGTACAGATGAAACTGGCCAATGAATTATTGGGTGGAGGACACCAAAGGCAGACATGTAGTCATACACACATTACAATAGCTCCATTTCCATAGCAATCAGCCTACAAATCTTTATACCTTTTTCCTCCCGCTTTTGTTCACTTTTTATGAGCTAATTCTAATGATATAATAGGCAATATGGCTGAATTCTTCTCATTGCACAGGGTAAAACAAGACTCACATCACTGACATCAAAGCAAAGTAAGAGAATTTGGGCCAGCCACAAATGTAAAGAGAGGCTCCGCACTTAAAAAGAAATGAGAAGTAATAGACTGAACAGGTTAGGAACCTCCTGTACTGGTGACCATTAGACAAACATCTGTCAGGAAGCGACATGGACCTGAAAAACCTCCTGAGCTCTGTTTTGTCTGCTAGCTTGCATATGAACTTATTTTTGCTTTTTATTTCCTCTTTTGCTTCAGGTACTTATGATGGCTCCATAGACAGTTGCAAAGGCGATTCAGGAGGACCCTTGGTCTGTTTTGATGCAGAAAATGTGGCATATGTCTGGGGTATTGTGAGTTGGGGTGAGAACTGTGGGGAGGCTGGTCACCCTGGCGTGTATACAAAAGTTGCCAGCTATTATGACTGGATTAGCCATCATGTGACAAGGAGTCTCATTGCACGGTATAATATCTGAAGCTTGGAAAATTAAATACTTCCTTCTTATCACCCATGCAAAAATGAACACTAGTCCTTTTTTACAATCAGCAGCCATGTAACTTAGCAACAATTAGTACAAATCTTTAAAGAATATATTTTGAAAATGAGTACCACAATTTTGCAGAAGCCCGTAGGAAGAGAATTTTAGAGTCACATGAGTCCACAGCAGAAGTCTCTAATAAAAGCACAGAAATGAAAATATCTTTTTCTTGTTCCTTTGGGTTTTTTCCACATTTCACATTACATTTCAATTGCGGTTGTTTATTTAAAATGGACAACCATACTGAAAGCAGGGGCTGGAAATTGACTGCACTGGCAATACGTGAACTTCACAGAAAGGACAGCAACCAGAGTACTTTAAAAAACTTCCATCATCTCAAGGTCTAGATCACTAGAAACCCTCAGGATGCTGCCTTACTTGGCAGATGATTCCTTAGGCTTACTGTGAAAGTAGACTTCAGACCATCTATTAATTGACAGATTGACTATGATCATGAGATTTGTTGTAATGCAACAATTACCCAAATAATAACTCTGGTGGTAGTTTTTTCAGCTACAAACTCAGACAATTTTTATCTAGTTAGCACACCTCATCTGATCGTCTAGCATGGGGCAATTTTTGTAGCTTTAAGTTTTATTAATTTAACCGCAGCTGGTCACAAACAACAAAGGAATTTTAAAACTTGAATCTTCAATTTAAATAAAAAGCATCTCTACTATCTTAAGTTCTCTGTGTATGTATATATATATTTCTAGTATCCAACAAACTTTTAACATCAAGTAGGATTTTACCGCATATATATGTATTTTTTACATATATATACAGGCACACATACATATACACACAACTTATATAACAACATAAATATATAAAAATAAAAAGTCTATACATTATACATATAGACTTAATTCTGCAAAACCAAGTTACAGATCTAAAGTTAAAAATTACGACTTTCAGTCATAAACCCCTCCACCAGATTCTCAAATTAGCACAAGCTTCCTACACCAGCATACAGAAGCATGAAATAGTAATGCCAAGAAAGAAAATCCAGGGCCTGATCCTGCAATGTTCAGTCAGGGGGAGTTTTGCTACTGCCTTAGCTGACCCAGAACTGGATGAAGATAACGGGCCATCAACAAAACCGGAATGATTAAGCAGAAAATCCTTCTGCTTTCACCAATCCTTGTGAGGAATAAACGGCATCTGTTCACACAAGACAGTTGTTGTGGTCATGTTTTTTCTATAATTCACCATAGTCTGTTTCAGACATTTTTACATTTTCATTGACTTTATCTTCCAATCTTGTAAAAACCCCACATCAGCATGAATTTGTCCTGTAAAGACACTGTCAATCACCAATAACTAAAGTAAGGGTATGAATTGCTTCTCTTAGCCCCCTCCCAACAAGACTTGCTATTTAGGAAAGCATTTAAGTATATTCCTACACAGGAATTATTTTGCTGAATCAGGGTCTTCGTAAAGTAATCATAGAGAAAAGCTGTACAGGTGTAGGAAGAGCTCCCTCTTTTGTTTGACTTAACTTCTGTAAAGAACTTTTCCCACCTATTTCTCCAGTTAACTACTATTAAATGCTGAGGTTAGCAAGAAAAAACAACAGTAGAATATTTACCATGCTCTGCCTGTTGGTCTGGAATTCTCTTGGTTTTCTTTCCATTTCCTTTTCTTCTTTACAGTTAACTTTGTCCTGAACATACTACTATGTTCTGAGGGATTCCACGCATCTTAAACCAGAACTTTCATTACAAACAGTAAAACAATTTCCACATGGTTCCACTTTAGCTCATCTTTGAAGCATCCAGAACTTAAATATAAAATTAATAAAAATTTTATAATGAAAAACCCTGACCACCACAAAACCGAACAGGATGTTTAGCAAGTGAGTTCGTTTTGGTCTGATTTTTCTTTTCAGCAAATCAAGACTGGGCTTTTAATGTTTAATAGATATCCTTTCATTTTGCCCTCTTTTACAACCCCGTCTTGCACGCTGGATGATGTTACCTGAAACTGAATCACTCACATGTGCAAAACTCACTGGATCAGTTTCCTTCCCATTGAACATCATCATAAAATTAGGTTAACATTTTAACACTTCAAGTACATACTCCCTACTGCATATTTTTTCTGGCTTCTAAATGAGCGTGGCTTCCAAAAGGTCATAGTTTTTTCCAGCTGTATCAGTACAAGTTCTCCACCAGACTGCTGGGAAGGAGAGCAGTTACGCGGTTTTGGGCACGCTCTTCCCACAGGCAGCGTTTGCTGGGAGCCCCGATGTGGCTGGCATCAAACCTGCCCTTCCTTCCAGCCAGCCCCGCAGCTGCAGCACCTCAGCGGCTGCCTGGAAAACCAGCCTTTCTGTCTTTCCTCCAAAACGTTATTGCTGTCTCTCACATTTACCAAGCTCACCACTCGTAACACTGCCATCAAATAAAGGCTCTCCAAACACAAAAGGCCTGGAGTTTCGTATCCTCCGATAGCACCGGTACCTCCCAAGGCCCTGCTCAGCCAGCACGGCCGTGCCATACACACCGGCAGCCAGCTGCTCTCCCGGTTTCTGCGGGGCACGTTTGGAAAAGGTCCCCCCCACGGAACAAGGGGGACCCTGACCCGCTGGAGGCGGCGGCGTTTCTCCTGTTGGAACAGGCCCTGCTGCAGCGGGGCAGGTGCTAGGCCGCGTTTTGCAATGCCGCCTCCTCTTGCCATCTAGTAGGCTCTGCCCGGCCTCCCCCCTTTCCCCCCTCAGAGCCATCACCGACTTTTCTCCCTCTAACCCGCCCCGATCGCTCTCTCCGACAGCTGACTGTCGGCCGCAGCCCAGGAAAAGGCGTTCTGCCCGCCAGCAGGCGACTCGCAGCCCGGCCCCAGCCCTACTCTAGCACAAGGCTGTTCGTCTCCTCCGGCGGAGAGGCCCGGCGGACGCCCGGGACCCCCACACCCTCCCTGCCGGCGGAGGGCGCCCGGAGGCGCGGCCCGGCGCTCCCTCAGGCGCGGCGGCAGGAGGTTCCCTCCCCGCCGGGAGAGCGGGGGCGGCGCCCGCGGGGACCATGGCGGCGGCGGCGGCGGGCTGGGCCGGGCCGGCGGCGGAGGCTTAGCGGGCGGCCGGCGGGGCGCCGGTCGGTATGGCCCGCGCCCTGCTGCTGCTGCTGCTGCTGCTGGCCTGCGCCCGGCTGGGCCCTCGGCCGGCGCGGTGCCAGGAGGCGCCGCAGACCCCCGACTGGCGGATGACGCTGAAGACCATCCGCAACGGGGTGCACAAGATCGACGTGTACCTCAACGCGGCCCTCGACCTCCTGGGCGGCGAGGACGGCCTCTGCCAGTACAAGTGCAGCGACGGTGAGGAAGCGGGGGGGGGGGGGGCGGCTGGCGGCGCGGCCGAGACCCCGCCGGCCCGGGGCGACCCTTGTCCCCGTCCCCCCCCGTCCCCCCCCGGCTCGCTTCAGGCGGCGCGGCCCGGTCGGGGCTGCGGGGGCTGGCGGAGGGCGGCAGCGCTCCCCGGGAAACGGGGCGCAGCCTCAGGGGAAACCTCAGGAACAAGTTGTTACACACGTGTGTGTGTCTCTGTTGAGATATGTAACCTGCCGGAGCCGACCCCGGCTGCCGCAGAGGGGTGCCAGGCGGGCGGTGCTCCAGAAAGGGGCGGGGGGGGGGGGTTGGATTCTTTTGCCATCAGCGCTTTAGGAGCGCCCCGAAACGGGAGGGTCGCGTAGACCCTCTTGATCTCTCTCGGCTGAGTGGACTTAACCCGCAGGTTGCTGGGTTGGATTGTTCGTCGAGTCAGGAAATGAGTTTGGTGGTGGCACCCTGACTGGCTCCTCGGGAGTGCCCGGGACACCGGGACATGTCCTCTCTGTACTGGAATGTGCACTTTTCAGATACGTGTTTTCTTCTACTCCATTTCTTTTAATTGTGGCCTCGGTTTGTTTCCAATACCGAAACAAGGTGAGGAGTCATTTCTCAAATTAGCTCCACAATCTTCCCGAACTTGGGATGCAGAATTCCCTGTCTTGCTGCACTAGTAGCTGTTCCGGGAGACATGACTTTAGCGGTCTCTACTAATTTAAATTTTATTAACGTTATAGTTGCAGAAATAAAAAAAATGATGTTTCATTCCATTTTAAAGGTTAGGCTAAAAACATCAGAGCACTACTGTTGGTTGCATATAAAGCACAGAAGTTGTAATGAACTTACTCTTAAGTACTCTCTTCTTTAATGTAATCCTACGTATTGGACACTTAACTGACACATCAATTTCAGTAAATCAAGCTCTTTTTTTTTTTAACTTGGGAAGCTAACATTAACACTTGCTCAGGTGTCTTGTCCTCCTTTTTTAAAAAAATGCTTAGTACCCCTAAGTTGTAATTTGGTAAGAATTGATATTCAGGTGCCTGAACACATGTTTAAGTTAAAAATATAACTGATACTCTCTTAAGGCCAACAAATGCCTTTCGTGAGTTTTAACAGTGCTAAAATGCTGTGCAAAAAATCAGGCATGATAAATTACCTTTTTCAGGATCAAAGCCCTTTCCTCGCTACGGATATAAACCATCACCGCCAAATGGTTGTGGATCCCCTCTATTTGGAGTTCAGGTAAGTATTTCCATTTGGGGGCTTCTTTGTGTGTCTTTCGTACATCAACTTTCCGCGATGTGGGTGGTTTTTTCCCTCCCCCATTCTGAGGATGAGACAGCATCCATGTACAACGTCCCTGCTTTTATCAGCTCCAACACAAGCTTTGGTAACAACATATGGAAAATGTTAATATTATAAACGAACATAACAGAAACATTTCCATCATTGGCATAAAATATTATAGGGATAAAATGGAACGTTGATGATTAATTCTATTTTTTTAATGTTTGATTTAGTGTTTTAGTTCTCACGATCTTGAAAGTCTTGAATAACCCCAACTGTAGCCCTGTGAGAGTGGAGGATTTGGCTCTGACTCTTATTGTCCTCGCTGACGCTAATCCATTTGCCTTAATGCTAGAAAAAAAAAAAAGGGTTAGTTTATGTACTGGGTCTGGCTGGGATGGAGTTAACTTTCTTCATAACAGGCTGCATGGCACTGTGTTAGGGATTTGGGGCAAAAACGGTGTTTATGGTTTTGGCTATTGCTGAACAGTTGATTGCACAGCTCTGGGACTTTTTCCCCACTCTGCCCATCCACCATGCCAGAGCGTAGTCTGGGGCTGGGCAAGAGGTTGGCAGGGGACAGAGTTAGGGCAGCTGACCTGAACTGGGCAAGGGATATTCCGTACTGAGCGTACAGGCATGCTCAGCGATAAGAGCTGGAGTAGTGGAAGAAGGGGAGGTGTGGGGGTGCGGTAGTGTGTGTGTTTGGCTTCCGAGGTGGCTGTTGCTCAGAGGCTGGCTGGGCATCCATCTGCTTGTGGGACATGGTGAATGACTGCTTTTTCCACTGCTTATTTTGGGGCATTTTCTTCCTCTTTCAATCACTTATTAAACTGTCTCTATCTCGACCCACAAGTTTTCTGGCTTTTGCTCTTCCTGTTCTCTCCTCCATTCCGTGGAGGGGGTGGGGGGTGAGCAACTCTGTGGGTGCTTGCCTGCTGGCTGGGGCTAAACCACCACAGCTTACTAGAGGGGAACAGCAAAATACAGAGGTAAGTGAATGACAGCTGGATTGATAGCATTAGTTTTTAATTTCAAACTGTTACAGTCTATTCATAGGCTATATCTTTCTTAACTGGAATACCAATGGAGTTTGCATGGGGGGATTTTTTTCACAGTTTGACATTGGTATCCCTTCGATGACAAAGTGCTGCAACCACCACGACAGATGCTATGATACTTGTGGCAATAAAAAGAATGATTGTGATGAGCAGTTTCAGTCCTGCCTCTCCAAAATTTGCAGAGATGTCCAGAAAACGCTTGGAATCTCAGAAAGTGTCCAGGGTAAGTGTGAAAAAAACCTTTCCTTTATTTCAAGTTCAACCGAGCTTGTATGGCAAAGAATCTTTGTGCAGCACAGTAATGCACATTTTCAAAAGCTGATGCTGTTACTGAAAGATGCCTTGTTCTGTCCCTGCCATGCAGCCCAGACACTTGTACAGTAGAGCAATGACAGTGTAGAAAAACGATCAGGGTTAAAACCTTGAGGGGAAAAAAAAATGCTTCCCATTTAGGAGTATGAATAAGGGAATACAGCTTCATCAAAACGCATGCATAATTCTTGCATTTACTGTAGCATAGCTTAATATTCACTGTGCTGCTGGGTGATTTCTAAATCTCTACTACATGTGATTGCTAGTAAACTGTATGAAAATACTGAATTGTTTCCTTTTATGAAATAAGATATTAGAATAATATATTGTCATAGTGGAAGTAGTTAATGCTATCCCTTAGTGAATAAATTTTAGGTTTTTTTAGTAACAGGCCATATGATACTCCTTCTGGTTGTTGGCCTGCATCTGACGAATACCTGACATAACCACACTTTTTAACTTGGACAATTTCACTTTTACAATAAGTAGTCCCACTGAGAGCAGTTAGTTTTTAGAACAAGCCTATGTTTGAACTTCTGAGATTCATTTAACTGCAAGTAAGTCTTCATGTTAGTGTTTAGTGTCAGAACTGAGAAATATTTGTTCATTTCTGTTGACCTGCTGTTAAAGATAGCAACCTCTGCGTAAATTGAGATGCAAAAAGTGAGGGGGTAAAACAGCTCTTTCATCTTTCCAAGGCTAAGTGATGTTTCTAACACTGATGACATGCCATATGCAATGAATTTTCTTTTTCATTTTGTTTGGCATACGAAAAAATCTTACTCACAACTTAAATGACTCTGTATCGGTTCAGTCTTTCATTTGACAATCTATTTGCTATGCCCAGAGAAGATTGCTTCTTTCTTGGAGTCATTCTCCGTTTGCCAGAGTAATTTCTGTTAGTTTCATATTCCATTCAAAGAGTACTTTTAACTGAACATCTCCTTGCTTGCAGCTTGTGAATCAACTGTTCAGCTGTTGTTTGATGCGGTTATACATTTAGGATGTAAACCATACCTGGATAGCCAGAGAGCTGCATGTATGTGTCGTTACGAGGATAAGACTGATCTCTGAAAGAAGATACCGAGATCTTATGGTGTAGAATAAAGTCAAAGACTCTGCTGGAATGAAGCAAGTGTTTGGTTACAAAGCTTTACACTTTTCAGACAGTAATATATTAAACACTGACATGAATATACTGGTTTGAAAGTCACTATGATATTCTTCCTAATGTAAAAAAGAAACAAGTCATCCTTCTCTTCCCCTTTATGGCAGAAGCTTGGAAACTGAAGTTAGTTGCCTTTGGTGTATGTCCACTCAGGGTATGCTATTGTAAAACACTAGTGCCATTTTAAAGTTTTTAAGAAAACCCCATAATGGGGACATCAAAGGCACAGAAGAGTTGTATTGAATTCTCAGATGATTTTTAATATAGGTCAAATTTTAGGTTTACTACCAGTCAATGCATCTGATAGATCCAACAGGAAAGAGTGTTTTGTGGGCGTTAATATGGCATCATAAGTAGCCTGTACTTTCATGCTTGTGGTACAATTGCCTTCAGTTCTCTCTGATGTATACTGTCCTGTGAGTTTATTTTTTAAAAAAAAGCAAAAATAAACAAAAAGCCCGAAGCCCTTAGCAAGGGCATACATCTACACTACATACTCCTAGTTGATTCTGTATCAACCTTACTTCTGCAGCACTTTCACATCAAATATATTGATCCTTTTAAGGCTTGACTACTAAAATGAACAGTTTGCAACCTAAGGATATACTTTTGATTTGACAAAACAGTGGAATGTAGTTGCTATGTTATTTTAAAAATGAATCAAATGTTTATTTTTCAAATAAAACATTTTGTGTTGTGTATTATATGCATAGAAAGGATATATTGTTCAAAGAAGTTGATTTATATTTGTCTTGTGGTACAACTTGGTTACTGTATTCATCTTTGCTTTCATTTAGTCCATTCTGATGAAAACTAAAAGTTCCACAGTTAGGGTCAGTATGCCCAGCAAACCTTTTTATTTAAAAATGCCCTCTGTGAGGCTGACAGGTATTTCAGCCTGTATTTCTCTCATCTGTTCCCTCTCTTGACTTCTCTAGCTGAAATCACCCGATGTCTCAATTATTTGGGGTTTGTTCTCTGTACTGATCTTTTCATTGCTTATCTCCAGTTGTCAGTCCTTAGTTAACTTTGGCATTAGGTCCCGTGTTGTAACAATGTTGACTTGCTCTCCTGCTGCCCTGGTTCTGCCTTGGAAATTCACAGGAGAGAACTGAAAATTAAAATACTGCATCTGTGAACAAGGAGTGGAAATCACGCTAAAAGCCTAAAATTTACCAGATTCATGGACTATGAAGTGATTCCTCCTCTGGAAGTACTTTTATATATTTTTTCTTTACCAGTTGTTTGTGGTATTTTTGTTTTGTTTTTCACTAGAACTTACTGTATTGTGACAGTGAATGTAAGTGCCTCGTAGAATAAAGTTCCTGATAAAGTTCTTTGGCCATGCTTCCTTTTCATATTTGTGGATATGAAGTAGCACTGCAAGAGAAGTATTACTATAGAGTTTTACCAAAGCGTGCTTGAAGAACTTGTAGTTCCTCTAAATTTGGTGAAATTTATTTTCTGCCATAGAATTGAAACAACTCTGAATTACCCTGGAATTCCATGGTTGGAACCCGAAAAGTCTTTTAGCACCAAAGCAGGGAATGGTGATGGCATTGCTTGTTTAAAGTACCACAATGAGTCCAAAACACTATAATTCAGCCAGATGACTGTTGAGTTGGGTCGAAATAAGCTTAAACTGGATGTTTAAATGAATACAGAAAATTTTTCACTGTTGGAAAGAGCTGGGTTTTGTCCCCTTCTGTATTGGCCTGTAATTACACCATGAAAGCCTTCCAGAGTTTCCTTCAAACCATCTATATCACTAAAAAGAGCTTTAACACTGCTGGATAGCGCTTTGATAGTTCTGCTTGCAAAGCAGAGGAGGCATCTGACTTCCTCCAGGGAGTCTTTACTTTGCGTAAGCTTTTCCCGTAGCAGAAATCCTTTATTATAGTTACCCACAAACTATACAAAATATATTTTACAGGTGTCCTGGTTTCAGCTGGGATCAAGTTAATTTTTTTCCTACTTGCTGCTATAGTGTTATATTTTGGGTTCAGTATGAGAATAATGTTGATAACACACTGATGTTTTCAGTTGTTGCTAAGTAATGTTTAGACTAAGTCAAGGATTTTTCAGCTTCTCATGCCCAGCCAGCAAGAAGGCTGGAGGGGCACAAGAAGCTCGGAGGGGACACAGCTGGGACAGCTGACCCAAACTGGCCAAAGGGGTATTCTAAGACCATACGACATCACGCTGAACAATAAAACTGGGGAGAATTGGCTGGGGGGTGGCAGCCTGCTGCTTGGGGACTGGCTGGGCATCAGTCAGCAGGTGGTGAGCAACTGTGTTGTGCATCACTTGTTTTGTGTATTCTTTTATCATTATTATTATTTTCCCTTCCTTTTTCTGTCCTATTAAACTGTCTTTATCTCAACCCACCAGTTTTACTTTTTTTTCTGATTCTCTCCTCTATCCCACTGGGGGGGCAGTGAGTGTGGCATTTAGCTGCCTGCTGAGTTAAACCACAATACTATATGTAGCAGCTCTTGGCATTTGACTCAATATTGGATGCTTTTATGTAGTCAGTAATAGTCTAAGTATTGCAGTGAATTTTTTGTTTTTACAGGTTAAAGTCTTAATATAATTGCCGTCCTCAGGCTGGATGATCTGAGTAACAGCAGTGTCCCCGCAATCAAACTTTCTCCTTCAAACTGCAGTTCTGATATATCCATAATGCTTTTTCCAAAAGCATATGGTGGAGCATTGCAACAATCTGAAAGTGTTTCACAACATGTACATGCATGTATAACAAAAACTTTTATATACTAAAATCAGCTGGAAATGCACACTAGTCAAATGCTACCTTAGGCTTCATACATTGTGATCAAGTTACTGGTGACTCATATGAACACAGTGGCTGACCGAGCACGCTCTTAGCCTCTAGCAAAACAAAGTTTCATAGATGTTTGATTGTCTTATTAGGATCTAAGTGAACTGTTGGACTTGGGAACATGGCTGATACAAGTTCAAACTGCTCAACAGAAAGCTGCTACAGACTCCCAGGTTTCAGTTCTACGGCTGCTGCTTCACACAGGATTCTTGCTGCCAGTGGGTTTAAGGGCAGCTCTAGTGTGAGCCGAGAGATCTGGGATTTGCAGTTCGCAAAAAAATGAATCAGCTTAATAAGAGTGTAAATGTTTTACAGTGGAAGATGCTAAACTCTTATAATAGTATCATGTTCTAACTAAAGTATACACAAAGACAATTTAAACAACAGTTTTATCTTGATCTAGCTGCCTACTGGCAGTCTGAGGATAACAAGTCCAAACAAGAGGAAAACAAGCAAAAGTCATTAGAAATACCCATTGCTCCTTTAACTAAAAGGGAGACATCTTGTCTAAAAGATGTAGTCATGCAAGAAGCCTGTCTAAAAACAGGCCAAACAGGTTGGGTAAGAATACTTAAAATCCCACTCTAAATCCGCTTCCTTTTGTGCTTGTAGCAGTAATCTCTATAAGCGTATTCACACCTGAGTATTCTAGAGCCTACACAGAAATAGGCTGGATAGGAAATTCAGATCCATCCAAGGTACAAATCTGCAAAGCTCTTATACAGAAGCATGTTCTTTGTCATTTGCTGTGGTTTAGAAACTGTTGCTTCTTATGCACTCAATTGGTGAACACGAAGTGCCATATAGGGAAAAGGCTGGGAATATCAGCGTTTGTTAAGACACCCTGGCACTGGTCCCCTCACAGTTCTAAGATCATCAAAGAGAATGATGCAAGAATAGAGCAAAGCTGCAAAAGTATTTACATCCAAACCTCTCAAAGGCTTATATGTGGGTGCCCAAATGAAAATGCATTTTGAGTAACGGTAGTCTTTTGGCTTCTAGTACAGTTTTGAAAAAAATCTCAATATAGTAAACGCAGTAGCTTCTCACCATGTTTCTGGGTGATGCCTTTGTATATGACAGTTGCTGAAACACGGTCACTGAAGTAACACATCACAGGAATACCGATGATGCATGACAAACTTTAAAAGTAACAGGAAGACGCTTTCACACATCACCCTTCCATTCTCCCGGCCCAGTTTCGACCTACGACAGCCGGCCCTTGCAATCTCCCGAGCAGGAGAGACCCCACCAAGCCGCTAGCATTACGGATCTACCTTCAAGGTGCGGCGGTCCCAGGTCCCCAGGAAGGCCTGCAGCCCCCGGCCCTCACGGCCCCGCACCACTTCCCCCCCGCCATCTCCCGCCCCTTTTCTCACAGAGGCGGCGGCCGCCGGCGGAGGAAAGGGCGATAAACGCCCTCTGCTCGAAGGAGTGCCCGGGCCTGGCCAAGGAGGCGGGTCGGCCCCGGCAAGGCAAGGCAAGGCAAGGCAAGGCAAGGCAAGGCAAGGCAAGGCAAGGCAAGGCGGCAGAGTACTTCGGTCCGCGGTCATGTCGGGCTCGGAACGGCGGCGGCCGGCAGGTAGGTAGGGGGGCGGCGCGTAATGGCGGCCGCCCGCGGGGTTGGGGGGAAGGGGGGGGGGGGGGCAGTTTTTTGGCGCCTGCCGCAGCCAACGGCACGGCCCTCACCTCGCGCCCCCCAACGTGTGGGGCCGTTAACGGTCTGGGCGGCTCCCCCCGTGCCCGGGGCAGACACGGTGCCGATCGCCCCCCGTGGAGGAAGAGCGGGAGGCGGACGGATGTCTTTGCGAGGGCCTGAGGGGAGAAGGGCCTCCCCCCCCCCTCCCTCTCCTCTCCTCTCCTCTCCCCGGCTGACCCGCAGCGACAGAGCTCGGGCCGGCTGCCGACGTTCGCGGGGAGCGTGGTCTTTGCTTCCTCTCAGAGAAGAAACGGGGAGCGGGGAAAGGCGGCAGGCGGGGAGAAGGACGGGATGGCGGCGGAGGCAGCCATCGCGGAAGTAGGCTGGAGCGTAAAAGCGCACCCCCCCCCCGAGGGGAAAGTCCCCCCCACCCCGCCACAGGAGGGGGAAATGAAGGGGGGGTGATGGCGGGGAGCTCGATCGCCCAGACCCCGCCGCTGGGGAGGGAGCGGGGAAACGGGCTTGCTTTGTCAACACGGAGGAGAAGCGGCTGGCACCGTAAAAAGAGGGGGAAACGGCGTTGCTAGCCGGGGATCAGGTGCCCAGGGAGAACGGTGATGTGTAACGGGAGGACAAGAGAGGACAGGAGCAGCAAAAACGTGGGGGTTTGGTTCCTGAAGATGCTGTTAGGTTTACATACACGGGTTTTTTTGTGCCATTTGGTTACTGGTATTTTCTAAATGTCATGTCCTTTGGCCCAAATGGTAGACCTGTTGAGATTAAAACGTACCCAGGGACAGATGCTATCAGATCCCAGTGTAATCCAGTGCATACCTTGTTTTTGATTCCTTTGAAACCATCTTCATGGGATTTAAGACAAGTAAGTAAGCCCACTGAGAGCAATCAGTTTTTAAAACAAGCCTGTGTAAGACAAGCAGAAAGCTTTTCATAAATCATAATAATTTTAAGTAGTGTTTACTTGAACAAAGCTGCAATATGACAGTGGCAATGAAAAACTAAAGGCTGGGAACTGACTAAACAGGATTAAAGGAACAGGAAAACCATCTTTCCCAAGTTTCCTTTGGTCCAGGAATTCTGTTCTTTGTGTGTCCACATGACAGCATTTTCTGTCTAGAAGTTTGATGACTCTTAACATTTTTATGGTCTGTTGTTTTTTGGAGGTGTGGATTACCCCCCTTCCCCTTTAAGCTGAGGCAAAAGCATCAGCCAGATCTCAGGTACACAAGAAAAAATACTGTGTAAATTTAAACACAGATGCACTCTTAAAAATATCTGGCTTCCTACTACCAACAGAGTCATGGGCACAGGTGGTGTTGCTGTGTTCTCTCTACACTCATTTTTCAGCACTTCTATCATTACACTGCCCTACATGTTATGTTTCAAGCGAACTGAAATAGCTTTTTTTTTTGTGCGTTCAGGTTACTAGCAATCATTGTAAGACTCAACACCTGAAAGCATGATCAGTATATGCCAGTGGGAGGTTTACATGTCAATAGTAACACTTAAAAACATGTGACTTCCTTTGAGCCACCCCCCTACTCTCCTGTGCAATGGTGTTCAATGTAGAAGCTTCTAAAGCCAAGTCTAGATTTCTACAAGCTACTTGTAATGTCTTTATGAACTTTTCTCCTCTATCAATACATAGCTGTGTTAGTTTGTTTTGCAGAAGTCTTTAATCAGATGTGAAAAACGGATGTCAAAAGGCAGTATCGTATATACAAAGTAGTTTGTAAAATATATCTATACATGACCCGTCTTCTCTTATAATTGCAGGCCACATCCAGTTGGACAGCAGACCTACTTTAACCACCACAGGTACAGTATAGTATATAGTTTTCATAATGTGGTAATTAGTCTCCACCAGTAGTAGTAGGACCTGTGATTTTATAGCCCATTGAGATGTTTGAGTGAAAGGAATTAAGTATGTTGGCCTAACCATCTGCATGTCTTTAGTTCTGCACACTCCCAAAACGTGCATGTTACCTGGTGTTCCCACAATGTTACCTTTATGTGCATTCTGTTACTGGAGATGCTTATGTCTGTATAGGTTAGCTGAAGAAAAAGGTATAAATATTGCATCTTCTCAGTTGTCATGAACTATACGCACTATTACACTATCATCTACTATGACTCATATGCTTCATCCAACCTCAAAGAGAATGCTCAGCTTTGCATTAGCATCATTACCGAAATAAAAGAAACACCAGTGTATTTTTAGATTATGTAAAATCATAACTATTGAGTTAGAGAGTCTGTTTAAATAAATACAGCCAGCTTGTTAGTTATATAAAATCATGATCTCTGAAAATATCTATATAGATACAAATACACAGATATAAAATATGCATGTCTTGACCACCTAAAATTCAGACTGTTGGAGTCGGAACTTTTAAGAACGGCCTCCAAAAGCTGTGGGTGCAGACAAACACTAATGAAGCTGTTCAACTGCATGCCTACTTGCCTTATGTGTGAATGAGCTTTTGGTTCACATTAACAGCTAAACTTTACGGCTGGATGCACAAGTTCAAATTGTTTCTTTTTAATGAACATTTAGAGCCTAAATCACTTTTTGATCTCTTTAACAGATGGAAATCAGAACATCACAGAAGTAGATGCACTTGATACAAGGTAAAGTTCTGATGGCAATGGCAGAGAGATGGCCTCTGGCACTGAGGTCAGTGCAGGGTTTTCTGATTTTTGTTAAGAATGTGACTGGATTATTCAGCTCAACTCCACCCACTTACATTTCTAGTTTTAGCTACACCAGATGCAGAATCACCCTTCTTGCCGTGCAGGCATGCAGAAGGGACCATTAGGAGTGGACTAGTTTTATGTTGGGCAATGTGCAGAGACTGTGGCAAAACCACCATCACAATCTAAGGAACAATTGGGCACACTAAGTGACAGAGTGTATCAGAGGAATGTATTCCTCTAGAAGGAGGGTAAATGGACCACAGGATAGCGATGCCATGAATTTTTCCTACTCTATCTTACAACATCATCTAGCCCTAGAAAAGGTAAACTCTCTGCCTGATAACTTCCTTTGCCTTACCCACTCAGTGAATACAGCTGAGTAGAGGAAGAAATATTTAGGGAACCATCCTTTTAATGGTCATTCACAGGATCCAGGGACCTAACTGTCCAAAAGCCCTACTAGCCCTATGTCTAGCCAAATCCTAAGGACGATAAATTGCCAAAATCCGAATAAACTCTGTTGCACTGTATCACGTTAAGTACTCAAATCAGGGAGAGTGTGATAAAGCACCCCACTTGAACTTTTCTCAGTGGTTAGTCAGCCAGCATTGTAGAAACCCCCAGATTTTGAACAGTCATCCAGAATTCCTGTTAGCGTTCTTACGCAGACATTACAAAAAGATGTTTTATTAAGGGGCTGCTCATAATAAAGTGGAGAGGGAGAAATAGTTTATGTATAACTTTGGCCATTTTGTAGTGAAGCAAAAGCATTTTGCTGATGAAACTGTGATCTCTAAGTAATATCTGCAGGCAAATACTCTAAGCAATTTCTTCCACCGATTGCACCAAAACTGAACATTCCATAGCAGGAAAAAAAGACAGTAACATGCCAAAAATGACGGCTCTACAAGAGCCAGTCCTAGGGTAGCATGACCTGGACTGTCATTCTGTGCATCTATAACACTGTCCTTGTCCATAGCCAGGGCTATTGCTGGAAGCATTTTAGTTGTTGTTTTCTGCACTGATATCTCTGTCTACAAAAGCAGGAAGATTGTCTGCTTTGTCTCTCAAAATACAGCCATGCCATCGCTTAGAAATGACCTTTTGGGTCCAAGTGCACAGTCCATAGCATGCTATCACAGATTTCTGTGTCGTGTTTTGCTCATAAAACAATAAAATTGCTGAGTGCTACTCCAAACGCACAGGCGTTCCATGTGTTTGTTGCCATGACAGTTTGAAGTCCTCTACTTGGAAGCTGGGGAGGTCATTCGTTCTGTCCATCAGAACGACGCTGTCCTTCAGCTTAAGGATTTTGTTGGCTGGTTGCTAAAAACTTAGGTGAACGGTTGTAGTGTCATAGCTTTCATTTTGTTAAGGTAAATAATAAAAATTTGTTCTCCTTTTCAAGATACACTATGCATACCACCTCACCACCAGTTTATTGCTTATGATGCAGCACTCGGTTTAGTTACAAGAACTTGAAGCAAATCTCAGACAGCTACAATTCCAAATAAGTACATATGCACTAACCAATTAGGTTAAAGTACTATTCAGCTAAACATGTAACATGGAGAATTAGAGCCAAGTCTGAAGTGCACTGCTATATGCCTTACTGTGTTACTATTGAAATAGCCTTCTGACAAGGGAAAATACAAATAGTTGTAGAGAAACTGTTCAACCTACCTGACAGCCTAGTACACACCCAACACTTGTTTTTTTCTGAATTGCTTAACATGCCCAAGCTTTTCAAAAAGACCTAGCAATTTAGGCTCTTGCTAAAATATTGCACACTTTGAGGTCTTGTCTTCTGAAGTTGGATCCTCCTAGTCTCTAGTCAATTAAAAAATCTCAGCTAGCAGGAATACAGGAAAGGAATTCAATTGCCGTTAGCTCATTTATCAAGAATGTTTTCCATCTCTGGCAACAGACAAACACTTGATCCTGCAGTGCAATACAAGATGAACCATCAAAGAAGAGGAATTGCGTTAATCTTCAATCACGAACACTTTTTTTGGCATTTAAGGCTGCCAGACAGACGTGGGACTCTTGCAGACAGAAACAATCTGAAATGCACGTAAGGAACTTGGTTTCTTTACTAAAGCTTAAAAAGCTAAACTTCGGAAATCATGGTCAAATAAGCAGTTACCTAAATCTTATGTTTAAGTATAGAACAAAAGACTTTGCAGACATAAGTACCTATGCAACCTTGGCAAAGAAAGCCATAATAAAAAAGCTTCAAGGCACGCTCCCTTAAGTCACAGAAAATGCTGGCACAAGTCCTACGATTTCAGTGAGTCCAGAGCTCTCTTAGGACAAACTCTTTGAAGTAACTTCAGGTATTAGACCTGCACTTGATGCCCATTTGAGTTCAAAATCAACTTTAATAGTTTTTTTCATAAATAATGCATAAACATGAATATTTATTCTCTCACAGGGAAAGCAACTGAGTTGGTAGCAACTGACATAATTTCAGCAAGATTTTTACTAATACTGATGTGTTTTAACAATAGTTTGACAGACCTTGGATTTGAAGTCAGACATTTTGATGATCTGAAAGCAGAAGATGTGCTGCGGAAAATTTATGAAGGTAGGAGACTATATTATGTCTTAACTATTTGTGGCAGAATTTCCAGGTCTCTTTTCTTCCATTCTCTCTGTTCATCTAGCTTAAAATAGTTTTTGTGCACAAGGATGTTGTTTAACATTAGAAGGACTTAAGGGTTAGACTTCAGATTATTTTATTGCAATGTAAGTGAAGCTTCTGTGGAGAGAACTAAGGAAGTCGCTAAGAACTGAAAGAAAGCACCTGCACCTGGGAGAAGTTAGTAACTTTCTTCTTTTTACTTCTAGTGGCCCTTACCTTCAGCCATGTTGAATCATTGCACCTTCAGATTGCTGTAGTATTACACTATCTGAAAATAGGGTTCATTGGAAAAAGGACTGATCAGAGATTAGATGATATGATATAAATGTGCAATGTTTTTTAAACCTGAAGATTACTGTTTAGTCATCTAAACACCACTTGAATATTTCAGCCTCTAAGGATGACCACAGTAATGCTGACTGCTTTGTTTGTGTGTTCCTGAGTCACGGTGAGAATGATCATGTTTACGCATATGATGCACAAATCAAAATTGAGACAATCACAGACATGTTCAGAGGAGACAAGTGCCAGAGTCTGGTAGGAAAGCCGAAGATATTTATCATTCAGGTAAGATGTCCGTTTCTGAATTCAGTGGAGTTAACACTGACCTATGTCTTCTTGTAATACAGAAGTCAGTTTTCCTGAAGTCTTTCCACAAGGGAAAGTTTTTGCATCTTTAGGAAAGAAGGTATGGAAAACTGTTCCTTAAAGGCATTTAAGACAAGGATTTTTCTCTTTTTTAAAAAAACATTTATGTACACAAGTGTTAATATTATGATTCTAGCTATATGTAATAAGTAATTTATTGAAGAACAACCCAAATTAAGCCCATGTTAGATTGGCTGTCAGTGTATATTTAATGGCAGAGAAGACAGTTAACATTTTTTTGAGAAAGTTGCGTACAGCCTTAGCTCAGTTCCTACTGTTCACACCTCACAGCCCTAGGCTAGGCTTGTAGAAGGCTATCAAACCTCCTTACTTTCACCATTTCCTTCCAGGCAAGTCCCTTCACTTGATCCTTACAGAAGTTGTTTGGGGGGAGAGGGGTTGTGAGGTTTTTGTTTGGTTAATTTTGGTGGTGGTGATGTATTTTTTGTTTTTCTTTATTTTTTTTGTGTTCTTTTCTGTCCATGACCAATACTTGGTGTCTCTGTAGAATTTAAAGAGTCAATTAAAGGCTTTCTTGTCTCAGAAATACTGTTTGTGCTAAGTGGTCAAATAAAGCCCATATGTAACCTCCTGTTTCACTCCTTGGTTCACAGGATAACGCAAGTTGGACGGGACCTCAGGAGGTCTCTGGTCCAGCCTCCTGTTCAAAGCAGAGTCAGTTATGGGGTCAAACCAGGTTACACAGGGCTTTATCCCGTCTTTATCCAGATTACAATTAGCAAACTCATATGAGAACCTGGCCTTCAGCAGACTGTAATTGTAGTATTTTATAGAGTAATTCTAAGAATTACTTTTTTTTTTCCAAATGAAAGCTTCCTTAGGCACAAGACCACTGCAAGAATCAACACATTGTTAATTCTTCTTTCATTAGGACTCATTCAGCTTTGATTATTTTTTTAACCAGGTGCCAAAAGATGGAAAAACATTTACATATTTTAATTTTAAGTTATAAGTAATACTTGGAAACATAATACAATACTCATCAAAAAGCAAATTAATTTAGTTCAGTTATCAATCGAGTTCTTTTACAGCATGATTGCTATAGCATTTACCTTTGGAAATCAGAGGGAACAGCAAGCATGGAACTTCATCACTGTAAATGAAAGAAGATTTTCATGTTTCTCTCTTTAGTGATAGTTCTTAAGTAATGCTCCTTACCTGCTTTGTATATTTTGAGTGTGTTCTTACCTCCTTATCCTCCACATATAGCCTTTCCATAATGCTGACCATACCGGGCTCACTTACCGGCTTCTCACAAAAAAACCCTCCCTCAACTAATGCATTTGAGACTGAATTAAGAGCAGAAGCATAACAGCATATAATGATGGCTCTGCTTCAGAGCGTTTATTCAACACTGCCTTGCCAACAGGCCCGAGGGAAGCGATTCTTCCTCTCTACTCAGCACTGGTGACGCTGCTGCATCTGAAGTATTGTGTCCAGTTCTGGGTTGCCCAGTAGAACCAAAATATGGACTTAATGGAATAAGTCCTGCAAAGGGCCACAAAGATGATTAAGGGACTGGAGCATCTCTCATATGAGGAGAGGCTGAGGGAGCTGGGACTGTTCAGCTTGAAGGAGATGGCTCAGGGGAATCTTATCAATGTTATAAACACCTGGTGGGAGGGAATAAAGAAGAGGGGAGCCAGGCTCTTTTCAGTGGTGCCCAGTGACAGGATAAGAGGCAACTGGCACAAATTAAAACATGTGAAATTCCATCTCAACACAGGAAAACACTTTTTTACTGTGAAGGTGGTCAAACACTGGAAGAGGTCACACAGAGAGATGGTGGAGTCTTCATTCATCTATGAAGATATTCAAAAGCTGACTGGACATAGTCCTGGACAACCTGCTCTAGCTAACCCTGCTTGAGCCAGGGGGTTGGACTAGGTGATCAAGAGGTCCCTTCCAATCTCAGTGACTCTGTGATCGTCTTGGAGCTTTCACTGGACTTCGTCACCAATATTTTAACTGATAGAGATGTAAATGGTCTTTATGAATCCAGACTTATGGTAATGTGGAACACATAACTGAACAGAAGTCCCTTCTGGTTAGTGTCAGAAGTATCATATTAACATAGGTGAGCTTGGCAGAGGTGAAAGGATAACAATACTTCTCACCAACAGGCGTGTCGAGGTGATAAACATGATGATCCAGTTATTGCTCGGGATTCAATAGACGGTAGTGATGAATCCATTGTCAATGAGACGGAAGTGGATGCAGCTGGTGTATACACCCTGCCTGCTGGTGCAGACTTTATCATGTGCTACTCTGTGGCACAAGGTAAGTTCTAATACTTTGCATCTGATGTCTGATACTTCACTTCTTCTTGACTTTTGTAGTCTTCTTGACTTGTAGTCAAAATAATGAGTACAGTTCCAGGTCCTGTGTTTTACATGTCTGATAAGTGACATCTTATCTGGGAAAGAGCCTCACATGTTTAGGAAGAAGTGAAAATAAACTGTCAAGGTTGCAGTTAATTTGCCAAGCAGAAACATTCTCATCAATCTTGCTGCTGAGCTATCTGCTGACAGCAAGGATTCCTCTCTTTTCCAGGATTGTAAGATTCTGTTGGCTTACAAATTTCCATGCACTACATGGCTGTCTCATCTTTTCTCTTGTAATGTACAGATACAATCCTGTAAGCTACCAGTCCCTGAACCATGCTTCTCTTGGCTTAGGACTATAAATGACCTCAAAGCCATTTCCCATCTACAATTTCCAGCGAAATTGCATAATTGGCAAAGTAAGATTTATACCCATTAGTAATATCTTACAGATGCAGCTAGCAAGCAGTAACTCTCATGAATATTTTTCAAGTTGCATGACTACTTACATTTGGGTATAATTTTATGTTCCCATTCTACAATAGGTTACTTTTCTCATCGTGAAACTGTAAATGGTTCCTGGTACATTCAAGATTTGTGTGAGGCACTTAAGAAGCACGGCTCTTCCTTGGAGTTCACAGAACTTCTTACTGTTGTTAACAGGAAAGTATCTCATCGCAGAGTGGATATGTGCAGAGACATTAATGCTATAGGAAAAAAACAGATTCCTTGTTTTGCCTCAATGTTAACTAAAAAACTGTATTTTCATCCAAAATCTAAGTAGATTATTACTTAACAATGACAATTGTTAACTAGTACTCACTGCAGAATTGAAAAAACACACCATCTTAGTTCAGGAGACTAATATTCTACAAGATTGTTTGCAAAAACACTGGGCTCAAATATTACAGTTTGTATACATAATAGTTTCTAAAATCTTAAAGCAACTTTAAAGCTAGTAGTAGAGCTCTGTTCATCTCAGGGAATTTGGGAAAAGTTGACTGGTGCAAAACTATTAAGAGGTGCTCAGATTTTACTGAAATTGGTACTCTAGATTACTTTTTTCTTAAAAGTTTTTTGCTTGATTGCCACCTAACTATGGCATATTTTACTATTTCCAAAACATTTCAGATGTTGCATTAGATTAGCTTGTCTTGCTCCAAGAGCACAGTCTACAGGGAATGTTTGTAGCGCATCTTTTTAAATCTGCAGACAGCAGTATCCACCTTCCAATTCTTGTGGATTTATTGAGCTTTTTAGGCTATTTTATATTTTCTCTCAACACTAAAAAGGAACTTAATTCCTTGAGTACAATTGTAGCATTAATATAGATAAAGAGCTTCTTTTTGCTTGCACATTATATACGTTTTCGGCACAATTACAGCTTGCTGGCTTTTTGCATCCTCAGGAGAAAAGCAAGCAGTAGTGAAATGAGGACATGTACAGCTTGCTTTGGGTGACTTTGGGTAAGCTTGCCTTGTATACATCTCTAAACCTAAAGCAAATCATTTCGAGGTTCCAGGCTCACTTATAACTGCTGGACATCTCTAGGCAGCTCTGCAAAATACAACACATGCAAACCTGCATACTTCAGGCCTTGGTGTTGAAACAGCCTCTTCCTCCCCTTGGCCCCAGAGGGGATCAGCCAAGCTCTGTCATTGTGTACATAAAAGTGATAGCGCATTTGTCACCATAGGACATTTCACCTTAGGATTGTTACTACTGCAACATCAGTAATTTCAATGATACTGACTAGAAGCGAGTATCTCTTTTATTATTTTTTACATTATTGGTACATATGCTTAACTGGGGAACAATGGAGAACTCGAGCTGAGAAAGCTGTCTTAATCCACTGTCCTGGGTACAAAATAATTGATTTACTGGCTTTGCTTTAGTTAAATCTTCCCATAAATGATGTTCTGAGTCACAGATATTAAATCTTACTATGGCTACTTTTAAGCTTTGTATAAATCATGTATGTTTGAATGTTTTGATAAATTCTTTCGATAAAATGCAACAATGAAACATAAATGATTTTATAGTAAATGAGTTTGAGTATATCTTACTTTTCCAGCAATATTTACTAAAAAAGCTTACTTGTGATGCAAATCAATGCACAGAGCTAGGAAAAAGGAAACAGTAGTCTCAGGAAAAAAAAAATCCTTAATATTCGATGCGGAAGTTAATTATTCTATGAGCTACTGCTGTGCTATAGTAAACGGTACTAAAAAGACAGCCCTTGTTCTATAAAACATCCCTGTCATTTTAGCAGCAGGCAGAATACCTCCATTTTACTAATGAGATTTGACAAATATCTTGAAGAACTTTGCTTCAGCAGCTTCTTCATAGGGTTTTGGGGAAGAAAAAAAAAAAAACACAAAAATAAAAATAAAACAAAACAAAACCCAAACCATCAAGTGATCAAATAATTTTTGTAGGTATTTATTGCAACTTTCAAAACTATATAGTGGTCAAAAATACCCAGTTTCTGTAGAGTAACTAAATGTTTGTATCAGCTTTTAAAGGGCAATTCTAATATATACAAAATTGAAGTCAGTCCTTGTCATTGATTTCCTGGATTGGAAGCCTCAAGTGCAGAGGTTGGCGCAGACGCCTCAGGGATTCTTCTGCCTGCCAGTGCAAGAAAGAGTGAGAGTTAATCCTTCTGCAGCCCTCCGTTTTCTCCTCCTCTTTCACACATCCAGTATCTTTCCATTCTCAGAAGGCATTGGTCTTGCGCAAGAAACCAAACTGATCAAATGGAGGATGCTGAACATTTACAGGCCTCTCGGGTTGTTCAGCCAGTCTCCAGAGAGAAGCATGTGCCCTGGCCGTCCATACACTCACTCCCACCCTGAAGTATTTTCCTGAAATTAGTTACAAAATTTATACTCACAGGCTACTGAAAAGGCATCAAACTCTAGCCTTATGTCCAATGTGGTTCATTAAATGATACCCTGAACCACAGGTCTTGAACTAAAATTAGGGGTAGTTTCAATTTTCTTTTACAAGACGTTGAACACAGGGCTAGTGGGATGGGATGGGGGAGTAAGAATTCAGGAGTGAGAGATCTGCTACACTTTTTCATGAAGACCACAAAGTTTCTAGTAGGTTGCACACACCACCTTTTCCATCCAGTTGCCCATATTCTGTAAATCTAAGCCTTTTACCTAAGGAATAGGATTAAGATGTCAAATGCTGAATTCTGCAAGACAGTCTCCTTCCAAGGAAGGGAGGAGATTGTGTTACCACAGCAGTGCAGCAAACATACTGTCTCCAAAAGCAATGCAGCTATTCTACTAAAATGGCCAAAAATGCAACATATTAGAGTACACAAAAAATGGATGTGTAGGGCTGATAAACTGACTTACTTGTTTTAAATTCAATTCATGAAGGTCTCCCTTTCTGATGACTTACTGAAGTAGTTTATACATCAATGGCAAACATTGTACGGCCATTTGAACAGCTGAAACTGGCTGATAAGCAATATGCTGTTTTGAATGTAAGTAGCAAACCTTGAGGTCAATTTTCTGTTAACTGGGAGTTTACTGAAAAAATCTTAAGCCAGAGGCTACTTCATTATTTAAGGACTGTATTTAAATACCTCTGCTAGGTCTTCTTTGAGCTTGTTATACCGTTCCACATTAAAATGATGGGTTTTGGATTTCCGATAGAAGTAGTGGAGGAACTGCCTGTCTTTAGCATCAGGATAAATGTAGTCCTGGTGAAGAAAGCAGGGCACGTATTTGGGGTTAGCAAGAAAACTGGATAGAGGTCAGAAGGTTATCTGTAAAAGTGAGTTTTCAATAGAAATTCAGCCTGTTTCAGGAATATTTAACTAGTGCAACACACACAGTATGTTCTGTTAAGAGGCTACATATGAAGTTATGCCCTTACAGGTCATAAGGGCCTTTTAGACACATGGTAGGAATAATTTCTATCACATCTAAAGGAATTTTCAATTATAATAAAGACATAGTGTGATCTTCATGACTGGAGCCACCTGGGTCAATGGACAGTACTTCCAAGGAGTCGGAGAAAGTTCGGCTACTATTTCTCAAAGACTTACTTGAAAGTCTCAAGCCATGGCTCCAGCAGCTGTTCAAAAAAGCTAAGTAGTAATCTCTTTATCTACTCATATACAAAAACTAGGAATGCCTTAGCCCTTCTTAAAAATCAGTGAGAAGGAGTAAAACTTGTATTCCGAGCAAGCTCTTCATAAAAAACAGATGTGTCTTCCCTTTTCACTAAAGGAACCTGACATCTCATGAGGTCTATAGATCTGTTGGTATTATAGAAGGAAGCGCTGGTTACTCTTCCACATACCTCCATAACAAAAAGAGTTTTGCATCACAGAAAGTTCAACGTCAAGAAGTCCACTTTGGGAGTAAAGTACAGAGCTAAAGCAGGAAAAAGAAACGTTTCTTGACGTGTTACCGGATTTCGGGACAAGTCGGTATTGTGGAGCTCAGTTAAGATTTTGTTGTTGTTGCTGTTGCTCAGCAAACTTCTTCTAAACAATGCCTGTTTTCTGCTCCGTTTCAGCTGTCCTAGATTTACCTCCATTCATTCAAAGTCATGGAAAAACAGTCAGATGATGAAGAACAAAGCAATAACATTTTTCCAGGCACTAAATTAGGTGTATTTCAATAATGCAACTGCCAGAATTCCAAACGGTTTCGTACCCTGCACTGTTTATACATAAACTCCAGCCGATAAAAGCTACTGTTCAGTGATTTTTCAGAGTCGGTATTCCTCCTTTACAATACTCCAGACGAGGACTTACCTGTTTAGTAAGAACAAAGTAGGCGTAGAAAGCCATGGCACTCCCGTAAGTGATGAAGTATGTGACTGGCTCCATGATGTCCCACGAGTAGACCCACCACGTGAGCCACGCCAACGCTCCCCCTTGTGTTGACATCAGAGCTAAGCCAACCCATAGAAGCCTGGAGGTCTTTGCATCTGCACTGTCCGTGATTCTGGCTTTCATCTAAGGAAAAGAAATAAGGAAACCTGTTCAAGCAAACATGAGTGCTCCTCTGATGAGCAGCTCCTCAACTATGTTTTCTCCTGCTGAGCTAGATCCTTTTTCAGGATCTTTTACCGACTTCTCTTAATGACTTACCCTGCTGAGAAAGAAAAGGTCTGAAATCCAAGGGCAACCAGATCTCCTAGCTGTTGTGCACCAAGAAATCCTGCTCTTAATCTCCCCTTCCCACTACTAGGGATTTATGTCTACTGGATTTCCATTTACCATTCAAGGCAGTTCTGGTTACCGTGGAGGCTGGTCCTCACAAAGCAGGTCTGAAGCCAAAGAAAAGTTTGTCCGCTTCGTCAGGCTCTTTCTGGTTTCCTCCCCTCGTGCTGGGATAGCCTAGCCTGCTCTAGATCAACATTCATACCTTCCCTTCTTGGATTCTGGCAACAATTAATCCAAACAATTTGCCTTGCTGATATAGAAAACCCTAGCCTAAGCCACAGATAATTTCTACCTCACTACTGTTATTTCTGTAATGTGTATTCAGAACTCATACAGCAACAGGTGACTAAGTGGACTTTCAATTCCAATAGTAGCCATGCTTAGGCTTGTTCATGACAGCTTTCTCCAGGTGTTGTGGTTTCTACCCGGGGAATGTGCATAACAGGAGGAAAAAGAACTGAATTGAAAATAATCTGAATTATATTTGAATTGACCCTCATTTACATAATAAACAAACCCTAGCCATTCACGCTGATTTTATTCTATGACAGGACTTACTCTTGATGAAAGGAAATGGATTTGAGTTTAAAAAAAAAGTAACCCCACTTTCTAACCTGTTCAAGAGGCAGCAGCTCTTCTTTCAGATGGTCCAGTTTCTGTAGCAATTCTTTCTCTTTCCTGATCTGGTGATCTTCTAAATGTAGAGCCACAAACAATCTGTGAACCAAGGATTTGATATCTTCCATTTCAGTAGCATGCTCACTACTCAGCTTATCTGAAACGAAAATGTTTGTCACATAAAACATTTCAAGAACCCACCCTTCTTCATTCTCTCCCCACCTCCAACCCCCAAAAGCAAGACCATCCAATGATAAAAAAACCAAAGAGAAATTCCTTTCTCCAGACATGTTGCAGTTTTCTGAGACTTCCCACGCATTTCATTAGATGAAGTGAGATAATCAGAGTTATTAAGCATTGCTCTTACCTTTTACAGGAGGTGACACACTGTATGCTGTGTTGTTGATAACAAGTTTAAAGTCATTCATCAACAAGACTTCCATCGAGGTTGCATCAGAGACCTTGCTACCATCTGCAGAAGAAAGATTTAAGTTCTACATCATTTGTCATAAGGAATCTTAAACATTAGCTGACACCCCTTTGGAAAAGTGCTAGAGTTCTTTATTAATAATGCTTGGAAGGGAACTGTACTTTTAGTAAATCTGGTAACTGACACTAAACAGTAAGGAGGAACACATCAACATAGAGTGTGTGCCTGAATGCTTTCTCTAGCAGTGTCACTCAGACTTGTCACTACTATTGTCCCACAAATGGAGTTTGTTTACCCAGTGTGCAAGCCAATAACACACAGAGTCGAGGTATTTTCAAACTAATTTCATTGATGCGCATGAATGGGTGCCTGTCTCAAGACAGCACACCCTTGTCTCAAAAAACCTCATCATTATACACTTAACTAATACATATTAATTGTTATTTTCCTTAATGATTGGTTCTTCTTCACCCCTCATGTAAATTAGTGCGCAGACTCTGTCTTCTTCCTTCATTGTCTTCTTTTGAGTAGGTTACGGTATCATTTGAGTAGGTGGTCAGTGAGTCGGTGGTTGCGATCTCCGCCTGTAGGCATTACCTTTTACCTACTTCTTCCCTAATCTTGGCAGTTCCAAGCAGTTCTTCAAGGTTTATTGACCAGACCACAATCATTACCTTTTCTGACATAAACATCCTACTTATTTACAAAGCTCTGTTGTGTAGTAGTTAGTCCCTAAACCCTAAGTAATGTCTAGTTACTGTTTCCTTATTTTAAATATTAACTGATGGGGGCTGTACACAGGACTGTAGCAGCTCCCTTGTTATTTCAATCATATTATACATATTAATTGATAACACTACGAGCAGACTTGGATTTTCTTATGATTATGACTAGAATCAACCCATTGGGAAGGGGAGGGCAGAAGATAAAGAAGTCTTGCATAAACCAGCAACAAATCGCAACATAAAGATCTGCAATTTTGTTTCTCCATCCACACAAGTTTGCATCTTCACTAGGACAAAGGGTTTTGCGAAATTAAAAGACCTTCAAAGACCTCATCTTCAGGTATAGATTTATGCCTTTCCTTAAACAGGCTCTTCTAGTCAAAAGGAGCAATTCTTGTCAGTTGTGGCATTCAGATTTTTATTAATGGTACTTGAAATCACTCTGTTTCACTACCAGTTGTGACTGGGAGTTAAGAAGTAGATAGCTAGACTGTCCAGTACAAGGCAGACCAGGAGCCACAGAGGCATTAGTCTGAAAAGCTCTGGAGAACCCTTTTTTACTTTTCGTTTTTATGCAAAAATTTACATGAATGCTACCCCATCAGCAACACAGAAAGCAGGCTGAGAAAAAAAAAAAATCATATCTATTTTCAATGACTTAAAGTCAGAGACAAGGGGGAAACGATGACATTCAATCAGGAAAGCTGGTTGTTGAAGATTTTATCCTGCTTTTATATTTGTTCCTTCTTTTCATTCCCTCTCTACCCTTTTTCTTTGCCAAAGGCCCTTTCACCCAAAAGGCAGTATTTGTGTCTGCCTAAGGCTTAGAAGAGATTTGCCACTGGTAGGCAGATCACAACTTCAGTATATAAAAAGGCTCTCATCCAACAGCATGGACATACTGCAGCTCTTCCCAGGGCATTCTCAACACAACGGATCTTGCAAGATTAGTACTCAGGCAACATTTCTGCTTTCTTGGTAACAGGAAAAATAGCGGCATCCAAATGAGAAATGGATCCCTTCCTATTTTACATTTGATACACAAGGGCAGATGTAATCTAAAACCTCTGCTGAAATGTGAAAGATCTGGTTTGTCCCATCTCTGCTTCTTGTTTCCCCTGTTTAAAGGGGCCTGAAGTTTGCAAATAAACTCTTTTCTTTAGTAGATTACTACTCTTCCTGCCTGCCGGCTTTCATATCTCCTCCTCATTGCACCATCCACCGCAGCTAGGAGACAAAGGAACACATCACATCCCGCAGGGAGCTGAACACACCAAAAAGGAGCTCCTGGAGTCGTTAGCAGTAACACGTAACAGTGGATCCACCGGAGTACTCACTGGGTGAAGTCCTGCAGATCCCAGAGCCATCCAGTAAAACCAGCCCCTGCAGAGGGTTCAGATGGCCCAAGAACCCCCACAGCCAAACATCATTGCTGCTGGACACATCGCTGTGGCGGGGGGGGTTCAAAAGCCACAGAGCGGCTGCTCCACGACACCTGTTTGACCTGGCCACCTTCATCTCCTATACATAAAAAGGGCATCTTCCCCTGCCCCTGCCAAGGGGTGGGCAGCGGCAGAAAACAGCAGCTTTACTCCCGAAACGAGAAATGATGAGGCTACAAAATACGAAGATTTTTGTATGTAAATATTTGTCACAGCGCTACTGCCCCAGCTCCTTCATCTGTCCCCATGTGCCCACGACAGAAAGGCACCATAGACAACCACCCTACACCTGCAATTATTTATTCACTGGAACACTGTCCTCAGGCCCCATCTGCTGAGGCCAAGGCTACTGAACTCTGCAAGCTAATGCACCAGCTGGCTCCCTGACCCACTCTGGGTAGCAAAGCAAACCTGGAAGGCTACCACTTTCAATTCAAAATCTGAAATTTTAATGTGCCCATCCACTCTTTTCTTTTTTTTAATAGTGTAATAGAACATCAAAGCTCATTTGCATGTAAATTATTAAGGTGACATTTATAAAGTGAAATCTAAGCAAAAAATGCTTTTTCAAAAGAATTGCCAGACAGGCTCTTTGTTCTGGATGTGATACAACACTGATTTATTAACCTGTCCAACCTTTAATTAACTGAAAAGCAGAAAAGTGTGGAGGGGAGGGGAGGTGGTTTATTTTAGAAAATTCCCCACAGGCTTTCAGCAAAAGGCTACTTTTCTTCCTATACCTAAGCACAAGTGTTCAAATGTGGACAAAGAGCCATTTTTTGTCTACAGAAGTTTGGCAGGACTAAATCGAATCCACAGAAAATGAAAGTGAGCTATCACACACAGCACTAATACTTTCAATTAAGGTTTGGTTTCATTTAATGGCTAAATGACACAGAAGAAGTGTCTGCACTAAATCAAGGCTTCATAATTTTTCTTTAGTAATAAATGTTTAAATTGAACTCTCGGTACTTGACCAATAGTATCTCTTTACACTATCAGTTTCCTAATGAATTAAATATCTTAAGCTCTTCTCTAACATTACAATCACCTGGCACTTGGAAAATACAGAGCAGAGAACTGTTTAACAGTCACTGTTTTAATCAAAGCCAACAAGGTTTCTATCCCAAAGTCGGGGTAGGGAGGGGGAGGTTTAAACAGATGAGACTAGGTGAAAATGGCCCAAATTCCTTTCCGCTTTGGAACCTGCTGCCTGTCCATACCAGAAATGCCAGACTTGCAGACTTCTTACAGAAATTATCTTATACGTCACAAGTGACCGATGTTTGCACTGAAGCAGAATGAGTAGTTGGTTTTTGCTGACATACCACAAAAGAATTCGATTCAGCGGTGAATCACAAATACTAAATACTTCTGTCATGCATGTCTCTGCAGATAGCAACACTCAGGTTAACCGTTTGCCAGTGCATGTTGTTGGCTGGCCCTGCCTCACCCCAGTAAGAAATCCTTTTTAGCGAAAACTTCCATGTTAAGGAGAAGGCCAGCTGCTGACAATGACCGTTTGTTACAGTGGCTTCTCAAGATAGAAGTGTCTCTTACGGAATTATCTTTCTTCAAGAGAATTTTCTACCTTGGCTGCCTAGCAGACACACCATTAAAAAAAAAAGAAACCAATGCCAAAGTTCCTGTGTACAGGAAGCTCATGCACACAATGGGATGCATGCAGATCCCATCTCCATTGCTCTAGAGGATATAAATATATTGCTCAACAGGGTATTTTCCTGTTTTACTAAATGTGCTCTCAAAGGCAACTAAAGCAGCTTCTCCTTGATCTGTGGCTTCCTGATCTAGGAGCATCCATCTATTTTCAGTTCCTTTAAAAGTTCCTGCAGCCCTCTGCAATCTCAACCAGGAAGAAAGGGAACATTATGAATGCACCCAGCTATGAAACTTCAGACCAACTTCCCTTGACCCCATCCCTTCTGTTTATGTGTTACCTGATGGAAAATAAATCTTTCTATAGGGATGCAGCTATCCTTTTTTTCCACTTTCTTTCTTTCTAGGGGGGGTGAGAGGAGAAGGGAAGAAATAGATGCTTTTAGTTAGACAAATTCTGTTCACAATAAAGCTACATCTCAGTTCTACTTTCGAGATTGCGTCCTTCTCTAGGACCAGGACAGGAGATGTAAGACTTTTCAGAATTGCTGTGGAAAAACTACAAAGCACTGCCAAAATACAAACCAAGTTGTCTTGGGAATAAAATGGAAAACCAGTTTAACTAACTGGATATTAGCTTTTATGAACAGTCAGACAAAAGAGACAAAACACATGAAAACAGCAAGCATTACCCGAAGACGTGGGACAATGGGATAGACAGTATGCTACAAGGAGGAAAGACCACATCAGTGCTAATGTATCAGTATAGCTTTTTCCTTTCAACCCAAGGGCCCTAAAGTACTGTACTCCAGCTGACGAAGGAAACCTCCCCAAATCACAAAAAGCCGCCCTTTATCATTGCACACATTATCTGGTTGCTTAGCTCTTAATAAGTTTTCCATGGGAGTTCAAGTTTGTAGTAAGGCAAATGGATTCTTCCAGCTCTGGGTAACACTGAACAACTGGCAGACATCACTTAAAAGCCCGGCTCGTTGTTTTCCAGAATGATCATGGAGGACAAGGAAAGAAAAAGATATCAAGGAAACCAGAAGACAGGCACTTATTTAAAGACAGCATTACAAAGAGAAGCTACCCAAAAAAGATAAGAGTACACTACTGGGATATAAAGAAGGTTGCAGTAATATGTCCAATTCTGCATATTTTTAATCAGCCTTTCCAAGAGGACTCGGGTATTAAATCTGAAACACCAATAAACCCCAGAAGCATTCAAGAGCTACCCCAACAGCAACAATGCTAAACCTGATGGAGGACTGAACTTGTGCTTCAGGAGAGAAGTACAGTCCATCTGAAAAGGAATGTATTCATCTTGAAGAACGACAGAAATGTAAGATACCTGTTGCAAAGACTTCCGCTCTCTCAATTCCTTTATCTTCTCTCTGCACATCCTGCAGGAATGTCCCTACGGTGGTCACCATTGGCTTAACTGTGAACCGACAGCGTTCACTTCTTGTGGGCAGCGTAAGAGTTATCACAGGAAGACCATGTCTGTAATTAATAGTTACTTCTGGGGGGAGGTGAAAGAAAACTAAGTGAAAAAGTCATATTGTAAGTTGTAGTTTAATTTAAAAGCTGGTTTTAAAACACAGGATGAATAAAGAAAATCACATAAAACATTCTAGATTTCTTTAATGAATATAGTACTTCTATTTCTGAGATATAGAGAGAGATATATATATATATGAAAACCATGCACCTAACGTCATCTCACCCTACTCCCACAAAAGAAATTAAAAGAAAAGCTTGTTGACATTGCTGGGAAGGGGGAAAACCTGCTGGGAAAGCTTACCGTCAGATGGCACCAGCGTGCTGTACGGTGCTCCTTCCCGGCCCCTCCAAGCTCCGGCGTGCCTCCACAGCCGCACCTGCAGCACGGACACAGGGAGCTTGCTTTAGAAAGGTTAGGATGCAGGATTTATCTGGTCAAAGGCAGTACCCAGCCTGTCACGGTGATCTGCTTCTGTGTGATCTGACAATAGAGGTGTCCGTCTGAAGAAAAACCCCTCGCCCAGCACCTTCTACGTAAAGGAAAGAACCATCCTTATAGAAAGCACAAACATTGCCAAAGGTATTAAGGTATTGGCCATAGTTAAACTTTTTGTCTAATGTGGTTTAAATAACTCAAGGAAAAAGGGGAAGGAAAGGAAGGAAAAAAATTGCAGTGTTTCTGAAATGCTTGACGCAGCTCTTGCACTAAGCCCTCTCCTCCACCCCCAAAAACCAGCTGCTTGAAAAATCTCTACATCGTGGTACCTGAGGGCAGAAGTGTTCTGCAGCAGCTTAGAGTCTGCAGTGTAACTTAAGACAGTGGGCATGGTTTCAGTGAAGTCTTTCACTGCTGAATCATAAACAGAATGGCACTCTAACTAATGTCAAAATGTAAGTGACTGAGGTCACTCCTCTTTGCTTCATAATTATATACCACATACAAAAAGTTACCTGTTGACATTCATGGTATTAAAAGACAATAACAACAATGCAGCTTGCCAAAGTAGGGAAGATTTTTTTCTTTTTTTAAATGTGAATGGCTGTTTCAACTCCAGCCGAGATGCTGCTGCAACTACCAGCACCACCAGTCTCTGGTAGCACATCGAAGGAGGCACACCGAGATGCAGTAAGTACCCCTACACCCTGGGACAGGGATGACAGCAGGTTTTTGAGTCTGCATGGTTGCACTCCCAAGCCTGTCCCTTCAAGAGATACTGGGGAGAACCATCACAACACTTCAACACAGCCATGTCAAAACAGAGAAGGCAAACCGCTCTGATTAGACCCGTGTACTTAAAGCAGTCCAGCCGTGCCGTGGAAGATGCAACTACTCCGACACAGAGTCCTCTGCTTCTACAGCCAGTCCCCCTGCACGAGGAGAGGAACAATTTTATTGCGGTGACTCCCGCAAAGCAGGCCTTACTGCTATAAACTAAGTGTAAGGGGCAGAAGTAGGAAGGGAAATCACATCCCTGACTAAACTGGTTACAAAAGTTGGGTGGGGGCTGGACCAAGGCCAGGGGTTTGAATTAAGATAGTTGGGGGAAGTGGAAAATGATGTGGGGAGAGATGACAAGGACCGATTCTCCCTCTGGTGAGCTTTATAGCTCATCTTTCTGAAGGCCAAAACATTTCAGAGTCTGCAAGCTAATCTCTTTTGACAAGGCAGGAAAGCTACAAATGCAAGAGGCCTCTGCCTATTCAGTACGCCATGCACCGCTCACCACGTTCACGTGATTTATTTGTTTTTAAAGAATCACAAGCTTGACTGTTTGGATAAGAATATGCTGTTAGGCTAAATAAAGAATTCATCTGTAAAATGAATCTATGTGTTTCAAAGATGCTGACCTTCCCTAGTTTTCTACCTGGAACAAGCACTTTTCAGGATTTAAAGAAAATAAAATAAATCATTCTAGGAGTTTCCAACACTGAGAAATTTGGGTATTGTAATCTTCAGGAATGAAAAACAGTCCGAAACCAAGACTAAATAGCAAAATACCTTGAAAACAAGAGTATTGTTTAAAAAAAAAAAAAAAAAAAAAAAGGTAGACACTACGAGTGCAGGAATGCCAAACAGCCGCCCAGAGCTAGGACGTGTGCAGTAACTTGTCTGTTTGTCCAGCAGAGCAAAAGACTTTCCTTGAGGCAGAGCAGGACACACAGCCCAGCTCACCACTCCTCACCCCATCTACAGGGGACACCCAGACCCACAAAACATTTAGGAACATACAGCCCAGCAGTAGGGAGACCATATTCAACACGTGATCTGTTTTTCCACAAAAGACCTTGAAACACACCGATTAGAACAGTCCATGGAATACTCAATAGACTTGAATGTAACAACGGTGGTTTTTCTTCAGAGGGATATATTTAAGGAACTAATTTTTCTGCAGACACTTGGTATGTAACTTTGCAATCAATAGCTAGATATCTATCATCCAACATGCCCCCGGCACTGAACTGCACCCAGCCTGTATTCGAAAGTTACCTTATTTCTTTCGTTGTGAATTTGGGTATCTACTTTACTTATGGAGGAAACAATGCATTCAACAATTAATACATATTAAAATATTTAGATATATTAAATATATTAAGTTTAAAATCTTTATTATATTAAATTACATTTACTGAAATAAGATCTTTAAGGTATTTCACTCTATTATTCTTTAGACTTTGCCATTACCATTCATGATCCATTGCAAGAATCTCTACATACTGAAGCCTTTTTTTTTCTTTTTTAGATTGCCTGTTAATGCAGCCTATCCATTAAAATCACCTGCAAAGAATATGTGAAGTATATGAAAAGCAAAAGCTACTGAGCCATGGAGTTGAACCGAGTTTCAAATAATTAACTCTTTCTATACAAGCTCTAGGTTGATTAACTGGGAAGCATGAAGGGCTGAATTAACTTTCTTCCTATGTTCCCAGATTTAAACCTCCAGTTTCAGTGAAGCTATTAAACCATTAGCTTGTGTCCTACAACCAAATCGCTGTGCCCCTTTTGAGGTGCTTGGAATGACCCCATCCTACCACTGGAAAAGAAATGAGGCAGCAACCACTGCAGCTAAAAGGAAGACTTAAACTATGGGACCAAACCCATGAGACTGCCCTCACAGTACCATCAGCGAGAGCTGGAATAGGAGGAATGTAACCGGAATTAATTGCATCACAACTTTAACTTTGAGATACTGTAAGGAGGACAGCATACGAGTAACTCCTTTGTACACCAGTACACGCACCTCTTGGCTAATTCATCTAACCACAGAAAGGCTAAAGAAAGCTATTCTACATCTTTCTCCATTTTGAACACACGTGTGGCAGGACATCTGGCTTAAACACCTCTAATGCAATCACAGCTATGGTCAGGAATCGGGTCAAAGGCTTGAGAACAGCATTTAGCTGTGAAACACCCTTTCTCCCTCAGCTGTGTTTGCTTCCCAACACAAAACACCCGGGAGCAGCAGTCAGCCACAGTGCACTACATCTCTTGATTCTGTTCTAAGCGTGGACTCTGGGAGGGAAAACTCCTGAGAATTTAAGGCAAAGAGTGTTAACTATGATACAAATAATTCAACATATTCCATTAAAAAATACCAGTTGGTGTAAAATAGAAAATACATATCCAGTTTAAAGTGCTTACTCTGTTAAGGGTACCTCCAGTCTCTAATAGCAGAGAAGCTGCCACTGTTAGAGTGGAAATTTCAACGATTTGGTTTACAGCACAGCTTTAGGGACTAATGTAGCAGCATAACTGAGCTGGAAAACTAAGCAGCCAGACATGAGGAGTGGGAGAGACAGGAATAGCAATACTGCATTTTTCACTTTTGAGAGTGGCAAACGACTGAACCTACCTACGTTGCAATTTCTGGACAGCAGATAGCTGTTCCAAATAAGCAATCTCTTATGATGCTGAGTGTCCGTTCCTGCAAACTTAAGCTCAAATTTATGCGTGACCAGTTACATGTAAGAAATTGGTATCATCATCACTGTATGAGGTGACATGAAAGCCTCTGAACTCCCTCAGCACTGCATATGCAACTAGAAACCTCATCAGGAACCACAATTTCTGTTCCATGGAAAATTGTAATGTGGGTGGGAAGGGCGAGAGCAAGAAATAAAAATATTTTTCTCATGAAAAAGTGACCTTGAAAGAGCAATTCTACAAAATGATGTCATTAGGAGACTTTCCGAGAGCATGGAATTATTGTCTTTGACACTTTGTTGCTTTCTTTCATTTTGACTTGCCATACCAACATGTTGTAAAAATCTCAATCAAAATGCAGTTAGCCAACAATCACATATTTGAAACTGTTTTGTCTTTGCTTATGTACATCTCAGAAGATTTGGTAGTTTTGGGTTGTTATTTCAACAGCAAAAATAATGTAATGCTCCTTCAACATTCGAGTCTCCATTAATTTGCATTTATTAGTTGAAAGCTGTTCATCCCAACCAAAAAACAGTCAGCTCAACTCCATCTGCCCTCTTCTTGAAGTGCCATGCAGTACAACTGAAGTATTATATTCTTCTAGCATGAGATGCTGTCAAGAATGCCTCAAGTCAAACTCATAAGCAGCCGTCACAGAAAATTATTACTGCAAACTGTTACTGCGAATGCTATAGTCTCCCATATTCTCATTTCCTTCTCTCTAAGGCAATAAGAAACTGAAATAGAAAGGCACAATAATAAAACTCACTAAGAGTAAGCTTTTTACCCTTAATTACACTGCAGCAAAACACACTCTAATTAAAACGTATCTGGCAGCGTGCTTTTCAGTAGTAATATAGTGTTACGGTCTTTCCCTCAGCAGAAGAGGAGAGCTCAGTTATCTCCTAGAGTCCTTGTCCAACACCGGGTACAGCTCCCTCCACACAGCTGCTGGAGAAGGACTGGGGGAAGGGAACAAAAGGGAGAAAAATCAGGGGGGTAACTAGTGGTTCCAATGCCTAAACATGAATTCTGGGGCCTCTCTAAGTGTCACCAGATGTGAGCCAACATCCCCAGTATGCGTTGTTCTCCCCACTGATCTTGCCCAGCCTCTGAAGGAGTGGGCACAAGAAGTCACCTCTCTAGATGCTGCTTGCTTGTCTAGAGCAGGAGGAAAACGAGGGCAGGGACGTGTTAGCCACTGTTCAGTGACAGCACGTACTATAAATAGATATTTATATTTTCCGTATTGACTTATATGTTTTTCTATCTCTAATAAATACACCTGACTGTTCTCTGTATATGAAAGATGTTGGCTCCCGTCTGATTCTCCAAGGGAAACAAACCAAGCGATTAATTAATTCTGGAGTAACAATCTGCAGTTTCAGAATAAACTATCTACAGACATTTCAGAAAGGTTTAAAACCAAGGGAAAGGAGGAAAAAAAGCAGGTGCTGTCACAGTCTACTGAGTTTGCAGATTTTGCACAACCCGGATTACCAAAAATGAATCAGAATTCAGACTAAGTTTACAATAACTACACATAAGGTATTTCCCTTTTTAAAATGAGTCACGAAGGGCATTTTGGAGGTATCTGCTGTTAGATTTCTGTGCTGTTTTTATAAGCAATCCCACATGAGTAGGAAAATAAGACACCAAGAACTCTTAACAACCGCCTACAATCATCTTACAAGTGCGCACTTGAGCTACAGAAACACCTTCTCTCTCATTAACTTCTCAGTAATTTGTCTTGCTTACACTGAAAGGATTTTCATTGTTTCTCCACTGGTCCTATAACCGGTTTAGATGATTATGCAACAACAGCCTCAATACAAACAGCAGCTTCAAGGCACATCAGTCAGATTTAGCAACATATTCTGGAAGCCCAACTTAAACAAAACTCCTGCAACAGACACATCACTCATTCTGCCATAATACCCCTATACCCAGTAAGTTTCAGCCAGGGATGATACTTCTGACACTTCGGAGCATTCAGGATATAGTTCTTTTCCTTAGAGGGAAGGAAAAAAAAAAAAGATTTTCTTATTTTCCTGAGACGCAGCTTTCCTGTCTCAATATGGACCATGCGGTGAATACCTTCTTGCAGCTGCTCCACAGGTCAGTAAAAGAACTGCATTGCAACATTTACCTTCCAACCCTGCAGTTTATTCAAAACTTACAGTATTTTTAACCCCTTCCTCAGTACAAATCAAAGTTGAAAAAAAAGTAACCAAGAGGCCTCTTCCGGCAAAAGCAGTAGTTTCAACATGAGTACGCATGTTCTGCTGATCTTGAAGAAGCAAGAGCAATACAGCATTCATCTGGCTTTCCTTCAAAACTCACTTGCCTTACAGCACTGGCAAAAAAAAAAAAAAAAAAAAAAATACTCCAAGCAATCAAAAGTTTAGTTTCACTCCCCTGTTGTTCTTTGTGCCTGTATCATCCCTGATGATCTTTCATTTCCTGCCACTGCTCAGGTTTAAGAGCAGCTGGCACTACATTGAAGCAGCCAGCCGAACACTACCAATGACCAAAGTGACAGCCGTGACGAGAAGCGCATCGAGGCAACCGGCCACCAAGAACCTCTTTTATGAAGGCCCAGCTGGTCAAATCCACAGCTGCAGCAGGGCTTCGCCAGGGACACCTTCCACCCAGCCTCCGCCGAGCAAGCGCGCATCCTCCGCTTGACCTCTGCTCGCTATCCCTTTGTGTTCTCTCACCCGCTCCCTGCCCAAACTCTTCCTCCCCACACACCCCCGACTCGTGCGAGTAGGGGAGAGAACCCGTTAATGCAGCCCTTGCAACTCACGGATGGTCACAGCGGGCAAAGTCCCTCTTCTCACACTGTACGTCACCAAGGTCATCTGGCTCTCCACGGGGCAGCTGAGGATGCAGAGCTTGGCGTATCTAGGGGAGCACCTGGGTTTGCATCCATTTTGGTTTTATGAGCCATAAAAATAGATGCTGAAAACACTGACGTTTAACGCAGGCTGAAATTAAGCATTGCGCTCCTCTATCCAAAAGCGTGATTTCGGTAACGGTGACTTCTCGCTGCATAGAAGCAATGCCAGAAGTGCCGAGAAGGTGAGAAGGACGAACACCAGCTGACATCTGCCTGCCGTGCCTTCTGGGGACTACACTGGAGGTACAGATAATCCTTGCTTTTCCAAGCAAGTAGACTTACAAGCAAGCATAAGGACAGGCCTAAACCCAAGACAATTATGCAGGCCAAGCGCGCTGTTAGGAGGAACACCAAGAATTGTGTCTTATTATTTTATCAAACCTTCTTCTCATTCCCTTCCTACAAAGAGAAGCAGATCTAAAATCTCCTCCGAGTCTAAGGTTTTACAGTATTGGAAATCTGGTGTCTTCATTCAGTTTCAATAAAGTCTAGTTGTCTGAAAGTTGCTGTTCTTCCCAACCTACTTTATTTTCAGAACAGAAGATGGGATGCAACAGCCAGAAGGAAGTTTGCAAATCAAAGAGGGGTAAGACTCTGAGAGGGAGGGATTATAGCGCGTAGATGTACTTGTGCTTTACCAAAAACAAGCCTACATTCAATAGCTGTGCCATCTGTTCCCCAGCAACACTCTTGGTCAAAAGATTAATTTGTCAGCACAGACATGATTTTTAATTTGTCCCACAGAATGGGTCTTTGCTCTTGTGCTGTGCCTTCTGGGACAGGCATCCTGACCTGGGAAATGTTGCAAAATTTTACTTTAAGGGTAACAACAGTGACTTTGCTTTCAAAAATACGCTTATAGTATATCTCATTAGATAAGAAAGTGGGCTTGCTGCATCTTTTCCTACAAAGGTCTTAGAAAGAGCATACTTTAATGCATGCAGCTGCTTTCGTATCTCTCAAAAAAACCACTCAAACTCATCTGTAGGAATAACACTAATTCTTCAAATGGCTAGCCGTGAAAAAGCTCGTTTAAAGTTCAGCTGAAATGACATAACAGAAGAGATAAGGATGCAAAGTCAGATGAATGCACTTACAGGTTTACCAACTCTCGCTTTTCTCTTACAAAGCTTTTCAGATTGAAAGCACTGGGCAGGTTGTAGCATACAGGAAAAAAGATGATGTAACTCAGAAAACAGAACTGCTTGTCAACATTTTCGTTTAGAATGCACACGTCTATTTAGAACATAAATAACCCTACCCCCCCCCCCAGCACAATAAAAACAGTTTTTTGTACACCTACAAGGATGCACTTCTGTTAATTTTTATGAGGATTGTTTTCCCAGGCTTTTCTTTACTCAACTGTGCAGATTTCAAATGCCTTGAGGCATTTACAGTTTGTTTAATAAAGAAGAGAGTGCTTGGGAAATTTGATTGACTCAGGGTTTAGAATTAGTGTCCGACAGATGCATACAAAAAGGTCAGTCAGAATTATCAGCAGTGGAGAAACTCCCAGTGACAGCTCTCACCCGGCTTTTCAGCAAGTTTTTTAGCAGGTAACATGCTGCAGATCCATTCTGTCAAACAGACCTTGGAAAGGGAACCAGCTGTGCAGCTGCTGAAACACGCCGGACAGGGAAAGCTGGCTCTTCTCCACAACATCCCCTCCATTCCCCACTTAGCCACCTCTCCAGCAAATCATTCCCATCTCCATCCCACCGGGTGCGTTTCCCACCTTGTTCCCTCTCAGACCTCCCTAGGGTCTTCCACAAGCCACGAGGAACCCCAATACCCTGCAAAATCAAAGCAATCGCCTCCCCTGTTCCATTGCCCCACTTTTTTTCCCCCCCTCCTTAAAACCTGCACTATTGTTTTGTAGTAGTAGTAAAATTTTGCTCTCTCTTGAAGAGCATTTCCCTACAGCTAGCAATTTCTGCTACCCAAACACCGTCATCCCAAAAGCAGGATGCTTCTTGGCCATGCGGACCGTTGGCTGCAGATCCAGAGCCACCTGCGCCGGCCTCCAGCCGCCTCGGTGGGCCCAGCTTTGAGAGGGGCACAGAGCTGTGGGCAGAGCCCTTCCCCTTTCGTTTGTTCTCAAACACTCCCCTGCTCACCTTGGCGCAGAGGATGCTTTCCCAGCAAGAAAATGCAGGCCAAGAAAAAAAAAATGCACTTGACTTCAGCCGGACACGGAGGATTCGTTCCATTTGCCCACCCATACTGAGCAAACAGGCTTTTTAATTAAATAATCAATTATCATTTGGAGGGGCAGGAAAATGTTAGGGAGCAAATCTAAAGCAACAGAGGACAGTAACAGAGAGTAGGTACTTAGTCTTATGTCCTCGTCTGGCTTAGTCCCAGTATAATTTAGAGCAAATCTAGGTGCCAGTATCTGAATGTTGCATTGTTAAAGAGGTTTCTCCTTTTTCTCCTGCCATGACATTTCCAGGAATGATTTGTCTATATAATTATTTTAACAGAGCAGACCATAAAAAGATGTTTTCATACACATCTCCGTATGTCTCCATTCCTTCTTTTTTTTTTTTTTTTTTTTTTTTGAAGTCTGCAGTTAAACCAGCCCAAACACTTAGGAATCAGTGTTTTGCATAGGCAGCTGTAAACAGGTACTTTTCCAAAGGGAAAACACAAGTTTCTTTTGATTGCTTTAAAAAAAAAGAAAAAAAAAAAAAAAGAGGCAGGAAC